>NW_024365381.1:4062705-4612705 GCF_014805655.1 Passer montanus
GCCAAAATTCTTTGCAAGACAAAACCATAGTGTTAAATATTGATACTCAGAAGAAATGTATAGTTGGTAGTAAGAAAGCAAAATCTGGCAAAGAAAAGAAAATATGGCTGCTGTGTATACTACCAATTCCCTCTAGAGGTGTTTGTAGACAAGAGACAGAACACAGCTGTAAAGGACAACAAGTGAGTGATCCTCTAGCAGAGGTACAGCTATTCATTACTCTTACTTTACTCCTGTGGTAATTTTTAAAAGTAAAACTACTTATCTTACTCTACAAGGGAAAACAATGTTGCTTAATGAAAATTTTCTCTGAGGGTAGAAAAAAAAAATAAAGTAAAACAAAAACACCACTGAGAAATTCTCCTTAATGTCTGAATTGATGACCAGTGTTACTGGTTACCTTATATTTGAAGAGGTACGAACTTTTTTTTGGGTATAGTGACTGTCCCATAGCACCACAAAATCTGGCACCTGCTTATGGACAATTGCAACATGAGATTTTTCACTGGGTTACTGAAGCAATTTTCAATTGATACACTTTTCTGAATTTAGTTGATGGCAGTTCCAGGACATGGAGATCAGTTGCAATGTAAGAGACATTTCTCCAAATAACAGATACAAAGCTCATTAATTTTAATCTTTGACGGATTATGCATGATATGATATCATTATGATCATTAAAGTGTAAGTCTGAATGGAACAAAGTTTAATAAACTGACTCCTGCTTTCTCAAGAAAAACTGATACAGAGAGATGATAAAACCCCACCCTCCTGTAAGAACAAGATTCATACAGTAGTAATCTAACAACATTTCTTCCTGAAAATAAAAGAAACTCCACATGAGCTTCTGAAGCAAAATACTGTTCCTGAGTTTTTCTGTAAAAAGTACAAAGACAAAACAAAGTATAATTGCATGGCCATTATACTAGATTTGCAGACACAAAAATATTTCAGGCATTTTAAACAGATGTCAGAAAGTCATGTTTAAATCAGTCTGCACAACACTGGACAATGTATTACACAAGTAGAGTATTGGCAAGATAGGTATGTATTTTCTGCAACAGAAAAGGCTGAGACAGTTTATAAATTATCAGAATAGTACTAGCTGGACAGAAAGTACCAGATTAAGAGAATTTTTTTAATGCACACTTTTGGTCCCTTTTCCATGATACTTTACTGCCTCCTTTTTATTATTCCAAATAGTATGTAATATTTTGTTCAGTTTGCTATTATTTTGAAAAATAGAACAGTTCTTCAACCTTGATGTTTTTTTAAATGGTTAAGCAGCACCTCAAGCCTCAAAAAGAATTTAATTAAATAAGCATTTTAGGATTGACTCTACCTATAAAAAAAGTTTGAGCTTTAACAAGGAAACCGAAATGTCCTCAGCTGTTCCTAAATTCTGCTTATATTCTAGGCAGATTATAAAAGTATATGTATGACAGGTTTTTTGTCTAATTATAATATACAACAGAAGTATGCTGCTCTTGAGATTCTCTGAAAAGCATAATTTAACCAGTTTTATTATCACAAAATGAAGAACTGATGAGAGGTAAGTTGTCTACAAGTTTTAAAAACATAAATTCAAAATGCTGGAGGTTTTTTCAACACATTTTCTTTTGCACATAGAAAGAATGAAGAGAGATAAAGTGACTTTATAACTATATTCATTTCAGTAAAGGGCCATATATTTCACATGAAGTAACTAAAATTCTTACCTTGATGGACTGACTGTAAGGTCCTATGCTGGCAGGTGCCCAGTGGGAAATGCTCTGTACATGCATGACCAGCTTTTCATCATGCGCTACATCATCTGTTGCCATGTCATACTTATGCACAAGGCAGTCAATGCAAAACAGCACTCCATCAGGTAACAGTGTTTCCACACATACTCTGAAAACAACAGACAATTTTTCTTTTCAAACAGAAGTTTGCTTGAACCAACTTCCAGCATTATTTCCCTTTTTTTTTTTTGACATTATCTTAAGAAATTTTGCCAAGACCATATAAAAAAAGTTAGAGTATTGCAATAACCTGCTAGCATTAACACTGTTATCTCCTCATACACAGCTTGTTGTCCACTAGGACCCCCAGGTCCTTCTCCAGAGAGCTGCTTTCCAGCACTTCAGTCTGCAGCCTGTGGTGCATGGGGTTATTCCTCCTCAGGTGCAGGGTCATTTGACTTTGTTGAATTTCAGAAAGTTCTTCTCTGCCCGTCTCTCCAAACTGTCCAAGTCCTTCTGCAGGGCTGCACAGCCCTCTGGGGTATCAGCCACTCCTCCCAGCTTGGCGTCACCAGTGAACTTGCTGAAGGGATCTGCACCTTCATCCAAGGCACTGCACACTATTAGGGACAGGTCTCCAACTGCCACTGATTATGACCCTCTGGGATCTGCCATTCAGGCAGTTCTCAATCCACCTCTCTGTCCAATTACCCAGTCCACACTTCCTGAATTTGACTGAGGCTGCCAAGAGACAGTGTCTAAAAGTTTTCTAAAAAGCAGCAGCTTATAGTTCCTTTACAACTTCTCACAGGTTATTTGTAATACTAGCATATTTTTCTGCTATACTTTAAGTTGCATGACAGATACCTACATATGACAGTACTCAAAATCTACTTAAGCATTCATTTATAAAGTTCACTTCTGTTTCCTCCAAGGAAGACTGAGAGCCTTGATGAACAGACAGACGTGTGTTGCATGTGGCCAGTTAAAAAGCGGGGGGGTGGGTTGAGGTCTATGTAGGGAAATCAACATTTCAAAGCCTGAAAAATAATTATATTTGCAGTCCATGCATAGAAAAGTCATTTAGCTCCCAGCAGGAATCCAACAAGAAATCACTTGTTCTCTTTACATATCATGTAACAACCTTATAAAATTCTTCCCATCTTGCTTATTTCTTCCAAGAAAACTATTTTTATCCTCACCTACCACATGTAAATACAGTAGTTTTTCCTCATTACCATCATCATAAGCATGGATGAATGGATTTTCTGCTTGGGCTGTAAATTTTCAGGACAATTTTGCAAATTTATTGCAGATCCACACCCGAGTCAGTGCTTCCAGCATGCCGCTTGTAAGAACTTCCACAACCAGGCCTCTGTACATAATGCAATGATGCAACCATGCAAACTGCTGTATAATTTTTCTTCAGGACAAAATGCAACATAGACAAATATGCAACATAAACGCAGTGCTGTGGAAAGGGACCTGAGGACCCTGGTTGATGGCAAGTTGAACATGAGTCAGCAGTGCCCTGGCAGCCAAGTGGGCCAAGCGTGTCCTGGGGTGCCTCAGGCAAAGCATGGCCAGCTAGGCAAGGGAGGGGATTGCCCCATCTGCTCTGCACTGGGGCAGCCTCACCTCCAGTGCTGGGGGCAGATTTGGGTGCTACAGTATAAGAAAGGTATAAAGTGTTAGCACCAAAAGGAGGGCAACAAAGATGGCGAAGGGCCTTGATGGGAAGCTGAGGTCACTTGGTCACTGGAGGAGATTCAGGGGAGACCTCACTGCAGTTACAGCTTCCTCGTGAGGGGAAGAGGAGGGGCAGGCACTGATCTCTTCTCTGCGGTGACAGTGACAGGACTGAGGGAATGGTATGAAATTGTGTCGGGGAGGTTTAGCTTGGATATTATGGGAAGGTTCTTCACCCAGAGGGAGTTTGGGTACTGGAACAGGCTCCCCAGGGAAGAGGTCACAGCACCAACCAGACAGAGCTCCAGAAGCATTTGGAAAATGCTTTCAGGCACAGCGTGTGACTCTTAACGTGTCCCATGCAGGATCATGGTTCAGACTTCGATGATCCTTGTGGGTCCCTTCCTACTCAGGATATTCTATGATGCTCTGAAAACTGTTTGCTCCATAAAAATAAAAGTAAAAAGTCATTTTCCAGCAACTTTCTAATCTTTCTACCTTTTATTTTACTGATGGAAGGAAATGTAGCTGGCTATACAAATGTGGAGGCCTAAAACATGCAGTCATAAGAAATGAAAGTTAAATTGTGAGAAGTTGAGCACTATAAAGAGAACCTACAACATGTAGGAGTGGAGACTAATTTTTTGTAGTTTGCAGCTGGGATTAAATCTCTCCTCTGAAGGCACACAGAGCCGACCCTCCCATTTCTCTCTGATTTAATAATCCTGGCTTACAGTCAACATCTTGAAGAAACCTCTCTCTGCTTGCTTTGGGTCTGACACACAGGCAGTGTAGTGGAATGTGATGATTATCTTAATAATGTCTTTGAACTATTTGTCTTGCTATACTTAAAATTCACAAGCCTCTATTACACTTCATATTCTGCAGAAAGAATATAAAATATAGGATTTTTCATTAGAAAATTGCTGAACACTTGGTTTTAAAAATATGAAGAAAAGAGGTATGACCACGGAGTTGACCCTGCTTTTAGTGCAGGATTAGACTAGATGACCTCCAGAGGTCCCTTGCAACCTGTATTAACCTATGATTCAAGTGAAATTTCTCAAGCTACATCAGTTCTGCATTCTCAGCATATTATCTGAGAAGCATAAGAAATTACTGTAAAAAATTATGAATTACTGCAAAAAGAAATAAGCCATTTTGACAAAGGCAATAAAAAATACAAACAGAAAATTAGTTTTAACACACATCTTTTTAAAAAAAGAAAAAATTCATGGGCTAGGTGTTTTTTATCAAATTTCCAACAGAAAACAAACCCACTACACCTGAATAACACAGGAATCACATAGTACACACCTAGACCACCAAGCAGTTCCATTATGTCAGACGTAGACTTGGATGCAACATAGAAGATTTTGTACAACACATATTGAAAAAACTATGCTTTGTGTATCTATGAATTAAAGTGTTATCATCAGTGTAATTTCTTTTCATACTTGAATTATTGCTGAACATGGAAGTGCAGCTAAGCTATCCATTTAATGTCATTATCTGAGGGAAATACAAGATATAAAGAAAAATCAGATTGGATTGATCCAAAGATCCATCTAATTCAGTGTTTGTCTTCAACCAGAGCCAAGTGGATATAGGCAGGGGAAGAAAAGAAACAGACTAAATATAGTTTTGAAATAACTGTCAGTATCCTATGACGTAAATCCCAAGCAACTGCTCAGATAACAATTTTGCTTTAGTATCTAACAAAATAAATAGAACAAAGTGAGTGACATTTGTCACAAAGACCTAGAAGGTTCCAGACCTCATCACTTTTAGGAAGACTTAATGCTGGCAGTAAGGCTCCAGTACTGCTTTTGACACTTTCTCCTGTAACACATTAATAGAGAAATTGTTGATGCATGGGCTGGATGAGCAGAGAGTGAGGTGGAGTGAAAACTGGCTGAACAGCCAGGCCCAGTGGGTGGGATCAGTGGCACAAAGTCTCACAGGTGAACAACCAGGAGGCTATACTGGGTCCACTCCTATTCAACATCTTCATTCATAATCAGCATGATGGGGCAGTGTATCCTTGGCAAGTTTCCATCCATATGGAGGTTGACAGGATGAAGAAAGAGGCACACAGGAACTTGATGAAGTTCAGCAAGGAGAAGCTGCAAGTCCTACACCTGGGGGAGGAACAAACCCAAGGTCCAGTATATTCTGTGGACCCACTGGCTCAAAAGCAGCATTACAGAGAAGGACTGGAGGGTCCTGATGGACACTAACTTGAACATGAGCCAACAACGTGCCCTTGTGACAAAGAGGTTTGATGATATCCTGGGTTGCATTCAGAGAAGCACTGCCAAGGTCAAGGGATGCAAACAGAAAAGAAAAGCAAATAAAATCCCAGCAATACAAACAGTTGTCAGTTCAATCAAGTCAAAAACAACTAAGACTTGCAAACCATGTATGATCCTTCTGTAAGTCCATATGGGGGTGGGCATTTGTAAACCTTATGGTATATATTAAAGCAGGAATTTCTAACCCTAGTAGTTTTGACATGAGCAGCTGTGATGTTAATACTCCAAAAGACAGCAAAACTCTTCTTCTTGTGAGACACAAACATTTGGCAAAATGCTTCACAAATATGGCAACAATAATTCAGTCTATTACAGTGCATCATAAATATACTATAGCAGTAGTCTAATCCTACCTTGCTGGTGGACACAAATCAAATTCTGTCACATAAACTGAGTTTATAACACTGAAATCTTTCATGCTCTTTATATATAGATGAACCAAAATAATATCCTTCAGTTTCAATCCCTCTGAAGTCAAATTAGCTGCAGGAAAAAAAATAGCTGTTAAAGACAGAATATTGTAAATGTATTTAGAAAGACAGCATAGGCATTCTAGTTTTGTTCAGCAAACCAACTGGCAATAACCTAACTGTTGTCTAAACATGACTGAAGATCTTGCAATATGCTACCATTCTCCATTTAATACTTCTTTCTTTCATTATATTCTTTCTCATGTTAGTTTTCCAGAAGTAGACTACAAAATAAATTTTATATATTCTGAGCAATGGTGAATTTTTGTCCCATGAAAACACATCATGCATTCATGCATGTAGATCTGTTACAGCCTGAATTACTTGTAGCCATAAATTTGATTGGCTTGGGGTGGGGTGTTCATTCTGTGACAGCTAGTAATCTACAAAGGATTTTGAATCACAAAAATACAGAAATGGAAGGGACAATAGCCATCTTCAAGAAAAAGATCAAATATTTATATGCCATTCCAGAGGGAAGCTTGTCTAAGCTGTTTTTAAGAAGTCTCACTGCAATAATAATCTCGGCATAAACAAAGAATTATAAATGGCAAGACAGACAATAGGAAACAGAAGTGGTCACAGGAGAAATGAAGGAAAGATGAGAGCAGAGGAAAGCTCAAGCAGACAGCTAAAGAAGAGATAATGAGAAATCAAGATCATGTGAATGTGTATGCATAGAATACTCCAAACATAGTGCTTAGAGAGAATGTATTACTCTCATATAGTCAACCACATAACCAGATATGTCATCAGCTCTGCAGTGTCCCTTTTGTAGCTCATGAGCAATAGAAACTAAATGAAGACAAAATCTTCTCTGAATATAGAACATATACAATAAGAGAATACTCTGCGACCTAATTTAAATAAGCCATGTAAAGTTGTTCTCAGTGTAATTTCAGGCATCTTGCCCTTTAATGTTACAGTGTGCACATGTATATATACTCATACATTTGTTTTTAAGTTGAGAAGTACAAGGGTATAAAGACAATCTCTGAAGGTTGTCACCTTAGTAAGAAATAGTTTTTGTGTTAAACTTTTTAGTGCTTTTAAAGACAGTACAGGATTTTGCACACTTTCATTAAGATTAGTTTGGTCACACATTAAGGAGAAAACAAGGACAATTTTTGAATTTCCAGCCAGCAATTTAGTCAAGAAGAAAGGTCTGCAGTTAAAAGCTGTGCAGCATTATATGAAATACTAGAGGGGGAAAAATCCCTCAATCAACTGATACATACCTCTGCACACACAAGCACTCTAAATTTAAAATATATGAGGCAACAAACTAAGTCTAATTTGTGGACACAGAGCAAGCTGACAGGAGTGATTTGGATAAATTCATAATTCCTACCTTTACTTTAAAAATGTCTCCGAAGTAAAAGTACTATCCCTTTCCCCCCTGCATTACTTAGAAGAATGGTGGGAAACAAATTTCCCCAGCTTATAATCAAAATAAAATTGATTCCCAAAACATTTTCTCTAGTAAAAAGGCATACATGATGAACTCTTGGGCTCTTCACAACAACTTCTGTTTCTCAGGGACAGGATCTGAAACAGATTCCCTGCATTCTCATTGCATCTGTCCTGTATATACAGGGAAACCTTACAGACTTTCTGTTGGATTTCAAGCCATTCATGGTTTCTAATAATTTACAGAATATGATCAGGTGAGACTCATCCCTACTTAAGTAGAATTGCCCCAAAAGTTTACATTGACTGAAGTACAGCCTTTTGATTGTTTTTGGTTGGTTGGTTGGCTTTTTGTTTTGTTGGGGTCTTTTTGCTTGTTTTTTATTAAGGGGTTATCCAGAATCCTTAGCTGAGAGCCACAAAATACAGGATCCAAACTGTCTATAGGAAGTAGCATTTAAAAACTTTAGCCTGTTTTGATGTAATAAAAATGCACAGTTTCCTTCAACTTATGAAACTTTGCCATGGTACAACTAAACCACAGCTGCTTTATATTATATAAAGCGAAGCAATCTTTGTCATCTTCCAATCATATCTAAAAAATGTTTAACATGAGAGTTTAAGGAAAGAAATGTCTAAACAGCAATACACTGCATTCCCTCCCATTCTTGACTTCATAGAATTCCATCCATTCTACAAAACGTTTCATAGTGTCTAGTAAGAAATTTCCATTTCCAAATCTTTTTTCCAGACACATTCACTTTAGAAGTGCAAAGAGCTTAAAAGTACTGTGCTTATTCCATTCTCACTACAGTGAAGCTGAACTGCTATACAGATTCTAAATACATGTTCAGAAAAAGCCTTGTGCACATTTGCAGATTAAGTTCTCAGAAACAAACTGTTTTGTTTGTCATGACAGAACCATTAATTCATTCAGTTTCCACACCGACTTCCAAAAGAATAACTAAAAGAAACATGAGAACTGAAATTTTCTGCAAAGGATCAGAAAACTACTTTGTTTCCTTACCATCACACAGGTAATGCAAATAATCTGCTGAAAGCAACAGGCTACTGCACTAGTCAGACAAAAAGTTTTTTGGCAGATGCTAAGGCAAAATTACATAATGTTTGTACAAGCTAACTTCCATTCAAATATAATGAGAAAAAAAAAGACTGCAAAACCCTCTTGCTTCACTTTACAGATGATATGCGGATTTACACTAAAATCTATTGTCTTTTTCTGTAAAAGTCTGATCATCTCCACCTTGTTGATTTCCAAACAATCAAAAACTACCTTAATGACCTTCTACCAAGTATAACTTTGCTTCTGAAAAAATATTCTAGGGTTTCTTTACCATCCTATATTCAATCATGAATACTCAGCTGGACATGCAAAAATATAAGATATGTTAGGACAACATCTCATGTAAATTCATAAAAAAGAATATGAGTTTACCCATTTAGATACTAAAAATTATTTCCATTTTTGTGAATGAAAAGAAGCCTGTACAACCATACTTTATTTAAACTCTACAATGAAAAAATACAAAACAAAAACATGAACACTTTATGTGAGAAAAAAACCCCGTCAGAATCTTGTAAGGAACCTGGATTTCATGATTCCCAAGACAGCAATTTTGCCTTTACATTAGGAATATAAATGAGATTTACTGCTACTGACCTAATCCTAGATGCCAAAATGTATATCAGCTTTCTAGAAAACTTAATTTAAAATTATGGAAGCTACAAATGTGTTTTAGCAAGTAGACAGTATCTATAGCACACATACATACACACACTAGATATGTCAAGAATGCTATAAAGTGAGCAAGTACTGTGCAAATAGAGTTTTTACAGTGATATGAACACTACTCTGGCTTTCCAGGGCCTTCAAAGTCAGTGAAATTATGAAGTGTTAAATATTAAAGCTGGCAGTCTTGTTATCAAAGGTTCCAATCAAATGCAAAAGGAGATGGCACACCAACAACCACAACCTATAAAGTTATAAAATCACATGAAAAACAGATTCTTCCTTAAGATCATATTAAAAACACAATCAGTGACAGCAGATAATGTATTAATTGAATAAAGCACCTCTGAGAGAAGAAAATGCTTCCCGTGCTGCATCTTGAGCATTTTTATCCTTTGATGGATGGAAGTGGGCAGTGATACCTGAAAACCACTGGTAACCACTTAGGGATTTTCCTGAATTTTGAAGTGTCTTAGCTATGGGAAATGAAGAAAAGAACTATGATTATAACAATGAAAGGTTTCAGATTAACCAAGGATACATTTTAAATTGTTTAAAGAAGAACTTCAAAAGAACAGAAACTGACAAATTGTAAAAACATCTTAAAAAATATTTACAAACAGATATAAAAGTAAGGCTTCAAGGAGCAGAGCTCCCAAATCCTTCTCCAACACTGCCTTCACAAAATATGCATGCAAGTAGCACATTAGCTGAGAACTTCAGTACTTTTTCTCCTCCTTTCCATTTTTGCTGATCTTTTACAATTTCTCGACCTGTTTGGTTACAGACTTGGCACAAGATGTGACACTGAAAAACTAAAATTTTCAAAAGTATTCAAGTGGCATAAAAACAGATTTTCAAACTACTATGCCAAATTTTACTGGAAGTTAGGTGCTTAACCTGGTTCTGACGATCATTGCAAATGCATAACATGTTTAGATATTTTTAAAGCCCACCAGGCACTTCTCCATATTCCAGAAATACCAAAGACCTAAATACTATTCAATACCCAAACACTGTTAGCTGTGAAACAGTCTTTAGGAAGTTTACCCACCTATGTATGCAGTGTAACAGAAATGTTGCAGTATTTCCAGGAGGAGGAGAGAGAAGGGAAGAGAGAGAGAAAGAAAGAAAAAATAATGTGTTATGCTCCTGTAAACTAAATTGAAATGCTTCACTACTATAGATCTGTTGATTATTATCAGAAATATGCATTCTAGTAGGATCTCTCTTTTCAGACTAATTACTACAGGTCAAGCACATTTTTTTCAGGAGTATAGTAATTAAGATATTACACCTGCATGAAACAGTCAATCTTTTTATCTCATTTTTTTAAAAAACTGTGAAAAACTCACTGAAATCCAAAGACTTATGTTTCAAAGTCTTCCAGATGACTGGAATATTTTTCTGTGGTTCATACTCTTCTGATGAAGGAAAAATATAATCATCCGTATAGCTTATCTCACAAGAACAGCTACTGACCACAAAAGTACTCAAGGATTCTTCCTGCTTGAGACAAACATTATAAAATAAGCAAATAAATACCACGCCAAGCAGTATGAAATCAGAACATTTTATCATTCAAATACATGTTTAAGTTACAAAAAATACTATAGTTCAACAAATACATATCTTAGAACAATTCACAAAATAATAGCATTAGGATTTCCCATTAGATTGCAGAACTGGTAAAACACAACGTACTCCTGTTGATATACCAAATGGAAGAAAAAGGCAGACTTAGTAACTGAGGACAGCAGATATGAAAAATTATGAGACCCAAGAATAAAGACAGAAAGAATACTGTTATGAAGAAATGGTATCCCACAATTATATACAACTAGGTTTTCAAAAAAATAGTATAAACTAAGTGAACAAAGGAACAAAAGCACAAAAGAAATAATTTTGTAATTAACTTTGTATCAAATACTTGAAATAGAGCAAAAGACTAATGAGAAAGTTTTAAACTTTTTGGAACAATGAATGAAGCAGTCCATGTAAAAAAAAATCTCTTTCTATTATCTCACCAAGACTATCCTTTCCATCAAACACTTTGATAAGAGTTGTGATAACGGAAAAATGCATTTCCCAAGATCTATACATTGAAGTAATTCTTGACAAGGAAGGAAAATAATTCTTTCCAAATGCTCTCTCAGGACCAGGAAGAGAAAACTATCCACTGCACCTTTTAAAGCAAAATACACAGGCAGAGTGCTTACTGACCAGTCTTTAACAATTCAGTGCTCATTATATTTTGACATAATTACAGCACACATTTTTTGTGGGGTTTTTTTTGTTTGCTTTTTAATTTTAGAGCAATCAGAACCCTTACCCTCTCCCATCTGATTTTCCAAACAGCCTAATCTGCAGAGCACATTGACTTTTGGACCCCTAGCTTGGGTAATACCACTTGTCTATCTAAAAGCAGTATGGCTTATGACAGAATTTACCTAGAAACCCTAATCAAACCACTGCATGCTGTAATGCCAGATTCTATCAATTAAATTTCTTCCCAAAGATCTCAAATTTCATGTAGTGTCTAAACTATGCATTTTACTGAAGGCTTCTTAAATACCAAATTCACAAAAATTATAATAAATCCAGATAAGGCAAGATAACAAATTGACAAAATATGAAACCTTTGACAATCATTAATAGTGATTAGAAACTTCTGAATATTCCTTTAGCTGATAAATGTTCCGTGCAAAATGTCATTAAAAAAGAAAATTAACATTATATAGCGAAATAGCTATTGTATTTAATTTTATTGTATTTTTTTCTTTCCTGTGGAAAATAAAATCTATCTTATTGCAACTTTAAATATTTCTCTTCATTTTAATCACAAAAAAGTCAGAAAAATAAAGGCAGAAAACTGTAGTATGCATGACAACTCTGTGATAACTCAACCCTTACATCAATATTTGACTTCAATGAAGTGAAAAAGGATCCAGTTAAGTTAAAGAAGTACATTTGGAAATTTTAAGAAAAGGTTAAATTACAAAAAGATCATTATCTGTGAGAGAAAACTCAGTTCTGCTGACTCTGAAAGAGGTCATAGGTAGTTTTATAAGCACTGTAAACACTAAGCCTATTATCTAAGAGGGGTTGATGTTCTTTGATTGGACTTCATTTTATTCATTCCTCCAAGAAACACATGAAAGTCAAGGCAATAATCTACTTTACTTGAATCAATTGTACCTCAGAGGTTAAAAGAAGTCAAGAAGATGTAACATAATAGCCCAGACAAAGACTGCAATTTAGCACAAACATGACACGCATTCCAACATTACAATAGAGAAGCATCCAGCAGCATCTGTACCATTTCCCACTCATTGAATTACACCTTTGACTACTGCCATCAGTGGGTGCATCTTGCCATTACCTAGAGGGATGCCTGATTGCTCCTAAGTCTTCGGGTATAACTTAAAAAAATAAAGAAGCAGGAACACAAATCTGTAATTGAAAAAGATCTTAAGATGGTTTAAGCTACAAGAACCAAGGAAATTAAATTGTTTCAAAAGTTTGTTATTTTTTTTTAATCTACAAGATATGACTTAATGGAAATATACAGACTGTGTAGCAGCATCACATGCTAGAAGTGCTACCACTTGCTTCTTGCAAATGTTTTGTTGTTTTAATAAATAAATCATTTTCACAGAGCAATTCATAGCATCCACCATGAAAAAATCAATTTGCATTGTAGCACGGGCATTCAGGGGAGTTCTAATGTAACATGCAGAGTTGGCACCTCTTGGTCCTAGCCCCTAGTAAGCAGGCACAGAAATGGTGATGTGAATGATGCCACTACACTGATACTTTGGGTTTTGTTTTTACATCACCTGAATTTTAACTTCACTATGCCATAAAAATCCATCAGAAGGGAAAAAGTTAACTGGAAAGGAAAAAGTTCCAGCTTGCCAGTTTTTTACTCACTTTTATTAAGATTTATATCATCACCTTTGAAGAGATCTACAGATACAAATACAAAATTTTTTGAAATTATTGTGAAATATCAGAGATCTCTTACAAGATGCAAAGTCTGCAAAAAAATTTGGGATGTCTGTTGATTTCAATGGCTATGGTACATCACAATGACTCATTCAAGGCTCCAAAAACATCCGTTATCAATCACATCCCACAGCAGCACAGGTCCAGGCTACAGCAGAAGTATTAAGTGTGGAACCTGGCACCCAAGGAACAACAGGCTCAATGCCAGCCTAAGCAGAGCTGCCATACTCTGTTTAGTAGCTATATTTAAATCTATACAAATGTTGGGTCTTCCATTCCTCTCAATAGAGGAAGTAATCTAAGAAGCTAAAACTTATAGACTGTCAGAAACAGAGTAACTTTCCCTGAATAATATTCTCATCACTTCAAAAAGAAAAAATCAAGCTTGCTATAATGACATTTTAATTAAATCTTACAGAACCTATTTTATCGCATAACATTTTCATGTTACTTCACAGAAGCAATATATTTTCCCATTTGTTACACAGTTTCTCCCACACCCACTGTACATTGTGATACCAACCTAATTTTGGATCAGAGCCTGCATGCATGCATACACTTAACTATATTCACATAACTCATGTCATTGATGCAAGTGTGCTCAGAATGAAGTTAAGCAAATGCACAAGTGTTCCAAGATCCAAATTCTCCTGTTGAAAAAGCCTTGGAGCTAGGACTTTGACTGATATAGCTGAAATTCCATGCAGTGGTCTTTTATGAAAACAACAGATTGTCTTTTTAAAAAGCTTACATTCTCTGCTACAGAAACTGGTATAAAAACCTATCACAACACAATTCTAAAACTGATAACTCTCCCACTGAGCAGCAGTGAGAATACAGTGGAGCAGAGAGCTCAGAAGACAAAAGATTATGATAATCTCTTTATTTTTTGTGATGTACCTTGATAACAGAACTCCTTGAAATAAATATAATGAGAGGGATCACATGAATCTTGCATTATTTTGAGTACAATGTACAGAATCATAGGAAAGAATGTCCTTTACGCTAAAATACTTTCAAATAAAGTATCTTCATTGTGAAAAGAGAACTAAAAAATTATCTTTTCTCAGAGAACTGGACTGAATCTGAAAGCAAATAGAGTAGAAAAGAAAATCCTTTATTTATTATCTTAGTGTTTGAAATAAATCAGAGCACAAAAAAGTTTTGTGGTATTTGTTATCAAGTTCTGAAAACAAAATTACAAGAGTTATCTTATTCTTACGATGCAGAAGGGAAACTAAAGTTGCTCAGGAGAAGTATTGTTCAATGATGACAAAGTATTCAAAAAATGCTACCCATAAGGCCATAAACAAAACATGTTTTGAAACTCCCTCCTATTTTCCCTGACATCACTGACAAAGTCTAATTCTACAGCTAAAGTTCTAAATGTAGACTAACTAAAATAAGGAGGAACTGGACAGGAAAAGGCTCCAATAACCTGTAGGATTGCATGCCTATAGTTCACATGGCACACAAATATCTCCTGAAAACCTTTTCTAAATTTACAAGTATACAAGTCACAGAACTCTACATGTGTTTTAAAAATCTTCTCCAAAATGACCTGTGTAACAGATCTCCTGCCATTTAACAGGGGCAAACCGCTTGCACTTCTGAGATGTGTTCCAGCTACAAGGTCAAGATCTTTTACAAACAGGAAAATACAATACCAGTTTATAATAAGTAATACAATGCAATGGTCTATTATAAGAAAAAGCAGCAGCAAGCAGCAGCAGGCATGAGTTCTGTGTGTCTTATAGGCAAACAGGCTCCTTTCTTCTGCAAAGTATAGAAAGAAAACTACATGATTCCGTCTAATTCTGGACTATTCAAACTTAAGGGCTGCAGTTTCCCATGCTGTATTGTTAGATATGTGTGTTCTCCTGCTCACTGGAACTCGGAAACAAAGTATTCATTATTAAATGCGGGAAAGAGCAAATGTGAAAGCATGAACAATAGCTAGTATGTTCACTACATCAGAAGTATATTCCCATCAGCAGAAGCTCTAACAGCATTAATTTCTGTTTCTGATCTTTACAAAGCCAACACAATAAAGTAAAAGAATATAGCAGAAAGTAAAAGCAAGTTCATTGTGCTGACAAACTAAAAAAAAATTTTCACAGTTGTATTTTTCCTAATGGAAAATACTCAGAAGTTAATTTTTATTGAGTAGAAGGCCAATACACCTAATTCAAAGATTCTAGAATATGCTTCAGAAATTGTCTCCCACAAGAAAAACCATTCTACATTTTAAGTGTATGAAGTGACTACCTTGGCAAAGTAAAATATTGATGAAACTTGGTATCTATATTATAGTGGTGACCTTGTTTTTCATCCTGAAGTAAAAGAGGCATTTCCAAATTTTGCGCATTAGTGTTTTATTACCATTCTTTTTATTCTTAATGTTTTTTGTAAAATGCCTACAAAAATTGTTTATCATATTAAAATACTTTTAATAACAAAATATAGTATTTATCTCTTTAGCCTTTTCTGTATCACTATTTATGAAAGAAAAGTGGGTGTGTTTAAAAAAAGCTTTAATTATTATGCAAAAAATATGTTGAAGTTGCAGAGAAATATATTAAACCAGAACAGTGCGTTCAATGCTATATTCCCCTAGGCAAAAGGGCTCATTTTTCTGCCAGAAACAATCTAAACCAAATTTCTAGGCGGGCTTTGTAGTCAAACATGAAGAGATTTAGCTAAAGAAAATGCAATATAGAGTAGGAAAGACAGCAGAGACCAAGGTGCACTAGCTATAATTGCAAAATTATTTTAAAAGTAAATACAAGGAATGTAAAATTAAGACCTGTGGCAAATAAAAAAGACAAAATTAATATACAATTCAGTTAAAAATATGTTTTTCTTACAGCAGAAATGATAACAAAATTGATGTCATAATACTTGTTGGAATTACACTTCACTGTGGAGTCTGTTAATATTTTCTACAAAATGCTTATAAAAGTGGCTACTTTTACACATTGTTCATAATAGTGTATTATTTTTCCCAATTTTCAGTAATCCCTTGAAAGCCTCAAACTAAAATTAGTTCTCCTTCTGAAGCAGTTTTTTTCCTGCAGTACTTTATTATTATGGGATTGGCTGTTAAGTGCTGAATACTAACTGATACTTAAAATTTTCCACAGGCTTATAAGCACCAAATAGTGAACAAAAGTACAATACTACAGGCATATCAATCTTGAAGGCATGCCTTTATTATTATGCATTTAAATGATGCTAACAGTTATGGTCTGAAAGACTGACTGGTTCCCCATATTTACAACTTCTCAAAAACTTAGCTTATTTTACTATGACATAAAATAATTTATAACCAAAAGATATTAATGCTTTTGCAGAGAAGTTAACCAAAAGATATTAATGCTTTTGCAAAAGTCAGACTATTTTCCTTTTAAATATACATTAGTTTATGTATCAAAAATCAGGGCAAGCTGCTGCAAACCTTACTCCTTGCAAAGAGTGACAGGTTTGTCTACAACAGATTGGAAATACGATTTACTACAATACAACACTGCCTGAAACTGTAAGGCTTTAACCAAATCTAAAACATCTACATAAGAAGGAGAAAAGAGCTACTGAACAGATAAAAGTAAAATCTTTATTCTTATATCAAATGTTATGCATTTCAATATGATACTTCCTCTGATTTATGTAAAGCTTTGTGGTTTTCATTTTCCCTAGCCTGTCACATTGTAGTGATATATGATGCACTTTAGCATCAAGTTTGCCATGAGCAATAAAGTCAGTGCCCCCAAAGAAATATCAATGTATTATCTGTCTTCTCCACCATGCCACATTCCCAAATTTTCCTTTATTCAGCCTATTTGGTTTTGTTTCACACAGTTGATATCCTTTTCACAGTCTCCCATACAAATATTTAATATTTTATTTTTGAAAGAAACCCAAAACTAGAAATTGACAGGATGAAATACAGTTTACTTTCCAAGACAAAATGGGGGCCATCATGGAAGAAAAACACTGAGGTATTTTATCAGTTTGGAATAATAAAATTAAAAAAAAGGAGATGGAAGAGGGGAAGGCATGATCTACTGAATGACATGCAGGAAATGTTGCTTAAGAGACATGAAATTTGAGACACCAATAGAATAATCTTCTGTAACAATTTCTGCACTTCCATCATCAACGTGCAGAAAGACTTAAGAAGAGCTATAAAAAGATGACTGCAACAATAGAAGAAAAACCATGATGCACTATTTTCAACAAAATACTAATACTTGTAGCGGCTCAGGAAGAAAAAAAAATCATTTAAACTGTACGACAATAAAATTAAAAACAGAAAAGTGATGAAATATTGTCTGTTTTGACCTTAGTTCTGCTCACAGGCAAGTCTTCAACATTTAAAACACTGGAGTTCCTATTCCTGTTCTGCTCTTTCTACAGAATCATAAATTAATAGAATTAATTCCAAATAACTAATAATGATTCCTTTAAAATTTCTCACCAAGACAATCTCCACATGATTAGAAGTCATTCTTTAGGTGTATTTTTCATACGGAAAAAACCAAAACCCAGAACGTTCAAAACTCAAGCAGTTACAGGTTAGCAAGGTTTTAAATCTTCCACATTATAACCAAAATATCAAAAAGAGACGCCACCTCCTAACAAATCAATACTGTTCATACCATTCCCTAATACAATTGTGTTCTACAGTGCAGCTCTTCTACCCAGGTTGCACATGTGCTTCACTGAACCACACTGACTGAACACCTTGAGGTTTTGAGGTGAAAAAAGCCACACAAATATACTACCTGCACTCATTCACTTGACACAAGTGCATTTAACATTCCTAAGGGCACGTTCTGAAATTCAGCTAAATATGTACATTGTTATTTGAATGTAACACCTATACGAGAATATGATGATTCACTCCAAATTGTGACAAAACAACACAACTAGAAAGTATGCATATAGCTTTAAAGGAAAAGAATATTTGCAGCCTACTTGCCTTATTCTCCAGGTGTAATTTTGAAAAATGAAGGTAGGCCACAGGTGCAAATGCATCAGCCGAATGCATGACCACCTTGGCTGAATCTCTGAAATACAAAATTTTTATCATTAAATAGTATAGTGTATATATTAGAGACTACACTTAGTCACTGTATAACACAAAATTAACACAACTCATTGAAAATCTATTAATTTCTTATCAATGTTTTCATATAAATTAAGACCAAGTAGTTAGTTATATAAAGCCATATTGTTGAACAATACATTGTCTTCACAAATTTTCAATTTTCAAAAGGAATAAACTATACTACCTGTGTGAGCTGGCACAGCAGATGTAGCAACAACCACAAAACCAAAGATGAAATGGAAAGAGTAAGCTTGTTTTCATTACCTCGCCACCTGGGCCCCAGAAACACCATTCAGGCAGGGGCACAAAAGAAGGGACCCAAGCACTGCAGAGACTTGGTCCATGCTAAAGCATTACCAAACCTGCAGGTCCCGCCCGCATCTCAGGGATTGGCATGGGTGCAATATCCCAATGTGCTTTCATCTTTCCCACAGCCAGGCAGGAATCTCAAGTGTTCAATAGAGCCCCATAGTCTATAACAGGCCTATGTTATCTAAACACAGATGCTCTACTCATCCAACACATGAGACCAAAACAATTACTACCATACATGTATTTTTAACATCCCCAGCTGCAAGTCACTTGAGAGTATTTACAATCCTCCTTGCCAATCTTCTACTCTTTTCCCACACTCCCAGACCAATATCAAGAGAATTTGTTAGCTGTAGTCTATGAAAGTATAAACTACACTGTCTTTTAGATTCCAGAGACTAATACATAAAGCAATCTTTAAATTTCATCAACAGGAAATTTTTCAAAAGTCCATTGTTTTGATAATGCTTGAGGGATTAGTTTCTGAAGTATTAACAACATACAGTATTGCATACTGAGAAAATGACTGATCCAGCCATCTTGCATCTGATAGTGAAGACTACTAGACACAACTTTTTAATGCCAAATGTGTTGGTAACAATGTTAAACTTCCTGTGTGCTGATTCAAATTAGTTAATTTTAGTTTTCATTTTTACAGACACAATCTGTCACACTTTGATTCACAAGAGGCAGTATCTGTTATATCCATCTGCACAGTTTTACTACTTAAGAAAAAGGTAGCTCTAAGAAACAAACATCAGAAGGTGAGAAACTCAAGGAAAACATAAGAGAAATTCAGATGCAGTAAAAGAAAATCTGAAAGTTGTTGAAAGTAAGGCAAGGGACAAACATAATTTTCCAGAAACCATGATGCCCTTTGTACCTTCATAGTGTTCAAAGAGATGATATAGATAGATTTCTAGTAGTACCACATAAAACCAATGCAAACTCAAAACAGTTGAAGCTTTGGCCAGATCCCAACAAAAGTGTAAAATTAACACAAATATCTCTTCTATAAAATGTGTTTCGGGATTTAAAAATAACAAAATGTCACAAAATAATGATAAATACCTTTAATGTAAGAAGATCCACTTTAAGAAAACTTTTAAAGTCTTTTGATGAATAGGCCTCGGATTCATTCTTGAGAGTAATTATCAAGATTCTTTATTATTAAAATATTGGTTTTATTTAAGATATAAAATACTTTATATAGAGTTCCTTCAGATTAAAATAATTCTTTTCAAGTGACAATGGTGTCTTCTAATTCTAATAGAAATAAGTAAAAAAAACCAAAAACTGGTGGAAAGCAGAATAGTTCTGTTTACATCAAATTAGTCTCCAATTGCAAAACTAATCAAGTCCTGAAGTTGACATGTCATATCCAGCTTGGAAAATAGTAAAAAACCCCAACCAACTCAAAACACAGGAAAAGCAGAGATTTAAAATGATAAACAATGATTTGTGAGACCCCAATAAATTCTATAAGGCCATTTCACACTAAAATCCTGAATTTTGAGTAGGAACTTGACCACCTAAGATGTATCATGTTTGATTGTAATGGAAACACATGAATTTTGTTAAGGAAATTTTCAGAAGACTGAAAAAAATGAAGAACAGTTGAAAAACTGCCTCAATCAGCTATTTGTTTTGAAATCAAAATCATCTGATCTCTCAAGATTTCTCAATTATCTAGAAAGCATCCAATCATTTTACAACACTGTAACTTTCTGTAACAGTGCAACTTTCTCAGGACAAACACATCAAGCTAGAAAAAGACTGAGAGTACAATCAATGCTTCTCAGAACATGACTATTTTTTCATGCTTACAGAAATTATAATTTTATAATTTTGCTTTTAACTCCAAACCTAGAATTACAAGCCTAAACACAGAGGTAATAGTAAGGTATATAAAGGAAAATGATATTTCCCAAATATTTAAAATGTGACAATTTACTTTCCAAAAGATAAAACTATCCTGCATTCCATTAACAAACAGGCCTTTATCACAAGAGTAGATATTAGATGGTACTCTTATAGATGAGAAATAGATCTTTAAAATTCCAAGAAACATTGATTAATTGTACTTTAAGAATCAGCATAAGAAGGACAGGAAATGTTTGATAATTTCAAACACTGAGAGTGAGAAAGCTGAAAACTAGATTATAATAGACTACCTGGGAAAACCAGATAAACCCCAATCAGACTCTTGTTCAATATTTAGGTTGTAAGATTTTGCTTTCACTACTAGATATTGTTTATTTTCAAATATATGTTTCACTCAATCTGTCATGCTTCCTTTGTGAGGTACATTTTTGAATGAAGACAGAGAAGAATGGCAAGAATTCAACTTAACATTCAGAAGTAAAATTCGTCATACAGTCTTACATTAAAGAGACTCCCACTTCTCCATAGTAAGTAACATTCAAGATTGTATTTTATTTTTTCCTGAGCCAGCATATTTTTATATTTTGCAAGGATATACTGTAGAAACATATCTTGCCAATCTTGAGAGGACTAAAATCATTGACCAGCGAAAACACTACTTGCAAATAGTGTTATAAATGAAAGGCATACCAGATTTTCTCATGTTTTAGGTTTATGTGGCAATGTTTTGGTTGCAGGGGTTAGTGTTCAGAGGTGGTCTCTATGATGTGAGACCAAGGGATGCTGAGCTCATCAGCAGCATTGGGGGTGTCTCAGTGATAATATATTTTAAAACTATGCTGCAACAGGAGTGAGAAAAACATGGTAGTGACAGCCCTGCAGACACCAAGGGCAGTGAAGAAGGAGTGAGCACAGGTGCTTCAAATGCCAGAACAGATTCTATGTAGCCTGTGGAAAAGACCATGGTGAAGCAGGTTGCTGCCCTGCAGGCAGGAAGGAGACATCAGAGCTGATACACACACTGAGTCTGTGCAGAAACCCACACAGGAACAGCTTTTCTGACAGGACTGAGCCCTGTGGAAGACCCATGAGGAACAGTCTGTTCCTGAAGAACCATACCCCATGGAAAGCACATGCACTGGAGCAGTTCTTGAAGAACTTGCCTGGTGGGAAGGACACACATTGTAACAGTTCATGAGAGAGCTATGGAAAAGACTTTCAAAGCAGGAGCAACGGAAAAGTGTGAAGAGAAGCGGGCAGCAAACACTGTTACCAGCTGACCAGTTTCATTCTCCACCTCCTTGCACTGCTCATTGGGGAGGATGTAGAAAAGTCAGGAATGATGAAGTGAAGTTAATCCTGGGAAGAACAAGGTGGGAAGGTATATTTTCTTCCCACTATTCTACTTCTTAAAAATTTTATTTATTAAATTTGGCAATAAATTAAATTAATTTTCCCCAAATTGAATGTGGCTTCCCATTACAGTAATTGGTAAGCCATCACATTGCTCTCTTCTTCACCTACAAATCTTTTCATCTTATTTTCTCTCCCTCTCTTCCTAAAGAGGGAGAGTGAGAACACCTTGGTGAGAACCTGGCAGCCACCCAGGATTAATCCATCATACCTGTTTTGAAGGCAAAAATATTCTTTAATGTCTTCCTTAGAAACTTTTAATTCAGGAGATGTTTTGGAGTTGTTCAGGAATTTAGGGATCTTGAAAATCCTGACAGGTTTTAACCTCTAAGTTGCAATGCTTACAACACCATTTAAGCTTTAAAAATTGCATCAGGATTTAGTCCTGCTTTAGGAACCGTACTCCCAAATTCATGCCCCCACTGAAACTCTACAAAACCACGAACTTCTCTCTTTCACTGCCCCGGACCCTCTTTTCCCCTCCCCATGTGGTGGGATGGAGTTGAGAATTGGAGACACAAAAGGCCAAGATCATGGGTTCAGATGGGAACAAATTACTGGTAGCAGCAGTGAGATAAGAAAATGAACAATAACAGCACAATATTAATAACAAAAGAATACAATGTGAGTGATTCACATTCAAATACACTCATTGAGAACCCTGCTACAATCAACAATACAGATGGCTCCCCCACTGCCAGGTTTTTCCAACTGGGAGGAACACTCCTCTCTCAGAGAGAGAGGGAGAGAGTTCCTAAGTCCCTTTCCCCCAACCCTGGCAAAGAGTGAGGTCCTATCAAATAACATTAGTGTCCTTGGCTAGGCCACCTCCCAGCTATTGCAAAACTCTAAACCTGGCCTAGCTGAAACCAGGAGACATGCATACCTGAACCATGTATATCTAAACATTTGGAAACTACAAGCGAGTTAACATGATTACAAAGTCTGTTTAGATTCAGTGTATATGAAAAGCAAGAATACAAAGTAGAAAAAAATTAATAACTTACTTAAAGAAGAAACTATAACATATTTTTCTTGTGAAGTTCATACAGTAAAATTCATTGAAGAAGTGTTCAAAATTCCACCGTGCCACATATTTATTATTAAATATTCACTAATTTAAATATTTCTTTTATGTATTTCTTGTGCTTTTATTTTTTACTTTTATTATTTGGAGTATCACCAAGAGAAGTAAAGACAACTCAGCCATACCACCTCTGCTTCAGCTTTTCCTAGTCAATTGAACTGTCTATATATCACTGATAACCAGGTATACATTTAGAATATATTATAATATATTCCTACTTAAACTGCTCTTCGGTTGATCCCAAACCAAGGGCACAATCAACCAGTATTTCAGTGGACATCTGCCAAGATTAGCTGCCAATGCTTTAACCACTTTGTCTATTGATCTCCTCCCAAATGCCATGCAATGAAATGGAGCTAACAGTTCTTGGTTCTCTATTCCTTACACAGACAGATCCCAGTCTTACAGAAAAGTGAAACAAATGGACCTGCACCATGAAAACATTACTCATGTCCATATGCTCCATAATCTGGACCTGCACTAAGATGACTGAGAATCAATCACCAGTGCATGATTACTGGTCTGTTTACTTGCTTCAGAAAAAGAACAGCAGTTAATATGTTTTACTGGAAGCAGCCAGGCCTAGCTACTTAACAGACTTATAAGAAACAAGACACAAGTATTTTCCACAGCTCACTACACAGATTTTAGCAATTAATGTCAAAGGAATAAACTATTCAGTGTAATTGAGATGGATTCATACAAAGTTTGTATTTAAAATATCCTCTAGTAATTGAAGAAAAGTGTTTATTGTTATCATTCTAAGCTACTAAACTTATACACACACATATACACAGTTAATGGAACCCACAGCTACTGAAGTGGCACTTTATCAAATTTAGCTGTAATGAAAGATAAATATTACAGGCAATTCACACTTCATGAAAGGATAAAAGTGTCAGTGTATAGGTACCAGTTTTACTGCAGGCCATAATCAGCAAGTAAACGAAAGTGCAAATGTCTAAAAAGTTTATAGCCCTCTATGAACGCCTCATCATGTCAGGTATTGATTTAGGTTTCCAGAGGACTTTGCCAGTGTTAAACCACATGAGTGTCCATGAACTTAAAGAACATGTTTTACCTCTGCAGATGCCATGTGTTACCTCTTACCACCTCTAGTTGTCTCAAACTAAATTTTAAGATGCTCCCACTGCTTTAATATAATGAGACAGAAGAAACTGTTCCTTACACAACTATTTTCTTCTTAAACAGAGGGCAGTCCAGAGTGAATGTTTCATATTCTCCTCCTTCCCCACAAACATGGACTCCATATTTCTCAGAGAGCTAGCAAGAAAGAGAAATTGAAATATGTAAAGAACATGTACACTAAAGAAGTTTATTAAACATATTTTGCTGAAAATATCAAAACCAGTACATACTAGTTGCTAGCTGGGGTTAAACCACATATACTTTCTAAAAGATTACACATTACAAAGCTGAAAAAACCCATCATCATACAGTCAGGTCTTGATTTCTTTGTAGGCCTATTACAGTGATTAAAAATGACCGATGTGTTACATTTTAAGTAGAACTGGCACTGTAATATTTAGATTAAGAAACTGAGTCCTAGTTCCTCTTTCTCAGTGGCCATGAAATCTTGTTCAGACTCCCATACTTGTCTTCCTTTAGCATGTCTATTTCACTTGGAGAAGAAACTTTTACTGTGAGTCAACACAAGGAGTAGCACTTCACATAGAAGTATTCAATGAACACATTTTTTGACAAGAGATTCAGAATCTGTATTCTATGTTTAGGTAAATATTCTTAAAAAAAATCTAACAAAACAAATGAGAATTTTCTAAGTCAAAAGCAAAAAGCTAAAGCAAGATCTAAGGAGAAACATCTTGTTTTGTTTATAAATTGTACTTAATATAATTTCTAAATCAACATATATTTATTAATATTCCTGAAGCTTTGGATATCTCACTCAAATACTTAACTGGATAAAAACTGAAGCATTCAAAATATGAGACATGACTATCTTAATTAATTCCTGCTTTACAAATGAGCAGCTGTGGAGCACGAACTGAAGTTCTTTTGCTGGAGTAAGGAGTGCATAACTGCTCAGTGGCTTATTGTACTACTGTTTCAATGTACTGTACTGATAGATAGTAATCAAGCACCAGATCTGAGCATGGGGATACCCTCTCTTTGTCTGCAGCAGAAATTCATGTCCCCAGCAGCAGATTATATCACCTTGTAAAGTTCACTGCAGTGATTCAAGTCAAGCCCTGTCCAGGTTTTTTAACATTAAACAAGCACTAACGTTCTGCTTTAAGTGACTCATAAGAACTTGAACTGCAGTCCTTAATGACATTGCAAACACTAATATTACTTTTGGGAATATTTATTTAACCCCTTTATGCCTTTCCTTAGAGAAACAGAAGCCCACCCATGATGCTTCTGCAGTCAAAGTAGAAATACAGTTCTCCAGAACATCAGAGGGCTAGAAAAAAATATGTCTGGAGGCTAGAAGATAATTCCAAATCTGCTGTTTCTTTTGAGGAAAATATAAGATTGAGATATTTATACATCGTAGATTACATTTTTATATGGTTTCTAGAATATTTGTGTAGCAAGTCTATTACATATATGCAAATGATACTGTATTTTTATTGTTGAAGCTGAATGTAATTCATGTTACTTTACAGTTCTCTTTCAAAGCTTCTTACTTAAAAACTGCAAAGAGTGTTTATAACTTTAGTTACTTAAACCAAAGGCCTGAATCATCTTCAGCCATTATTTCACAGAAAGGAAAATGCTCTGAGAAAACAATACCTTGGTAATGTTCTATGTGAATATAAAATCAAAATCTCTTTTGGAGCATGTTTGAAACATTTTTTCAGTATCTTGTTATGAGAGTTACTTTTAATTTTCCCTTTCACATTTTCTTTCAAAGAAAAGGGAGCAAAAGAGAACCTTTAATCAAATGCTCATTAAAAAATTACACTCCTGACATAAAAGGGAACTCCATCTGTCAACAATGGCAACAAGGTTTCTATAGGACAAATACATCAGGAATAATTAATGTTGATGCAACAAGAATGGACAATCTACAAAACAGTTAGTCAAAACCTTTTATTCTTACTCTAGTTGAAAAAAAACCAAACCAAAAAACCCTAAAGAAAACTATTAAAATTAAAAGAGAGAAACCTAGGAAAGATCTTTCTAACTGCAACCTTTCCACAGTGAAAACATGGAGTGACTGTTTACAAATCACTTTCAAATTGGTAGCTCTGCATGTAAACAGTGTCTAGAATAGTTATTGGCAATTAACATTGAATACTCAGAAAATCTAAGACTATTTCCTATCTTTGTTGTGAGAAATTCTCATTTTCAATGTCACTGGCTTCAACATCATTCTTGACACCAATAATACAAGGTGCTAAAGGGTTTTCAGTTCTCACAAATGTCAACGGGACCAAAAGATATTTAGCAGCTCATAGAACAGATCCTTAACGTTCATTTAATAAAGTCAGTAATATTTTTCAAATGTCATCAATGGCATGAGAATTTTGCCTGTTAATAATTTAGAATATTAACATTATTTGAAGAGCAATTATTTGGGTTCGCAAATTAGATGCTACATTAATAATAATAGAACAGCATGGACTCTTAAGTTTTATGATTGCTAAATCTGCCTTCTAGTACAGATGAGCCAGAAAACTGCACATTTACAAGTCAAACAATACTAATTGCAAGTAATGCAAGTCCACTTCAAACTCCAAAGGAAATCTATGATGAAACCATCTTCCAGGCTACACAAAGTTTATCCTAAGTGCACAATGAGATACAGGACATACATATAAACGAAATAGATATAAATGACCAGTCCAAACATTACCCGAAGAACAGTCTCCTCCTACCTTGGGAAACACAAGGAATAAAGCTTCCTTCTTTAACTTTCATAATCAAAGATAAATATTTGAATTCAAGTATTTCCTTTTTCAAGTGAAGACTTTGTTCCCAGACAGAAATTGTAAGACTTAATAAACTCATATTTACAGAAATGCTCTTTACATCAAGATGTTCTCATCAAGTTTTGAGGCAAGCATACAAATAAACATTTTCCTATTGCCTATTGCCAGAGTCAAAATTACAAATATAACCTTAATGTCCATTTGCCATTCTATTAACAAATTCAAAGGACAGTGGGAATCACAAACTGAGACATAAGTTGACAGATCTTTAGTGTAAAAAACTGAGACTTCAGTTACAGAGGAAACATTGGGACATGAAAGTAATTTAATAATTTAGCAATTATCTAGCAACCACTTCTCAAAAACTAATCAAAGATTTATCAATTAGAAAAAAAGCAATAATTCAAAAACTTTCCTTTCTGCAGTGCTGATGTACTGGATCCCGTAATAGTTATCCCCGCTAAAACTATGGGTGGCAGATCATCATTGCACTCCTAAGTTCAACATTCTGAAAGTAATGTGAAAAAAATGCAAAAAGCTTTTCCCACTCACTAGTCCTCCATTTTTCTGCTGCTACTGCAGAAAAACCACCTCACCTTTATGTCAGTAATCATTATAATTTCTACTGTACACATAAAATAAAGTAAATCAGAAGACTGAAAATTTAGGTAATAATATGTTTTCAAAGTCAAATAACTGAGTGGAGGAAATCAGGGCTTTCCTGATTTATTTATTATTTATTGAGGATTTTTTCTAACCACCACACTTATAATGCCTCAACCAGAGATTTTTTGCTAAAAGAAGAATGACTAGTTCATGCTTATTTCTTATATATCCAAAAGACAAATTCTAACAGGTGCATTATAGTAATACAAGTTAATTTTGGTATCATTGACTGTTCCTTAATGTAAATGTTTAGTTAAAAAAAAAAAAAAGTAAGAAGTGAGT
The DNA here is from genome assembly GCF_014805655.1 of Passer montanus. NCBI lineage: Eukaryota > Metazoa > Chordata > Aves > Passeriformes > Passeridae > Passer > Passer montanus. Next base: position 4,090,746 of record NW_024365381.1, read on the forward strand.
GAGTTCTATTTCCAGATCTGCAGTACCAGAGAAGTTAAACTTTGTGAATACATGCTAAAAGTAAAAGATACTCCCAACAAGTCCCAAATTACCCAACATATATGACATCTTGTGGCTCTTTATCAAAGATATTAGCATTTTTCTGGGCACTGAAATTATTCAGATATAAAGCGATTTTCAACAGACCTGAAGAACATAGAGAACATTACTTTATTAATTCCAAACAGAACTGCAAAAATTCTCAGAAACTTGCATATCACACTAGGAAAAATGCTGTAATGAAATACCCTGCAACCTAGCTGAATAAACAACTATGGTAAAGTAACATCAGATGTCACCACAGAAGTGAAAAAACAATTCCAAAGAACAGGAAAAAACAATATTAGCAAAAAACCTCAAGAAGAAAAACAAATTTACTGTAAAATTTGAAATTATTGGTGAGATAATAGAGTACAAATCAAAGATCACAGGTATATAAAGCCATGGCAGTTTTGGATATGTACAGTGTTAAATATTAATTCATTATGGTGTTTTATATGGTATGGTCAGAATATTTAATTTTATCTCTCTCCCTTACTGGAAACTGTGAACTCCTTGTTTTCATATTCTGTCTGCCAGAACATCTGATGCTGAAAACTTCACTGGTTTGCAAAAGAGTATTTTTCATATCGTAAGTATTTTTCTTCAGTTTATAGTTAATGATTTGGTTTTATAGGGCCTTAAAGCCAACTAAGTATCTAGTAAAAAAAAAGTATTTGTAATGGCTTTGACTTTCATAGCATACATATGCACAAGCAACAGCCAAATGAACAAATATTCAGTTGTGCAGTCTTCCCTACAATGGCCTGACAAGCCTTGCAAGAAGTGCCAGAATGCCCTATTTGTCCTTTTTAGGCAGTCATTGCTTTGTTTATTGTTGTATCAATAAAAGACAAAAATCACCAAATGTGGGTTTTGAGAAGTGTTAAACCGTAACAGTAATAATTTCAGTGAAACCACATAAGTAAGAATACTTTAATTAAGATATCAAACATGATGATGAACATATGCAATTCAAAAAAATACCAGTTACTTTTGGATTTCATAGTTTATTATTTTCTTTTAAAAATTAATGATGGTGAAATAAAATGCACAAGAATACTTCTTATTAGCACAATTAAAATTACAAAACTTGCTGCTACCGTTTTAAAGAAATCAAGACTGATTCAGCTGAAGTGAGTAGTTATTCAACTGCAATCCCACTGAGGCTGCAACCTGAATTTTGATTACAGAAGCTTTCTGTGAATGCAGAATGTTGAGATGACTTTAAGAAATAAGTGAAACAAGACTTACAAAAAAAAGGTAATGAATGGGATTGTATACCAACTGGTTTACATAGCAGATGGCCAGGGAGGAGGAGGGGAAGATTTCTGGGCAGATTCTCCAGGTCTGAAGCAACAAATCTCAAGAACCATCTCAATCCCATCTCTTCAGGTTAGGTTATTTGAATGTTATGGACCTCAAATATTTCTTGCCAGCTTTCCCAAGCAGCAATTACCTATCTTCTCCTCTCCATGTAAATAACTTAAAAAATGGATTTAAACATAAGATATTATTACTATGTAACTCCTCTATCTTTCAGTAGGAAAAAAGTTTTTTAAAGTTCTGGTTCTTTTTTCTTTCTCTTCTGCAAGTTAGCCATACCCTTAAGTGTTCCAAAACAAACTGCTTATGAAGCTAGGCTGACCAGTAACTACCCAGATTAACAATGAAAAGTATTTTGTGGACATTTAGACAGTCTATACTGAAAGCTACATCAAGACCCTTTTAAGAGACATGCCATCACTGTGGGTATCTAACACGCTAAAGGATGAGGAATTGTGGTAAACTGGCATTGTTACAGACAATACATGAAAATTTTACTGAATTTCTGCCTGTGTTTCTTTTTAACTGCAAGTTTAACTATATGAATATCCTTTAAGTTATACTCACCTCCAGAAGAACAGGCTCCATTTCACCTATTGTTTTTCCTAGATGTTTATCTGGATCTAAACCTGCAAAATACCCCAAAAATGTAAAAATATTTCTTATGAAATATTCTTATGACATCAAGAAATGTCTATTTTTTTTTCTTTTTCAAATATATTACGTCTCCCTTAGAAACTCCACATTATCTAAAATAATTACTATCCTAAAGAAAATACACTGAGTCAGAATTTTCCCTAATCTTTTGGCAAATATTTTCCAGGTTTATGGAAACACAAAGCTAGTTACCATTTCACTACATGTCAAGTGGAAAAGCTATTGTATCCCTTTCTTAGAAATTTCACTAACCAGTGAAGTAAACACACAGGTCCATGGTAATAAAAATACTACTCTTTAAGTCAGAAGTTACCTTTGTAGATACCTATGGAATTAAAATACAATTTAACATTTGTATGCTTCCTGCAACTGGAAGGGACACAGGCTTATAATGAAAAGTTCTTTTGCCAAATCCCATTCTTAGTGTGTTCTACGCAACTATAAAATGTAAGATTAAAAAGGATGGAGATATAAAGAAAACTCAGGCCTATAGAATGTATTAAATGTTGTGCCTTTATATGCATCACAAAATATTCTCTATGATGTCTACATTTTGATTTATTTTTCTTTGTAAAAAAAGTAAGCCCTATTAACACTTGATAGCTGCTCTAATTTGGTCCTCTGTATTCCTGTTTCAACTTCTTGACTTTTTAGTTTTGGCCAGCTCATGGCATTTAACAGTCACTTCTCAGGATAAACCAAGTAACTGGCAAAAATGAGCAGTGGGATAAAATAATCCAGGAACAACTGTTTCAAAAGCTGACATCTTCAACCAAGTAAATATGCTAGTTGGATTTGATACAAAGTTGTCAAAAGGTCTTACCATATGAAGCAAATGAGAAAAAACAAAATTATAACTCCTGAAACTGAAGGAACACTGTGAAATTTTCAGTTATCCCATTTTTCACTACTCCTAGTTATTGTGGTTTGGGCTCCTTTTTGTACTATACAATACTTGTCTATTTTTTCCTACTCTACTGCTTCATACAGTAAGAGGTGTCATTACAGAGCTGCCACCAAAATTACTCCATTCAGAAGCAATTTCTAAAATATGTACCTTGCAAAGCACTTTAGACTGTTGATGATGAAAGCTGTTATATAAATGTACAGTACACTATTATATAAAGTCATTGCTGAGTTAAAATAGCTAATATGTGTCTTAATTTTTACAATCATGATCTTCATGTATTTAAATTCCTGTAAAGCTAAAACAAGTTAGAGTGAATGAGATTTCACAACACTAAGAAAGTTTTTAAATATTTCATTAAAGTACATTAAAAATTCCCTTATGATGTGGGGGAATGCTTTTAAACTGCTTAATAATTAAAGTTTAAAAAGACTGAGGTTTTTTCCGCCCTCCATTCCCTTTTTGTATTGGTTTATTGCTTTTTGTTTAACAGACTAAAAATGTATGTGCTAGATATGTGATCATAATTTATTCTTGTGAAAATAGTTTTGAAATATATTAATTCAATTTCAATAGTTCAAATGGTTCTGGTGCTCTCTTCCAACTTACATCAGCTTATCACTTTGTCCTTGATTATAATGAGATAGGTATTAGGCCAAACAAGCAATTTCTCTTGACGTAAATGAAAGAGAACTTAATTACAGTATAATTTCACACATTTATATTAACATTCTTCCTTTAATATAATTACTTTGCTAAGATAAGCAATCTTTGTCTCCTTGATAAAAACAGATTGATTTCCTCTAAATTTAAACCAAGGGATACATTACAAACATATGAGAAGGGAAGAAGTTCTCAGAACCAGACACACTTTCACAAGGTTCTCTTTGGTAATATGGACATATATTCTATGCAGTAATGAATGCAAACCACTAATTTAAAGGAAACCATGATACAAATAGTTTATTAAATACAAATAAATTGCCTATGTATACACTATGGGTAAACTCTTTAGTGATATCCCACACCTACATGAAAACCTGTGAAGTGCAATGTATCCTTCCTTTATCTCAGCAGAATCCTATTTTTGGACAGCTTGCATGTATTTAGAAACATAGTACTTCTTTTAGCTTCCAACAGGTTTATATTGAATAGAGACTGTCTGGTAAAGGCATCATGAAGCAATGCAACTTTCAATTTGCAGAACAGTAATCCACATCTCCAATCTCTGCTATGCACTCATAGATGAAGCTGTATGTCTGTTGCTACAATTCGTATAATAAAGTATCTGGAACTATTCTTACAAAATAGCTTTTTAAAATCTATACTTCTATTTGGTACACTTTATTGATTCAAATTCTTAAAATGGCTTAGACTAATGAGAAGAACAATGTATTGTAAATTCTTAGTACCACATCCTCCAAATTTATCCTCAATGGATGTGAAGGAAGCTGAATGGATGGATAAACCAGCAACAAGGTCCAGGGCCTGGATGACTCTATGTAGAATTAAAAAATTAATTAGGAAGGGAACTATAATTTGTAGGACTGACATCTATTTTATTTAACTTACATGTACCAATGGGGGGCAATTAGAATTCAATTAAAATATTCACTTTTATTACTTCCCTGACTGACCTTGAAGTTAATGCCTGTTTTATTTAATTGCATCATCTATGAATAAATGTTAACCCTAGAATGTTATGGCCCATTATTTTCAATGCATTTTTAACTCCCCAAGTGAACTACATTCATCAACTTATTATGTGTTGCCAAGAGAGCAAATGGGGGTTTATTTCTTTGAGATAGACTAGTATATGATAACAGAAACATCTCAAAAAATTTGATAATGCTGTTTTTGACAGTGTTCAGTAAAAATAATTATGCTTTCAATTCCTGTTTTGTAGTCTAGTTTGACTGTAAATCAGTAAGCAATAGCACAAATGGTATAATCACTTCAAAGTAATTGCTATTCCATCTGTAATTTCTGATAAATCCACTGACAGGAGCAGAACTCCTTCCTGCAAATATCAACAGTGGTTGCAGAATGCTCTTATGCACAGCCACAAGACAAGTGTAGAGAGCTGCAGCAATGTCAAGAGATTGGGGCAGAAATTCATGGCTTTGTTCTGTGGTGAAAAAAAGAACATTACTAAAAGGCATTTCACTACTGTTGCAAAGGAACCATAGTTCACTTCGTACATAAGTATTAGTGTAGCATGAAGCCCACACCTGAGGGACAACTACCTGATATTACTTGCATTTATCAAGACCATTAGAAATCCAAGTTACATTTTCATGGCATTACATTCAGCTAAAAAAATCCACATTCTAATACCTTATCTGACTAACAAGAACATGTTTTATATATGTTCAGAATTTTAAAATCATCTGGATTTTTAAGAAAGTTTTTTAAAATAAAAAATTCTATTTTCACTTCTTAGTAAATTTTCAAATAAATAGAAATAAATCATAATTACCAGTTTCAAGAAATGTTGGTATATAAAGGTCTTCTGAAAGCTACATTGAACCAAACTCTAACCCATAATATATGAACATATTGTAAAAGAATCACTACCACACACACATCAATAAAGTAGGAGTTAACTATTATCTGTAGTTAAAATAGGGGGGAAAAAACCCCAGCCTTTCCTCACTAATAAACCCTACAATCAAAAACTTGTTACTCAGAGAATTCTTCCATAAAATAATGTAAAAACAAATCTCCAAAATTGATATTATCATATTCTTCCTGAAATATCATATTAATAGGATTAGGATAGACTTTTGGAGAAAAAAAAAAAAACAACCAAAAAACACCTATTTTAAAGTTACAGGAACATGAAGCTCCCTTTTTTTTCCCCAAATTCTTAAGAAGTAATATTGAGAAGAGTAGTAACTGTCTTCACTATGAATGTAAGGGACTAAGACTTAACTTCTGATGATGTAGGGCTGTACAATCTGCAACAAAGTTTCTGGAGAGATCCTAATGAGCTTCTCACCAAGAGTAGAATTATTTAGAATTTTGAATAAGAAAAGAGCCAATGAAAGACTTTGGTTTTCTGGAACCAAAACTAGTTTCTCCTCAATCTCTTTATCATAAAGAAAACAGGGTTAATAATAAGATGATAGGACCTGTAAGGTAAAGAAATACGTATAGAAAGCAAAAGAGTATAAAGGATAAAGCTACCCCCATCTTAGAACTGGAACAGATAAAATAGGACTATTTTTGAAGGTAAATTCTATTTAAACTCTATTTTAACTGTGTCTTTTTTTTTTTTTCCTACGTTAACAATACAAAATCAGTGATTTTCAAAAGGAGGGCCAACACTATTCTTTACACAGTATAGAATACAGGAGAATGTTTCTAGTAACACAGGAAAAGCCTGTACACAACAGCATAATCTGGCAACATAGGCTTACTAGGTAGGAGTGCAGGAATGTGTTATAACCTTCCACAACTAGAAATGCACACGCCACACAGATATTCTTGAACTGTAAATCTATACCTTAAGTTGCCTTGAGGTAAATTATTCCTGTTGTCATATTTAGCTTTCATTTCTGTGAAGAGCTGGGAAGTGAACTTTTCGTCTGATAGAATAATTTGACAGGTTCATTCTTAACTTCCTCAAAACTTTCACACATGAAAGGCTGTGTTAACAATGGTGAACTGGATGTATTCCTTGGATTTCCTTTTCCAAAAAAAAAATAAAAGTTGTAAAAACTGCTTAATTTCTGTGCAAAAGTAATGAAAATTGCAAAAAATAATTGGTATTACTGCAGTTCTAAAAGATTTGAGATGAATATACTTCTAATTTATTTTATGAAAGAGGAAAATTCATGTGACTTGATTATGCATCTATTTCTCCTTTTCCCTCACTCTTTTTCTTCTTTTTTTTTTCTTTCTTCTTTTTTTCTGGTACGTGTTAATTTATCCAGTGTGGGAATTGTAGGGGGATGGAACCTGTAGACATACTGTAGATATAGGAACTCTTTTCAAGCTAAGTGATACTAAGTGATAAAGTTAAAAGACATTAATCCCAAAGTGGTTCTAGCATATGTTTCCAGTGCAGTTTAATTGGGATCTTAGTTTATCTTCCTTCTTGAACATTCTTCAAGTATGTTCTAAACTAGGTTAGTCTGATGTCATAAAATTTCAGAATTCTGAGAGGTAAAAGGATCTAAAACTTTTTTTGAAGTAATATTATCTATAATCTCCTGCAGTTTTTTTTAAACATCAAAGATGTTTGTGTTCTAGTTAAATCTAGGATTCAAAGCAATTAAACTCTGTCATTTCAAGAACAGAATCCTCAAAAGATCTTTGAAGAAATTTTGTAGTGTTTTATCACATAACAAGGCAATATTTCCAATCAGATTCTTTTACAGAATCACAGAATGGGTCAGATTGGAAGTGACCACAGTGCATCACCTACTCTGCTGTTCATACCTCCCTGCTCACACAGGGTCATCCTTGAGCATGTGGCACATCTTTGTGTCCAGACAGCTCTTGATTATCTCCAGTGACAGAGACTTCACAACCTCTCTGGACAATCTGTTCCAGTGCTTGGTCACTCACGCAGTAAAGAAGTTCTTCCTCATGTTCAGGGGGAACTTTCTGTGACCCAATTTTGGCATGTTGTCTCCTGTCCTGTCCTGTTGCTTGGTACCACTGAGAAGAGCCTGGATCCATTCTCTTTCTTCTCCCACTTCAGACACATACACTAAGATGAATTAGTCATTTCTTCTTGAGACTGAACAGGCCCAGCTCCCTCAGCCTTTCCTCATAAGAGAGATATTCCACATCCTTAATCATTTTGTCACCCTTGACTGGACCTGCTCCAGTAGCTCCCTGTCACGTCCTGAGGAGCCCAGAACTGGACACAGCACTCCAAGTCAGCCTTCACTAGGGCAGAACAGAAGGACAGGATCCCCTCCCTCAACCTGCTGCCAATACTCTTCCCAATGCATCCTAGGACACCATTGGCCTTCTTTGCCACAAGGACACACTGCTGGCTCATGGACAGTTTCTTGTCCACCAGGACCCCCAGGTCCTTTTCCACAGAGTTAGCACTCAGTCTGTGCTGGTACATGGAATTATTCCTCCCCATGAACAGCACCCTGCATTTGCCCTTGTAGAATTTCAGAAGGTTCTTCTCTAAAATGTTGGTAGTTTGAAAAAGATTGTGGAAGAATTGTATAATTGCTGAAAAATAGCATTAAACTACTTTTAATCAAATGCAGCAAATGGATCATTTAATTTAAAGTAGTGACGGGGTCAACTTCTCCTCAGGACTTTTAATGGGCCTAAAAAACTTAAATCCTAAGTTATTAAAGTTTCAGTTCATACAGGCACATATGTACGCCTTTCCTGATAGAAATTGTTTGCATAGAATATCTTAAGAGCATTGTTTGCTTCTTACTCTATTTAATTCAATTTGTTCAACTGATCTAGCATCACATGAATACAAATGTGTGTTAATAAAAAGATATGTGTTATTTTGTCCCTATTATAGAATTCTGGTATTTCATGCTCTGAACAGTTCTAATTCTAGTAAACTTTGTAAAAAATAATTGAAATTTCATTCTGTGGAAGAGAAAGAGGTGTGGTGCAAGTGGGAAAATTTGTGTCATTTTCATTAAATCCATGCCCATGCAGACAAGTTATAAACTTTTTTAAAAGTCAGAATCCCCAAGTGGATCAACAGAGGTTTCTGACAAAAGATCAATAGATCTGCTGCAAAAGGGTAAAAGGCCAGAGCAGAAGTAAAGGATCTGTACAAGAAGTCCAGCAAAACGTCAACTCATAGTGACCTGAAAAGCAAACATCTATGGTTCTATACTAAACAGATATGTCTTTAAAGGTTTGTGTTTATGTCCTGCTCCAGCACATAAGTCTGAAAATTAAATGGGGATCTAGAACTTAAATTGTATCAAACATTAAAAACAGCAAGTATATATAATAGCATTAAAAACATACCACTTGTACCTCTTGATTTTCATACTGTTAAGATTATTTCTGCTTTTGACATCTCTAATTAAGTTCTCTTTCTTCCACTATTTTTCAGCTCCAAGTTCTAACTACTCTTCTGTCTTTTTCACTATAGCCCATACTCCCTTTCCTGTTTCACTTTAAATGCCTAATAGTGTGCTCTTAGCCTGCTGCTTCCATTTAAATTTTCCTTTAGATGATGTGATCTCCCCAAACTGCAAAGTGATCGTTCCACTCTTAAGCCATCTCTGTCCTACTTTGTCTGTCTGTGATATCTCCTTAACAGCACTCAATAATATCAGCTTTCAACTACTTTTCTGTTTTCAGGCACATTCTCTTACTTTTCCTTCTAGCCCCTGTTATCTTTTATGACAACAACATCCCTCCCATTTTCCAGTGTATATGCTCACAGTTAGTAAGAGGGAATCTTATTTCTCTCTAACTTGTTTCTAAACTGACTTATGCAAAATCTCATTTCTTCCTTTTCTGTAACACAATTTATTTTCAAACATTTCTTTATACTTTATGCATGTACTAAAATGTCTTTCTGAAACCTCATCTTACACTGGTAACAAAGTATCCACTATTCATATACAAACATCAAGGCAAGTACCATTCTAAATGCAAAGATTATTTTCTCATCTTATTTTCCTAAACTTTCAACTATGAATCAAACTTTTTCTTTACGTTAAGTCCATTACTAGTTCTCTTTTCTCTTCCTAATTTCTTTTGCATCACATCTTAAATCCCAAGCTATTTTTTTTTTACTTTCAGTCTTGCATACAATTTCCATTTATCTGTGCTGATCTTTTCCTCTGTGAAACTTTTCCACCAGGAAAAAAAAATGGCCTGAGATAAAACGGCTCTCTGTTTTTATAAGTGTTTCCAAGTCTCTTCCTGCAAAGTCTAGTGAACAAACAGGTGTGCTGTCTTTTTAATTTTTTTATCATAAATAATATGAATTATGGAGATAAATGGGATGGTAGAAAAGGGAACAAGGGAACAAGCCTAGTGAAAAAGTGTCAAATGCACTTAAACTCTAAAGAGCCAACTAAGTTTCAGAAGATTTGTTTGAAAGTTCAATCACAACACCATATGCTAGCTAGGAAACAACATTTTAAAGGGGGAAAAGGCTAATAAGAACATCTTTCCCAAAGTACATCATAGGTAATTGATCAAATTTATAATCTAAAAAAACTACAATTAATTAAAAGTGATCATATGTGTAAGCAAGCTAATACTTCAACACTGCACAAGGATAATTTTTGCTAGCTGCACAACGAAGAAAGCAATGGAACGATTACCTGTAAATAAACTGAACCAGCTAAGAATAATGTAAATGTTTAATTTACTTAGCAATAAGCAAGTAAACAATCCTTACAATATATAAGAAAGCAACTGGGATCTCATATTGATTTAATAACAAAATGTTATTAAATTCCTTCTCTTATGTTTGTGAATGGTCTGAGAATTTTAAAAAAAATATTTGGAGGAAGCCAGTATCATCCCCTGTGATAACAAGGTCCTTCAATTTCCTCAAAATTACTTTGAAATTGCTCAGTATTAAAACACATTTTCAAAGAACACTGTTCCTCTCCATTACACAAATGATGTGCTCAGACAAAACTCACAACCAACAATTTTACTTCAGGATGTGATCTTCCATTGCAGCCAACTTATAGAAAGGTTAATAATAACCCTTCTATTGAAATTGAGCTCTGCCCTCCATGCAGCCGTGGTTTCTACAGAGCAAGTTCCCACAAAAAAGCAGATCCTGCTGATCTTTCCCAAATATATGTGAAAAAAAAAATGTGGCTGATAGGCAACCACAAAAACACTGGAGCTCTTACCAGGGCAGAAGCAAGCACAGACTTGCGGTTTGGAAGAGTCAGAAGTGGGATGGAAAGATTGACCTTTTGGCAGCAACTTACTATTAGATCAGTTTATGTATACACTAAATTGCACCCTTCAGAGCTTAACCAGGAACTGTGTGGCACTAGGTCTTTTTTAAAGTAGCTCTTTACATGTAAAACTTACCTGTGTGGAAAGTAATGTAAATATGGCTATCAATTTCAGTTAGCCAGGATTTCACTTCTATACACTAGATACAAATAAACAGCAACACAGACATCTAGGTGGCTGGGTTTAAACAATAGATTCATTATACAAAGAATCAATGTCCTCTCTTTTTCAGTTAAAAACTCATATACAAAAACATTCACATCCCTCAACTATCAGGACAGTGGATTCTATGAATAGCAGGAGTATACCAATTTTCTAAACCATGGGAAGCAAGCATCAGTATCTTCTCACAACAAAGGAGATTAATGTTAAATATACTTACTACAGATGGCTCGTTTTAGTGAAGGAAGTTGGGATTTCCAAGACAGGAATCCCAAGTCAGGAGACTTGAGATAGCACTGGCTGCCTAAGGACTCATTACTCCATTGGGAAATAGCATGCATAAGTAACTAAGGCCCACGCCACTTCAAAATTTAAGTTTCCACAGACCCTATGATTTCAACTCTACCCATGGCTGGGAATGTAGAATGTCTATAGGCACTCACAGCAGATGGACCTACAAGGTAAAGAATGCAGTTGTGAAATAAAAGAGCTCTATTTCATATGCAGACTGATCAGCCCTGATTCAAAGTTTCAGCTTTTATTATTGTTCAACAGTTCAACAGTGCTATGGTACAATTTCTGTCCTGTGGTCCAAAGAGCAGCTAGAACTTAGAAACATAATTTAATCATTTTACCAGAGTTTTTAGTTTTCAAATTAATGTTTCAATTATCTGACCACATAATAACAACGTGGCTTTTTTCAGGTATTAAATTATATAATTAAGGATTAGTTTACTATAACCAAACTGGGAAGAAGCTGCAATGTATAAAGCAAATAAATGCATATTAATCCCCTAAAAGATAGGAATGTGAGTTTATATTCTAATTTTGACTGAAACATTGAGGAAGCAATTCCACATAGCCCTGTATTCTCAAGGCCAACAGTGTGCATTTAGGAAAACTTATTCAGTAAAAATGCTACTTTCAAAATGTCAAGAAAATCTAGAAACACTGTGGGAAAAAACTACTTTAACTGCATGAAATAAAATCAACTTCAAGTATATTCCCATATATATGAAAAATGAAGTTTGTCATATCTTAAAAAGTATAGAAGTGCTTAAGTTTTAGTGTCAATACCTAACAAGATTTAGGTATCAACAACTATAGAAGTAAACTAAAAGTAAATAAACTTGAAGGTCAAGTTTTACTAGGGATCATATTGTAAGAAATTCAAAAGATTTCTTCCAAATGTAACCCTCCTCCTTCCCTCACTTCCACATATGTATTACACCTTTTACTCCAGTGGAAACAATTTGCTTCAGAATGAGGCACAATTAAGGCCAGAATATAAAGTTACCAAGATTTAAAGTTGAATCTGTTACATGCTTACTCTGCAAGTTAATTAGTATTAGTTAATCTGGAAAACACAACCAAAAAGGAAGAGAGATCAAAAAGGAAAGAGATCAAAAATGCATCTTCTGATTGTGTTACAATACTTACACAATTGTTCTATTACACAGTGCTATATTACGATGTGTCACATGAGCAAGAAATATTACTGGAATTTCAGGCACACACAGGTTAAAAACAATCAGTAATAGCTTAGATTTTAGCTGATACTGAGTAACCTATTTCTGAATTTCTGGATTTCTACTGAAGAGGGGTATATTTCAAAGATAAAAGTATGATGTATCATACAGGCATCTTTAGCAGCAAGAAAATGGCACTGAAGATAAATATTCAGAAGTAGCTTTTATACATATATATAGTGCTCAGGTTTGCTGCTAGATCATGGAATATTTTTCTCTCATCATTAAAGCTTTTGAAATACACTCTAAAGGAATGAAAGCTGATCTACTTATAGATCAACAGAAGGCATGTGAAAAAGGTTGCTAACAATACTTTTTTTGCATATAAGTGAGAGCAATTGGCATCCCATCTGGAAAACTACACTACTCTCAGATAGAAAACTCTTGCCACTGGCAAGGTTTATGGTATTAATTTGTAATGGTAGATTTAGGGAAATGTACTAAACTAATGCTCATTTTCTTGCATAATTATGTGTTTTCTACATAAAACGACAGGCTTTTACCTTGTCAATACCGGCACTGAGTTAATGGAAAACAGGACAAGGCGGGTGTACAGGTTTGCCAGTGCCGATGAATGTCAAGCTCAGGTTACAGATTTGCTTCTTGCATTAACAACTGTACAATGTATCACCTAATGCATTACCCCTCAGACTCTTATATCTGTTATTTTAAATATTTTCATTGCCGTTTAGCTTTGATTATTAATCTAAAAGGCAAAAAGTTAAACTGTATCTTATCTTCTTTGCCACTTGATATGTTAAACAGCCTTCATACCTTAAATCCACTTTAATAAGGCATGCAATTATTAAAGCATTACAGAATGGCCCCAGAGCACAAAAGCTCCATTAAATTTGCTTACATCTAATTACGTCTGCCTGAGGCAGGTGAGAAATTGACTCTGATAAGATCTTTCTTTTACCTGTAGCCAAAAAAATAAAAAGGAAAAATAACTCGGAGTGATTTTCTATCTAATTGCTATCTACAAGTATTTATGGTATTCGCTCTTCCAATGAATAGCCCACAAAGCACTCTTTGTGCACTAACCAGTGCTTTTTAAGTTTTTTTAAGACAGTAGAATACAAAAGACAAGCTTATCTTGCTGCAGGCATGACAGGTCATCAATGATGTCTATTTGGGAAATACTTTTATCTATTATTTAAATAATATATTTTCTTTAAAAAATAATTCTGATATGAAAAAACATGTTACATATGCAAATGCACAAATGTGGACTTAATTTTTTTCTACATGCCAGTATAAGCAACGAACACATTCTATTTTATGGAAATATAACATAAATATATAAATATACTTTACATGGCCTGAAAACAATTATTTTAGAAACTTTTTTTGCCCCCCAATTTAAAACCAAGTATTTTGTAGTACAAAACATGGTATTCAATTCCTATATATTTGTAACTGACCTTCCAAAATTCAGGAAAATGCAAATAAATTACATTGCTTGTTACCTGTAAATGAATGAGGGCATGTGGCATTTCTAATCACTCTAATCCTGCTCTCAGCCCTAGCAGATCCTAGAGAACAATAGAGCCAGACCATCATAATGACAATGTAAAATCTAGTTAGAAACTATACCAGATAAAGAGGAAGAAATAAATAAATTTTTAAAAAATAATTAATTTTTAAAAATTAATTTAATCCATCCAGTCTAAAGGAATTGTAATTCAAATCTTGGTTAACAATTAAGGAGAAATTACTTTATTACAAAGCATTATTTTAGAGAAACAGATATTAGGTATTTGATGGGAAACTTGCCCAAGTAAACCAGAAATTGGACTTCTAATGAAAGATTATGCAACACTATTTTCCAAATATCCTTCTTTAACCACTGATGCCACTTGTATGACACAAACCGCTGTTTGCTACAGTGGACCACAAGTTTATAGTCAACCTCAAAAGAAAAGGTCCTTTGGTCACATTTTATGCCTAAAAACTTATTTGCTACTCTGAAATAGAAAACTGCATAGGGGCCTGAAATCAATATATTGTATTATTTACATGTTTCTCATGTGCTCCTTAGGATTTTAGAGCACATCATTCTATAAGCCTTCTTATAAAACTTCATTTGACATTACCTTTACATTCAAGCAATAAACAGATAGGTTAACTTTCATATTGATTTGCTTCAAGTTTTATAACTTCATTTTATATACCTGATAATGAACAGACATGGACTTTCTGGTATGCTAAGCAACTACATTTTAAATATAAAAAAAATAAGAGACAATGATAAATTTTTTCTGTTTGTTTTTATGATTTACCAACTCCAAGTCTGCTGTTACACAGAATATTTTTGCCTCATAATTATATCTTGTTTGATATTAACTTGATGTATTTCTATTAAAACTTTCACGGTTGCTTTATAATATTGTCTAGTCACAAGCCTGTATCATCTATAAATGACAATACTGTGAACTACTGAATTATACATGCATCATTACTGCAAATCAAAACCAAACCAGAACAAAAAAAATATGAAAGGAATTTAATGACTATGTTAGGAAGAACTACTTTCCAGCTTTTCCATGTCTCCTTTAAGAATGAATTGCATCCTGTTAAATTAATTATTCAGACATCATGACTGGTATTGAGCCATTTTTTATAATTTTCTTGATATTAAAATTTCATATCTTAAAACGTGCAACAAAAGTTCTGTTTTCTGTTTTTCTCTGTTATTTTGTGGATTTGTACATAGGAAATTTCAGTAGACAATATTGCTCAGAATCTGAGTACATACCAAATGCTGCCACTTTTATGATTATGGCTTGAATGTTAGATGATATCATTTCTTTAAGCAGTATTTCCTGGTTCCAATTCCAGAGGTAAGCTAAAGGCTGAAGATTAAGCCTTCTGCACCTTAAAAACAAACAAAAAAATTGGATAAAGCCAAGTATAATGCTTTTACACAGTATTATTAATGTAAAATTAATGAAAATTTCTTTTCCTATCCTGAAATAATTTTTCTTCTATAATTTCAACACTTTACTATTCATGTATTTCATTATAAACATTAAGTCTAATATATACTTAAAAAAATAAACTTGTTCTGACTATGATTCATCTACATAAGACGTAACTCACTGAGGTAAAAAGATCTGCACAAGAATGTTAAGGCAGTACAAAATGTGTTCCTAAACCTTTTGGGACACAAAAGCAATTAGCACCTTAGGAAGTCATCACTTCTGTGAACACAGCTAAGGACAAAGTTACTGCTCTGTGATAAATGTGGCACGTGTCACTAGTATAATAAGCTGAATTTGTTTCTGTGATTCGGATCAACACCCAAGGAAAAGAATAATTCAGGAAAACATATATAGCTTGTGATACAAATTAACAACTTGTTACTGTAAAGTTAATAATTTGTTTTGATACATATCATATATAGACAGTATTTGATACACAGCATTTGATTGTTTATCAAATTAGAGAATCACTAACTTGTATTATTGATAGGTAACGTTTCTGTAAATTGTCAAGAATCATGAGCTGGTGATTAAATGTGCAAAGTCTCTGAAAAACTTAAACATTTAACTATGGGACTAGTTCAGAGTCTTTAAGATTTACATTTACTGGTCAATCATCATGTTTTTCCTAAAACATGCTCTTTCTCACATATATGGGCATTCCACCCTACATCAGATAGAGCCACTAGTATGACTGGGAATGCTATATAGTTAAATGTATGTTTAATGTTGACATATAAATGCATAGTTAGCACCCATATAATCTGACTGGTTTTCTTATTACTTTGATATGCTTTAACAGAGCACTAAGTTTTGTAATAGAACTATTTAGCAGCTCTGAATGTAGTTACTTACGTGCCTAAATTCAGCTAAAAAAATTAGCTTAATTAATTGGGATAGCTCATATAAAACAACCTTATTGCAAGGGTTAAATCTACAGATCAATGTGAAGTATTTTACTTTACAAGCTCAGAAATAATCATGCCTGTTTGAAATACTGTGATTTCCTGTCACTCTCTTAGCTGTGGTAAAGACGTAAAACAATCAGCAAAAGCGATCTTTTTTTACCTACTAATATGTGAGGCAATTATTAAAATGTTTAAGTATAAAGTAAAAGAAAAAGAAGTTAATTCTGACTGTAATTTATTTATGTAAACTGTAAAGAAAACAAATGTGCTCTGTAACTTGATGAGCTGAGTTGGCATAGCATTAATTTAACCGTTCTTACAGCTCATAAAAAATTCCAGATAGTTGCTTTCATCATCAACAAATCATTAATGAAATCATGAAACTACAATTAATTTTTGACACAAGGTGGTTTTGCATTTCATCAGATGTATAAAGTGAAAATCTTTTTCAGATCAAATATGGCCTACATAACAGACATAACTACCATTCCATAATGCTCTTTTTAAATTAAGACTCCTAAAAGAATCACAATTTATATAGACATTTGTGCACAATAGGAATGCCAAATGGAAGCTCCTGATTAATAACAAATCACAGAATGTTCCTCTATATCAAAACACTGGTGAAAAACAGAGGGACTTGACCACAACACTGTAGTCATTGGAACTGAGTGAGCTTCCTGTTCAAATCAAAGAACTGAACCGACTCAACCATTTTCATACCAAATCTCTGAGCATTTTCAACAGATGAAGAGAGATCTGAAGAGCAGTCAAAACCTCTGGTATAGCTTCTACTTGATTTTTACTAATGAACACATGGTTTCAGGGAGGAAAAAAGGAAGAAAAATAAAAGAAAAAAAAGAAACACCTATATTAATGAATAGAATTAATTTGGTATCATAGAACATGAGAAATCAGGCAACTGTCTCTGCTTTAAATTTGAGTTAGAAAACAGACAAGTACTCTTCAGAATGTGTATTCTGAAAAAGATTAGTATTTTCTTACACATCTTCCACTCGAACTCTCTGGTAGTCAGAAAGAATCGCTCCCACAGATACACCCTCAACTCCTTCTTTGTCCTGAAAAAAGACATGGAATATCAATGACACAGTATATAATGTTTGAAGCTGCAGAGATTCAATATCTCTACTTGCAGAATCAACCAATAATAATTATTTTTTCTGTGTCCAGCATATGGAAGAGAATAGGATGGAATTCAGTTCTTCCACGGAAGGGAGCAGCTCAGCTGACCAACTACATGGTTATTACTCTAATGCAGTCTACTTGACTCAAGTACCATTCTAGAGAAGAAATAACCAAGGTAGCTGAAAAGTAGCAGGTGTAACAGATTATCCTGAAGTTTTCCAGATATCCTGAAAATTCCTTCCAGCTTCCAGCTAGTCCACCTACAACTAATTATCAGCAACATACATCATGCAATTAACTGAATTGTTAGCATTTTCCATGGTACACAGCACAAGAGAGTGTGAGATGACTTTTTTTACCTTAACACCAGAACAAGAAAACTCACAGGAAACTTACTCAACATCACCTTTTAAAAATTCTGTTTCAAAAAAAAAGGTTTTCAAAGACACATTTTCTCTGTTTCATTTAAATTACCTAAGCCAACAAATGGCACTTATTTTTTCTTGTAAATCCACAGAGAATATAACATTTTGAAATGCACACAGTTCCAGTATTTTGTGAGATCTTGCATTTTTAAATTGCTTGAGTCCCAGTCAACACGCTGAACTTTCTTTTTCTAAATTTTACTCCACCTAGACTTCGGTAAAAGTTGTTTACCTCTTTTGATCAAGGTTGATCATAACTACACACCAAGATTTACTTTCTGGACCTGTTCCAAATCCTGTGAAGTTTGCAGCAAGATTTTACAACAAAATTTTCAGTTATATACCTGTTGATGCATCCTGTCCCTGCCCTTCTCTTTTGGCCTACTCTATGATCTCAGAAGTTCTGTTAAGCCTTGACCAAGCAAGCTGAGCAGTGAAGTGCTCAGAATGGGGAGAATGGGAGAATTAGTACCTAAATTCAGTGAAATGGAATTGATTCAATCCCCCTATTTTGTCCAGTTCAACCAATGAGGGCTGGAGTGGCACAAATTCAAGAAATAAGAAGATTTGTAAGGAAGAAGAATTGAGCATGAGGTAGAACAGAAAAAAACTATGGTCTAAACTCCCCAGCTGGACCAAGTTTATATAAAGCCTTGTCCCACAGTATATTCAGCTCAGCAGTTGAAGCATGCAAAGAGTACTAACTAAAAGCTACTTCTTCCCTGGACTTATTCTTTGGTATTGAAAGAGTTATTGGACACATTGCAAACAGACAGCCTTTTGTTTGACTAAGAGTTGATAATGGTTAGCAGAGAATCCATCCCAGGATCAATAGTGCCGTCACTTTTAATGTGGAATCTGATCAGGTTTGGTACCATTAAAAGCAGCTTCACAAAACTGCACTCTGCAGGGTAAACCAAGCTGACATCTGCAGGCAAATATCAGGAATCAGCATTGAACTCAAAAGCTGAGGAAGTGAATTTGGGAAAATTCAGAAGGAAAGATTTTACATCCTGTATCATATAAAAAGTAACAGATAACAGAAAAAACATCTGAGGAAAGTCAATATGAAGAGGTGTTTTTTTTTCTTGGGTTGAGTGGATCTTTTAATTCTTATTTTAAAAAGCATAATATAGTGTTAATTTAAGATATGATTTACCTACGTTAAACTTTACTAATGTTTCTACTGCCGTAGGCTACTCTAGAATAAAAATAAACTGCTTCTCTGGAATATTTGGATAATTCAGAAAGCACTTATACTCAGTACAATATCCTCTGTCACAATGTATTACAACACAACATAAGCAATGTGCACATAAAACCAGATGCTAAACCCAAATGTACATAGATGCTAACAAAGTTTTATTTTCCATATGACATTTTAGAACTTATTTTTCCCCTTTAGAGCTATGAAAAGTACTCATTTCAAAAGGCAGGTAGAAAAATAAACTTTTAAAAAGCAACTAAATAAGACAATTTTTGGTAGTTTTTTACATACCTAAGATTATTATTAGCTATGTTTTAACAGTAAGTGAAACTACACATTACATTACAATTATTCTATATCTTGTTATAACAGTTAATTTATTCCTGTTCAGAGGACAAGACAATAATTTTCATAAACAATTGTGTTAGAGCAGCTAACTGATCTTTGCAACTGTAACTGTACTAAAATGCACAATTTATGTTTAACGTATCCTAGTTTTAAAGTTATTTATTATTTTAAACAGTTTAATGAACAACACATTTCAAAATTGCTGCTCTTTGTGTATTACAAATTACTGTTGGCTGCACTTCCTATGAGGAAATAGTATAAAAAATTTAACAGTTTTGTGAAAGCTCCAAAACATCGCTGTTGTTTTCAAGGTACCTCTGTTGCATCCATGTACAAATCCAACATACAGCTTCACAGCTAAAGTGAAAGATAAACAGATTAATTTACACTAGCACACTGTTATTTTAATTTTGCCTTTATTTTTCAATTAATGATTGTAACAGTAATCTGAGGAAATTACTACATATGCATTGTAACATATAGTACTGGTAGAAGTATTCTACTAGTAAGTAAAAAATTTATTGCAGTGGTATCAGTACAGAGGTTTTCTATGATTTCTTATTTTAATATCTTTACCTGACCCTTTAAGAGTTCAGCAAAAAGAAAATTAGTGCTAATGTTTTCAATTTAATTAGTACATTACATGCACTGTAACTATTAGTGGAAAATGTTATATTAATGAATGTAAAAGTTAGCTGTAAATTACCTCAGAGTTATTATCAATTTCCCAAGTTACTGCTCCTTAAGATAACCCTCTCCCTATGGTCCTTCCGGTAATTTTTCTTTGCCTGATAAACATGATGATTAAACAGCACACAGTGCAAACCTTTGATACTTTTTAAATTAAATCCATGCCCAGCCTAAGGGCTGTGTCTGATTTCAACTAAATGTGTCAGTTAATCAGATAAAAAATTATCAGCAACTCAAAGAAACAGCAGCCTTAGGCTTCATCAGTGCCAGAGAAAGCTGAACAAAGTAAGACATACAGACAATATCACATTATGAGTAAAGGTTACTGCTAAGCATATCACTGCAAAGCACTATTCACCACCTTAATAATGTGTATCTTAAATGAAATATTGCATACAACAGCCAAAATATTAACAAAGAAAAATGAAGTGCTAGACCCATGCCTATGTCTATTTATGTGTATTGCAAGAAAATTTGAGCACTGCCATTCAGAAAAATGCAGAATATCCCTAAAAATTTACTGTGTAGAACAGATCTTTGTAAGAAAATGAAGTATAAACAGCTGAAGAATGGTTAAACTACATTCAATTTTTTACGTGTGCTTCATAGCTTTGCCACAATAGAGTTCATTTTTTATGAGCCAGATATAAAATATAGTCTTTAAATGAAATTGTCTTTCCAATTAATATCCTTCTTAAAGCTTGTGTGAATAACTGAAGATCATTATCCATACTTAAATTAATGTTTAAGGTTATTTGTGCCTAAATAACAATTACCATATAGCTGCAAAACTTCAAATTAAAGCACAACATATTTGCAGGTGGGTGACTGACAATATATATCTTAGTAACAGGACTTTAGGCTTCTACCATTATTTGAGTGGAAAACTCTTAAATATGAGCTTTGCCTTATAATTTCTGAAGCATTCTAAGATCACTGATTATAGTGATTCCAAACAAAGTATGTGATTTTTTTTCTAAGCTTTGATATGTCTGTCTGATACAGCTGCAAGTAATCAAAGACAGTAAGAAATATTCCTGAGACATAAGGATATAATAACTCTATGTCAAATTGAAAACCCACTATTTGGTAAGGCTCTGAAGACTAGCTACAAATCACATAGATCATCTTAGTGACTGCAGATCACTATACATCATCTGGGACTTTCTTGTCTTCCACACAGGGACCTCAGAACACATATATCTCATGCCTTCATTCCTTGGGAAGAAGTAGTTCCAAAACCAGGTGGGAATTAACATAATATGGATTTACATTAAATCCCTGTGTGAACACTCTCATTATGAAGTTCAGAAGTCTTCTGCGGCCTTATCTCAACTTGCTTTGGAAGTAAATTACTGAATAATGGTATCTATACAAGGCAATAATACTACGTAACTAATCTACTTTAAGAGCTAATTAGATACATTTCTACAAATGACCTTCATAGGACATAGGCACCCTACCACCCACCTTTAAGCAAAACTGATGGCCTAACTTCCAGAGTTTTACAAATGCAATTACTGAAATACAGCACACCCACCACACACACACACACACACAAACAAACATCCCATCTATTAATTCAGTGTAGGGGTCCTTCAGTATCTGGTTGCAATCTCACATTAAACACGTTCAATTAGGATATGGTCCTCTTCCTACATAGAAGTGCCAAATGTACAGGGTGATGGTGCAGGCATATGTTTGTTTGCACATAATCACATACACACATCCACAGCAAAGGAAAAAGGGAGGAGAGCAAAAGAGACAGAAATATCACTATCAAAGTCTAATATAAAATAGAAGCGTATTGAAAAGGCTTGAATTACATTCTAAACAGGAGAAATGGAAAACCAGGAGAAATCTTCCTCTATACCCACATACTACATCATAAATGCAAGTTTTCCTAATATACTGATTCTCCCATTTAGTTGCATTTAAAAAGTGAATGATTAGTCTTATTAATTAGAAGTCATTCATTAATGAATTCATTCTTTATTTTATATATTAACTATTTTCACAGAATTCAATAAACTTGCTACATCACTTTAGATCCCACACTATTTCACAAGATTTTTTTCTAAATTATTTAATATAGATTAATTGATTCATTTATCCAATTAAAAAAGTCACACTAAACCCAGTAGGCATTTGGTAAAATCTAATATAGTTAGACATATTTATCAAAAAACATAGAATACTAAAATAAAAATCAAGAGACATCCACTATTTTAAAGGCTACCTAAAGAGTTTTCTACAGAACTGTTTTTTTTTCTTTAAACCTATTAAGTGAGTTAACTGTTAACGGAGGCCTACACTCTAGCCACAGGGCTACAAAGACTTTGACAATGAAGCAAAAGTCTCTAGCTGAATTTTTTTTTTAATTGCATTTTGTGCAGAGAATTTGTTTCAAATAAATGTCTGCTTCACCTTTGGGACTTCCAACTCTTAAATATTCAAATAATTACAGAGGAAACTTGCCCGCAGACACTTCTTTCAGGAAATCTTATTTACAAAATCACCTCCACAAAGACTGATTATTTAATTTAATAGCCAAAATTAACCTGAACAGTCAAGTCCAGATTGAATAAATGACATTACATCAGCACAACAAGATGCCAGTGAACAACTACAAAACAGTCAAGTAACCATGCATGTTTCTGTTCTGATGCTACACTGAATATTTTAAGTGCTGGTAATTTTATGTGTAACTATTTTGCAATCAAGAGCAGTTATATTCATCCAGAACTGGTAGCTCAAATCTTTGATTGGATTTAAAAGCTAGGATTTTAACCTACCAACATGTATAAATGCTTCAGAATGAAAAAAAAAAAATAGTATTTGGTTATGAAGGCAGGTACTGGCCTATATTATTATGTCACAAATCAATGTCTTCCTGAAGACAAACCACTTACTAAATCAAGAGAAAGGTCAAAGGAATATTAGCTTGTATGTTTCTAGTTAAGAGACGTCTCATGGTTTAGATAATGAAACTCAGTTCACTTGCATTGTACTCTGACCTCAGACAGGCAGAATTTAATTTTTGGATTTCTTCTTTTAAATAGTATCTTTAACAAACTGTAAGAGCCAGATGTAAACTAAATTTTTGAATATAGACACAAGGCTTTTTTCCCTTGCTTTGACCTCACAGCCTCCATGCAGAGCAACTTTTAGATGCTAAAATGGCAAGGTACTCCTCCACAATGAAGACCAACAAGACATGGAGTCCAGTACAGCACCTACAAAACTGAACAAACTCTCTTGCGCTGGTTATCTGAGGTAGACACCATGATTTGGGTCATTCAAGTCATTAACAGACTTCCACTAAGGAAAGTTACTCTAGGAAAGTACCATACAAGAATTGTCTAGTCTCATTTATTTCTATATGAGTATTGTCAAAGCAGTGTTATTTAATGAAGTATTTCAGAACACATGCTGGCAAACACTGAGGCATGTAAGTAACTCGATTCTTGTTAGTAATTCTGTGAGCAAACAGTCCTTTTTGAGAAAGTAAAGCTGTAGGCATGACGTGATACCTACTTTTCCTTTTTTAGTTCTTTTCCCACATGCAAAAGTACAAGGCTCAGAACTATGGAAGAAAAACATGTATTAAATGAAAATGAGCTATTTTGTCCATTAGAACCAAATCTTCTTCTCTACCTTATGTCTTCTTGCAAAGAAATTTGAAAAAAAAAATTCATTTTTATTTATCTAAAATTAACTCTTAGATGCCACAATGTGATGGCAAGGTAGTTGCCTGTTTATTTTTACACATTCTAAATCATGTAAGAATTTCCAGTTAAATAAGTCAATTTCACTTACACGAACAAATCTGATAAGTAGATATGTTTATAAACATTTAGATAATTCATTCTCCCATATACTACATCTTTCAAAAGTACATTTCATAGCTATGAAATCTGCATAATGTGCACTGATGTACACACACTCTCATACTCTCACACATACATGCATTCTCACATTGCCAGTGAACTCTACTTACTTTAAAAGGAAAAATACTTTCAATAGGACAGTTTACTTTTATTCTTCTTGTGACTTCAACTCCAAAGAATACTACAAATCTTTACCATTTAGAGAACATCTTTTCAGAGTACTGAATATTCAGCCTTTGCAATGTCCAGTATTTATAGAAAAGAGCTCCTGAAAGTATTTATAAATCAGACTCTCCACCAAAATTTTACTATCAAATTAAGCTTTTCAGCAATTAGACTTGTAGAAACAAGACCTGCAGCATACTGTGCTGGCGTAAAATATCATTCTGTAAGAAAAAGTCAATTTTCATTTAAGGTTGATCAAGACATAAAATTATTCAATGTAATATTTGAATAAGTCATGGAAACACAGCCAAAAATGTTCATTACCACTTACCTGAAATATCAATCACATTCAGTAATCTGAAGTACTTGAATATGTATATGCATTATAACAGGCATGAAAAACAAAGTTTTAACCTCAAAGTTCCTTGATGAAAAAGCAGACATTTTATCAGTAAGTCTGCATTTTTTTAACGTAGACCCTTACAAACAGTTAATTCACATCCTACCTGTATGCTGACTCACATCTAAAATGAAAATATTTTATAACTAATGTATCATGTGAAGATGCAAAAGATTTGTAATCATTCCTGAACTGTTACGAAAAATATAACACTGAAGTACATGTCAAGTAATTAAGTGACTAATGAATTAAAAAATTTTATCTGTTGACAGACAAATTAAAAACCCTGAGGCTTTCACAGGTTTTTTTGTTTAAAATGGTATCTTGTCTCAAAGTGCCACAGTCTTTTTTAATATAGAACAAGTATTATAGCAAATATTATTAAAGCGACATGAGTTATTGGAATGTGAAATCACCTGATAATGAATGTATGAAAAGAAAGGCATGGTTGAGGAAGTAAGATTTACTACATTTCATTTGGTATTACTCTAATGGGAAACTGTAGGCCACTATGTCACTTGGCAAGAAAGGTGTACAATTTTCACCTGAAAATTTACTGCAAGAAACAATGTCACTTGTTCTGCTATACGTGCACATTTGTTGGTAAATTGTGTCCCACTAAAAATTTCTTTAGAATTTCATATACCCATTTTCAAACTACTAAATCATTATGCTGCTATTACTTCTAAGAGCAGATAATCTTGGCATGGACTCTGAGTACAAAAAAAACTCACACAAGATCTCTAATACATACTTGCAAATTTCAATTTTTCCCAATGACAACATGTGTTAGACAAACTCTCTCAGAAATATTCTTATTCTCTGCACTGCCAATAATCCTCTCTTCTGATCTTATAATCACTCCTCCTTACATAAAAGCAGAACACAAGACTTTCAAAAACTGGAGCGAAACAATCTATTGGAAACACAAGTGCAAAAGAAAAGACTCTTTCTTTTTGTACTTGGAACAGAAACCACTCTCCTTTAATCTTGAACAACATTTTTGTTACTTCTCCAAAAGTCACCAGGGTTTGGAAATTATTTTAAACTGTCAGGAATCTCAAGAATGCAATATGTGATATTTGTTGTATCAAATTAAGTTGGTATGGTGAGGTTCTTTATCTTTCTTTTGCCCAAATAACATTGATGCTAGAAATCATATGAAAAAGAAAACAGTGAATAAAACTGAATTTAATGAAGGCATACTCATGATTTTCAAATTTTTCTATAGCCTAGACAAATTTAAAGCAATCCTGACAAAATATTCATTAAAACCCAACCACTCACTTTCTACATTGATATACATTTTCGTCTAATTTTTTGAAGTGATCCGCTTTAAGTATTGACACAATAATGTATACATTTTCGTCTAATTTTTTGAAGTGATCCGCTTTAAATTTAAGTATTGACACAATAATTACTGTTTCAGAACTACAGTGTTTGCACTGCACTTCCCGTAATAAGAATTCATTGAGGATTTAAACTTCTTGAGCAAAACAAACATAATTCTGCACATACTCCGTACAAATACTGAGTAGCATTTCATGCTACTCATCTATGACATTATTTACTTATACTGATGAAAAAATTGCAACTTTCAATAATGTCTTTCCCAGATAGCAGAGAAGCACAAAATGCCACACTGATTTTCAGATTTGATTCTCTTATAAAGTGCATTTCTTAGAATATTTTTCTATCACTGTTTTTTTTGTGTTTGAAAAAAAGACAAGGTCACATAGCATTACTAAAATAATAGCAATGATTCCAAGTCTTAAGAGAAACATTCCAAAACAGTATCAAATTATGATGACAAACTTGAGAAAGTTTACTTGAAGAATCAACTCTTTCTCTTCATTGAGCTGCCTAGCACAAAGAATCAAGGGTTCTTCCAATATTTTCTTGTCACAAAAGAAACAAGTATTTGTATGTGCCGAATGATCATATTTCAGACATTTCACATTTTCAGCCACAGCCACACAAAGTCACATTTCTAAAAAAGTTGTCTACCTTTGCTCAGATATGGTAATGTGGCAGAAGAATAGCTTAATAATACATTCTTAAAGATAACATTCTCCTACTTATGATAAAAACATTTCTACATTAGATATTTAGAGCTTATTAATTAGAACAAATTAATAAAGGTAAGCAACTAAAAATGTACCGTGAACAAATAATGCAATATTACTTCTTAGTAAGAGCATGTTAGATTTCAATTTTTCCCAATGACAAGATGTGTTAGACAAACTCTCTCAGAAATATTCTTACTATCTGCAAGATTGTTACACTCAGTACAGTAGGTCCACATTGCCTTCAAACTCCCATTTTATACCTTATTCTTAGAGTATACTGCCATAAACTACTCTTTACAGAGTAGAAGGTGACTGGATTTCAGATCCCTGAGGGAAAAACCAACTTATCACACATTTCTCTGGTAACAGTCCTTGAAGTCTCAACAGCTCCCAGTCTAGTCCAAACATTGAAATGCCCTCTTAATTGCACTGCATTAAGGGTTTTCACTTTATTTTTATGATCGAAGACTAAAATTGCCATCTCTCACAGATGGCAATATCTGGCAGAGCAGTAAGTACTCTGATCTAAGCATCAATACCAGGAAAGTATTCTACTTTTTTAATATCAGACAATTTTATAGGTCTTTGAACAAAGTGTAGCTTTCTGAATGTAAGAAAAAAACAAGTGTCTTCAGCAGTAATTGAATTTATGCATGTCCATTACTGGAGGAGCATAATTCTTCAGCAACAGCACATGCTTGCCACGTCATGAGACAAACTGAGAAATTTAATTTTTTTTTGAGTCGTCTAAGTGATTAAAGATGCAAACAGATTATTAATCCATAAAGAGCTTCATCAAATGGCTCCTCTCTAAACATTTATTCAATTCTTGTTCCATAGGCTCTTGTTCTCTCCTCCTACAATAGCTTATGTGATCCATAAAACAAGATACTCATTTTAATTACAAGACATGGGGCTCTTTCCCACTGACAGACCCTCATTTTCCTTCCAGAATACTGCCTTTTAATTTCTAAATTAATTTAAACTTGTGTATCATTGTAACTAAGAAGGATTCTGGGAATACAGCTGCCTGGATGTTCTAGATCAAAGTAATCTGTTGATAGCAACAAATTTTCCTCATAAAAGAGAAGTAGACCAAAGAGTCTGAAAAATCCTAAACAGCAAAGAATCACCAATTTCAGCCTACCTACAAGACAGAGCTTGGTCAGATGAAGAATGCAATCATTTTACTAGGACAGTGCAAATGTAATTCAAGAAGTTCAAATGTTCCGGGTCACTGTGCAATTCAGTCTAGACTAGTTTTCTGTTGGAGGCTTGGAACAGGGAAAGAACAAAACAAGGAGGTCAGGATGCAAGATACTAGTGTGCAACATACTACCTGTCAGATCACACTATTGTGGACAAGCAGAAGCAGCCCTGAAAAGGATGTATAACCTCATTAGGATTTATAGGGAAGAAAAAACAGCCAACTTGATTTTAAAAAATTAAAAGAGAGAATCAAAATTATCAGTGCTGGACTTCAATTAATACTAAAAGATTAGTACTTGCAGCCTGCGGTTTTGCTTTAAATGTATCAAAAAAATAACTTAATTCATGGAAGACAAATATTAAGCTATGTTGTACTTGTCTGCCATTGGAGACAAATATCACACAACAGAGTATCAGATTAAAGAAAAATGTTTCTAGCCCTTCTATGATACAGGTGTACCTGTTGCATTCCACACAATTTAGGATGAAAAATTAATGACAAGTGTTAGAAATATGTAAAATAAACAGGCCATTTGTTAAAACAAAAATTTTGATGTGTAATTCACAATTACCACCCACTTCTGCCTATCATTAAAAATGATTTTTTTAATGCCAATGAACACAAAGACACCTTTTTGCAAGATAATTCTTTTCAAAGATACACTTGTATAGAGCACGGTTTATAAAGTCAAATGTAAAGCATCTTTTTTATTCCAATTTCCATGTTTTGGAATGTGTTTCTATTTTTTCCTTTTAAACTCTACAAATGTATCACACATATTCATGTCCTCTAAATTTTGTACTTTGAATTTCATTAATACTTCATTAACAAAGAACATACTGATGGCCTTGGGCTGTTCTCAAATTTCCTTGCTTTTGAGGTATTTTTATAGCAGCAGGATACGTAAGATACTCCTTAATATTTTTAGTACCAGAACAAAACATTTTGAATCAACATAAAATCACTACATCATGGATGTTAATATCACTCTGTGAAAAATAATATCATACAAATAGAACAGACCATCCCTTTAGGGAAAAATATAATGTTCAAGTGGATTGTTCTTTTAGTAGTGTAATGGAAAGGCATTCCACCTAGTCCCAGAAGAAAAATCAAAATATGCATTTAAATGGAAATACTATGCAATGGATAGGACAAAAATAAACCCCTCAGAAATGTAAAGAGCTACGTGTTACATGTTACACAAACACATGTAAACACAGGAAGGTATAGATATGAAATTTTACTTATACATATTTATTTAATTCCATACATATATATTTATGCATACAATTTTAATTTTTAAAAAATAGGTTTCTAGCTCTAGGCTTATCTCACAAATATCAAGATGCAGTCACATCACATATTCTGGTTTTGGTCACAATTTCAAATAATATATACAACTCAGCTCTATGCAAGAAGTTGTGAGTATTCTTTTTTAATTTTCTGCACATTTTGTGCCAGACCATATTCTAAACAGCTTTTACAAAGTGATAATGTTTCACTGACAGTGTTTTGTGTACTTCACATAAAATTAAATCTCAGACAAACCTTGAGAAAAAGAAAGCAGAAAGCTAAGCAATACAGCATGTTGCTCTTTTTGACCCACAAACGATTATCAGTTATTTTAGAAGTTATGACAGTTTTCTCAAGTCCTTAAGGAGTCTGACACCATTGGTATAGCTTTTAACACTGCATTTATGTTTATATCACAATACAATAAAACAGCAGGAATAGTGTTCAAATTACTTGGGTATTGGATGGTTTATTGAAAATAACAGCATTACCATAACATTAAAAAAATTCTTTGAATGTGCTAAGTAATCACTGCTATCCATGCTGCATGTGAATTATGGGATAAATTTTGGAAGGCATCACCAATTGCAAAGATTACTAGGTCTGTCTCTCTGATGGAGGACTCCATGCATAAACAATAAATCCTAATCAAACTGAATAACCAGTAGTATGTCAATACTTGAAAAATTGTTGTGAAACCAGTGCTATGCAAATTATTTGTTTTTACAAAACAGAAGACTTCATCATTAGAACTAATATTTACTGTTCTTTATCAGGTACAAACAAAAAGCAGAATATAAACAACACAACCACTCTTCTCTCCATCCTTTCCCTGCAGACTGCTACATAAACCACAGTACCAATGGCACAGTACTTAATTTATTTAAGTGATAAATGATTTTATCATGATTTTTCCAAAATATTTAGAACTACATTTTCTTATACTCAGCCTTCATTTACTCTTTGGTTAATCAATCTCAATTCAACATCACTTGGATTTTTATAAGAAAGGAAAAGAGAGTTAATTCTTTAAAATGTCTTGCTATTTTGTAGTACTTAATCCTAGAAACAAAAGGTAAAATTATGTTAACCCTCTCAGACAAATTTGAAACCAGCTACATTCAAACATGGCCAAACTTATTCACCATTTCCTAACCAACAACTTCCATTATTTTCAATGGCAAAGAACAGCTTAGCGACATTGGTAACCAGTGATAAGGGTTTGGAGAAGCACTACTACTACCACCCCAACCCCTCATATTAAGTGAGGAACCTCACTTAATGAGATGCCTTGTAAAGGTTTCAAAAAGAGACATTTGAGCTGATTTTGTATTCAGTAGCATGGGCAATCACACTACAAGTACAAGTTTGGCAGTAATAATAAAACAGTAATAATAAAAATCCATTTTCCATTGAAAGAGGATTCTTATCCATAGACACTTCTAACCCTTCTGCCTAAGCAATTTTGCAAGTACCCTATTAGAAAGATTAAATGAATGCTTAGGAAAATTCATCAAAGATAGCACATACTGCAATTATGCCCAATGCATGAAGAAACAAGCCCCAAAAGACAATTTCTAAAACCAGACATAGTTAGATTTATGCATAATTATATATAGTGACATGCAATCACTATATACACTTTCAAAAAAAAAAATAGAACCAGATATTAATCCATTGTAAAAGACTTCAGAAAACTAAAGCAAATTAAAAGTGAAGGGCCTACTGTTTTTAAATTATGTTCACTTTTAAGTTTACCAAAAAAATCTATTTCAAAGCAAATGTTCTAACTCCTAATGACCTGCCTTCATGAAGTGTAAATGCCTAGAACAACGACAGCTAAGAAATACTTTGCAACTTCTGCTGAGATTTGAAACTCAGTCTAAATTATGCTTGAAGAGAAACCTGTACAAACTGCAACATAGGCAGCCACTAACAGATATGACTGCTGTTTCTTTTTCCTTTGTGTTTTTTTTTTCCCTTTAATCTGTTATGCAGTCTTCTCTCCTTTTGCATAGAAATGGAATAAAAAAGTACTTGAGTACTTCAAGAAAACCAAGTTTCAACAATGCAGAGGCAGGGATATCCCTGCCTTTTTTCATAGTTTGCCATGCATTTTCAATAGCTTTCAACGGTATGTAATTTTATTTCTAATAAATATAATTTAAAATACAGTAAAAAAATTGACTTTAAAATTTCTTGCAATTATGGAAAAGGCATTTACTCAACAGAAGCACTCAGTCAAACTCCTACATTGTTTACTGCTTTTTCAATGGCATTTTTTATATATTTCTGGTCAGAAAGGGACCATTCTGCAATCCAGTCAGCTGGAAGAATACAGGACACAAAACATCACTTGGTAATTTCCACAGTTGAGTCCAATACCTAAAAAGCAGTCTGTAAAACAGTCACAAACATTAGATATCATCATCCTCTCTATCATACTTAATGGCACTACCTGTCTGTTAAAATGCAGTATTTTAAGACATCAGATTTTCACCATAAAGACTTCTTATTCTGAGCAGTTTACTAAAGATATAATCAGAAATGGCCAATTTTTTCTACAAATTTAGGCATATTCACAGAAACTATAGACCACCTGGGAAAAAAAAAATCATGTCTCCAAGCATCTAACAATTAGTGAGGATTTTTTTAAGAGGGTACCTCAACACAGGTGTTATTCATGCACTTGGAAAGGACTTTCCCTGGTCTTCTGTCTTTATTATGTGGTTATAGTCAAAAAAGCCAACCCTTCAACAAACTGACATGGAAATTAAAGGCTCCCTGTAATACCTGCTAAAAGAGCACCTAAACTCTACTTTAAATAGAGTGGCAAGCATGGCCAGTGATTAACATCCCAGCTTCTCTGAGAACCACTGGCACCACTTCTTGTGTGAGAGCAGGGAACAGAGTATTTTGTCTCTTCTAGCAGTCTTGATGCACACAAGAAGCAATCTCCTTTTACTTTTGATTACCAGTAGACACATTCACTCAGAGTACAGTCTATTCCTAATCCCCTGTCTTTCCAGTATAATAATAAATGCATACTCTACTATAATTGATTAAGCAAGCAGAAATGTGCTCAGGTTATACAATAATAATACAAGCTGTTATAAGTAAGAAATTTGAAAAAGACTTGTAAGATAAACACTTAAGAACAAATGTAAGTAGAATTCCAAAATGCGCAATTCATCACTGCACATTCACTTTCCACATCCAGCTACCTCAGCTATCAACACTACCTTAAAACAGGTAAAATGTAAATTTTGCTGTAAAATACAGGATGTAAAGATGAGAAAATACAGTAACTTCACTTATAAGCAATCTTGGTTTGTTTCATATTAGGGGCAAGAACACAAATAAAGCTAATAGGCAGAAGAAGCTGATGTTATAATTTTATGATTCTGTGATTATCATTATTATTTGTTGATAGTAACATAGTAGCACTTCAAGGCTAAAATGCACCTGAGATTTTCCAACACAATAGTTTTTCATTAGAAATGCCAATGCATTAAAGCCTAAGTGTTTTATAAGAAGCAGTTGGTTTTGGCCAGTTCCCAGTTAAGACAGGAGATTTCTTGCCAGGTTGCTGTCATTTTACTTAACAGGCTCCACCAGAGTCTTCATTTGTATGGTCTACAGCCTGCAATACATTTCCCCAGGCAAAATGTTGTGAACTTAGGAACAGACTTTCCCTATATGTTTGGACCCAAACTGACAACATGGTTCTACCATGTCCAGCCTGAAGACATGATTCAGAAAGAGTAGCACAAAACACCCAAAGCCATTTTCTCACAAGAATTATCTGTTCAAGTTCAGGAAGACAGAAAAAAATTCTCAATTTTCTTCTTTTATTTGTCTCACAGGAAATTTCAGTACCTAATTTTTCTCCATTCTCGCCAAAAATCTTTGGAAATATTTTTCCTACATAATGGAGATTCTGCACTTCAATCAGTTAACTGCAAACCAGTTTCAAAACAAAGCATTAATATGACACTTTCTACAAAAATGCTTGGCCAAAATCTGAAAACCTCATTAAGGTTTTACATTTAAAAATGACATTTGAGATGATCTATTCTCACAAAAGTACTTTAGGCAAATCTGATCCAACTTTTCAATTTTAAAGAGGCTTGATGCTTCTGAAACAAAATACAACACTACTTATACCAGAAACAGACAAGTATGAACCCGGTACTAAGACATCACATTCATGTAAAGTCTAACTTACCATAACCCAGGTAAAGCTGTAAGTGGAAAGCCTTCAGGAGATGCCAATACACGGAAGCAACACCGCCCCAATCTGGGTTGACAAGACCACACTTTAGGCGGTATTACTACAAGGCAGAGAGAATTTGTGTAGCAGAACGAAAGGGCAGCTTGAGGATCTTCCTTGAGGAAGATATGTAAAAGGATTTTTAGAAGGAAATTGGAAGTAACAAAAAGGAAAGGCAGATGATAATGTGCCAAAACATGGCAGAAAAGGAAACCAAAAATATCAACAGAGAAATAGCAAAATCAAAGGAGAAATATGTAGCAAAGTAAAACTTCACAGGATTTTTCTGTCAAGGAGCAACAATTAAAAAATTAGAGAAGAAAACACCTTCTAGCAAATCTTAATACAAAAAAATTATGGAAGTCCCTAACCACTTAATGTTATTCAAAAATCTGTTCCATCTTGCTTTATTTTATTAGCTTGTATAAATTGGAAATCTAATTTCCACCTTCTGAAGTTCTGACATCTCATATTGTCAACAGAGCTGTAGCATCAACTCACTCTCAGAGTGGCAGTCCCCTTAAAATCTGAAAGTAAATGTGTGCTGAAATATGGGAGAGAGGACTATTTATTTTTATTTCTTCCAATTGGGTGAAAGTGTGGCTTTTTTTTCTCCAGGAAGATGTGTCCCTAGTCACCATAAGAGTACCAAAAAGGGAACCTGAACACAAAGGCAGGATGAAGAAAGTTTGTCAGGTTCACAATATTTTAGAGAATAAGAAAAATATACAGCTTGTTTAGGTGATACTGGAAGATTAAATATGGGCAAACGTTTAACAATGGAGTGAGAATGTAAGGAGAGGCATTTCAAAGTAGGAATAGAGAAAAATATGCAGAAAAAAAATAATATCAGGAAAAGGTGTAGACCAGAAAACACTGAGAAGAAATGTCAGGAACCCTGCCAAAAAAGAAAACTGTCAACTTAATTGATCTTGAACCTATTTCAAAGGCAGAGAAGAGTTGATGATGCAAAACCATTAGTGAGCAAGAAGGAAGAAGAGATGTATGTTAATCTTTTACCCCTCCTCTTCCAAATTCCAATAGCCTCCAAAGCATGCATGACTTTTTAGAACTCCAATATTTATCATAATTCTATTTCCATCCTAGTCGCAAGTAAATATTGAAAAAAAAAAAATCCAAGAAAATGCCAAAAAATTGCAGTTATACACTTAACCACTGTCCATCTCGTCAGCTTTTTTCCTTTTTTTAATAGTGATATTTAAAAATATACAAAACATTAGTTCAGTATAATGGTACAATCCCAACAATATTTTGAGGGGTATTATTACTGTATGTGCTGTTTTTGTACAAAATGGATAGCAAGAAAGATAAAATCACTTATACAGAGCATCAAGGATCCCTTTGGTACTTTGTCTGCCTAAAGCTATCTGCATTTTCTTTACAATTCAGATACCACATCTTTAAAAGTGTGTACCCAAGTAAGCTGAGTATGAAGTTTTCTGGCATTGTCAATATGTAGCTGCATCACAGATAAGACAATGTCTGTCTTCCTTTATCATATCTTCTCACTCATTCCTCAAACTGCAGGCTGGTTGTTATGGTATTCTCCAAGATTAAGAACAACCTCATTATTTAAATATAGATGACAATGTTGCTGGAATCAGAATCTCCCAAATTGTGTGCAGCCTAAACTAAAAAAAGCATCTACAGAATGCTTTATTGTTGAATATGCATGAATTTTATCTTGTGGGTTCTCAGTCATATGCACCTTCTCTAATTGAGATGCTACAATTATTTACTATGGGGTTGCTTTTTTTTAATACAGAAATTTAAGTTTCAGAGGACCAAGGTTTCTAAAATTGCAAACAGTATTTATCATGACCTGTGCCCTTGGTATAAGTGAGTATGGACTGCAGTGAAAAGATCGGAGGAAAACAGCTATTTAATAAGAGCAGAAATATTTTCTTAATCAAAGAATCTACCAGCCAAGTCACAGTCTCTGAGTCTAGACCCACACAAACTGAGTAATACAAAAGGACAGTTCAAAGAGAAAAAAAAAACCAAAACAGCCAGACAAGGACATAGACATTAGAAATGGTAGAAGTTCAGAGGCATTCACATTCATCAAAGTTTCAGTCCCTTTCCAGTTCTCAAAGCAGACATTCGCACAATGGGCAAATTGAAATGATTTAGCCATTTCAAATTAAGTGTGGTCTTCCCGCAAATACTTTTGTCTCTTTTAGCAGAAGCAAATTGCTTATATTAGTCTTTCAACCTGAATTGTTATTTTATTGAAAAATGTCATTTTTTCAAATGAAAATTGTTCATGGTCTCAATGTTTTAAACCAGTCCCTTCTGTTTACACTGCACACTATCACACTGTTCCACTGTAATTGTATACTTGGGAGGAAGAGGTCAAGGATCCTAACCTCATTTTAACTAAGTATCAAAATAATGTGAGACTTGCAAGTGTGGCCTCAGTCAAGAGTTTGTAAGAAGACACAATTAACAAATTAAGTTGAATGTACTTCACATGTTTTGAATGTCCATACAAACAACAGTGCAACACCCTGTCAAACAGACCAAGCACTGAAACTTAACCAAAGTGACCAAAGAGATGGATGAGTCCTACACTTCACTGGAATAAGAAGTTAGGCATTAGAGGTGACCCTTGCCTCATACAGATACAATCACTCAACTAAGGAAGTGGAAACTTGTATTCTAATTCAGTGTGGACTGAACCTTTCCTGCACAAAGAAGAAACAAAAAGCTTGAGGAGAAAACTAAACCTGGATGAATTCTGTGAGCTTTCAGTTTGAGTGGAAAACTGTAAATGATAATAATTTCCACCCAAAAGGAATTAAGACAACTTAAAACCTAATGATCAGCTTAGAGAAAAACTTCTATGTAAGAAAGTCTCAGTTCTTCAATAGAAGTTTTTAAGTTTTCTAAAAAAATGCAATAAAATGCATAATATATGTATAAAAACCAAAAACATGACTGATAGATTATCAGAAAACTGAAATTTAGATGAAAGAGAGAATGGAGAGCAAGATGAGAAGAAACTTTCCTATGCAATCTTAAATCACTTAAATACAATTTTTTATTTCTTCAGTTTACAAACAAGCTGTAATTGTGTTATCCTCTTAGCACATCACATAGTTCACAGAGTGCTAAGTGGAACAGAGCAAAAATGTTGACAGACTTTAGAAGTAAGGGAAAGGAAACTTCCCAGGAATGAGGAGTTGAACAATGCTTGCCACATATCAGCATGCCTGTCCCCTGACTGAAAACAAGCCTGGAAGCAAGAAAGCTCCTGCTTTTGAATTTCCTATATATTTAAGTATCTAATTACTATTTTTAACATGATACATTGCTTTGATGAAATACAGAAGTCCAATTATCTGCAACTTCTACAATAAATTTAATATTATATTAAATGTTTCTGGATTTAACAGTTTTCTAGAGCAACTACCTTTTACTGGCGTGTCAAAAGTAACCATGTAACATGAAATTGGATGCTTTAGCAAAACAGCATGGGTAATGAAGCTCTCAAAACAATTAAAATATACATGGGGAGAAGTAGAAATTTTTTTTCCAATTGATGATTTTAAATAAGTTCTCTCCTCTCTTTGTCCAGTTACAAAAACAGTATCACTAAAACTCAAATAAATATTTTCATGTATTCCTTATATAAATATTTTATCACTTCTTCTTAGGGGATAAAACTGTATTTTCAAGCTCATAGTATAAGCATTCAGGAAAATACACAAAGTATTGACAATTAGAAAGTTTTACACTATAAAATTTAATTGCCAAAGTCCTGTGCTCCACAAAAGTTAGTTAACGCAATAGCATCTTTCCATTTTGAGAAACAGGGTACTTGATGTCAAGTTATTAAAACCATCTCAGAACTAATAGCACAGATTTAGTATTAAAAAGAAGCTCTAAGTCTCAGGGTAAATCTTCCTTTGAAAGCATTTATTGATCTTTCCTTCACCACACTGTTCACCATTTCTGTAAAGCAATATGTTTGAGAATGGTGATGTAAGCAATGAATAAGTCACTAATGACAAGTGGGTAATAAATAATGACTGTCAGAGTTTCAGAGAAACAGAACTGGTCTCCAAAGGATAAGGGTAATCCTGAAGGTGGCCAAAAGGGTTATTCTAGCACAAAACCACCAAAATTACTGGAAATCTGCAGTGGTCTACAGAGAGTTTGGGCATATGAAAGAAAAAAAAAATACTGGACAAACTGTAGCACAATGAAACATGACTATATGAACAAGAAAGTTAAAAAAATTAATCCTAGTAATTATAAACCAACAGCATCTAGCTCTGTAAAATCACAAACATTACAATTTAAACTCAAGATCTACAAAACATTATATATCTATATAGATTAATCCTGATACATTGGCCAGGGAACACAGAAGTTGAAAAAAGCCAAGACAAGAAAGCCAGTTAGTTTAATGTACCTCATGGATGATATATTCTGCAATAAACGGTGCTTTCATGAAATACAATGGTATCACTGTTCTAGATACTGAAAGTACACTACCAAGAAAAGAAAGGGGATTGTGGGTAATACAGAAGACAGCAAAGCAAAATGCCTAAGGAATGTAGAACAAACAGGTCTGTAAGATAATATTTCAACGGAAAAGTCTTAATTTGTTTTCAGTTCCTAACTCTTCAGTATCTACTGTCACTTTGTTGTAATTTTATTGGTATTTCAGGAGGATATTATCTGTATTTCTCGTGTTTATAAAAACAGGCCATCAAGTAACCAAGTAAAGCCTAAATACTAATGTTTTTCTTTAAAAATATTGTATCATTGAAGACTCTCATGTGATCAAGTTCAAGAGAAAGAATGTCTTAAAAGTAAAATAAAAAAAAGTCTTAAAAAGAATACCCTAAAAATAAAGGAAGTCTTAAAACTTAAATATAATCATAAAGGCATAATAATATGCCCTAGTGTCATAAAAAAGTCTCATAAATGTCTTCAGCAAGAAAAGTCAATATTTCTTTTGCTATGTCAAATAATGTTCCAATTTCGATTGCAGTATTTGTTTTTCTTCATGTAACTAGTGTTATTGTGTAGGCAACTGTTAACCAAGCAAATTGGAATATATATATATATATATATATGTATGTATATAATGTATAAAATATATACCAAACATTCAGTCTTCATATTTTTTGGTATTTCAAAATTAAAGAAATACAAACAATTAAAATTAAGACAGTCATCAGAAATACCCTCAACTGCTCTGCATCACCTTAGATTTTATGAAAGAACATTTGAAATTTATTTAACAATCTTAAGCAAGTTGTAGATTTTCTTTAAACATGTACTCTATTAAAGATTTGAGTCACAGATCACATAATCCAACTAAATGAAAAGAAGCATGGTACTTTAGGGAGAGGCAATGATTGGGGTAAACTCATCTACATTTTAAGTAAAAACATAAAAGTATGTGGACTAATCACAACATTTCCTATAAGCATTTGCACTGGCTGCTTTGCCACTTCATTGACCAGTTTGGTAAATTATGTCAGCTCTCAATAGACAGAAAAGCTGTAATGCATTGCCTCCAGTATTGTAATCAGTATTTATCGCTATTTTAATTATGCTGAACGTTAATTGGCAAGTTTCATTTCAATAAAACACACCTAATTCATTTTTCCAGATCAACAACATCTTCTCTATCTCAAAGGTTACAGTTTAAAACTAAAACCTTTTATCACTGCTAATCAAATCACACACAATTCACCTGTATTTGTTTTCTAAATTAAACTATTATTTTAATGAAGAATTCATTTTCTATGCAAAATTCCCACTGACAGACACACTGTAAGACACATTTATTTAAAAAGAGTGAAGTGTGATGAAGTTCCATTAAAACTATAAAAATAATCTCAAAGTATTTCTTTAATGTAGAAGTTTGTATTGCCTTTTTTTCCCAATAACCATTTCTAAGCTTCCTTCATGAAGTAACTTCAAAAATTCAACTCTGAAAATTAAAATAAACTTTAAAAATTATAAAAATCCATGGTTTGGCTATACTGTTTTTAAAAAACCTCACTTATTTTACCGTAAGAATCCTCCGATGAGTAAAGAAGCTCATTAACAAAAAT
Source organism: Passer montanus (assembly GCF_014805655.1). Lineage (NCBI taxonomy): Eukaryota > Metazoa > Chordata > Aves > Passeriformes > Passeridae > Passer > Passer montanus. Next base: position 4,130,467 of record NW_024365381.1, read on the forward strand.
TATCTCTACCCTGCCCAAATATTTAAGACTAACAATAATTATGCAACTGGTGCAAGAATTTAGCTTGATTCAAAGTTTCAGTTAGAGTGAAAGAAAGTAATTTTAATGAAATTATCTTTATTGTAAATCTACTTGACACATTACTTTTCTGCCAGTAGAATTTATTAATAGTCACTTTACTCAGATAACATGGGTAACATTTCTGCTTCTGAAATATCATTATATAACTGGATACAATATAGTAAATATGGGCTGTTTTCTGGATTAGTCAGTGCACATTATGCCATAATAGTTGCTTCCTCCAGTAACATTTCAGTATTAAAAAAATCTCGTGGCAAGAAGCAGACATATGACTACAGGCTAGTGATTACCCACAAAATAGAAAAAAATCAAAGCTTCTACACACTACACTTCTGAAGGATCTCACCTCCTAATTTAATATTAAATTAGTTCTCCTCTTCATTTATTACCATATCTCAAATATTGCAAGTGGTTCATGACGTATTATTTACTCCACCAAAATTCCCACCACTTGTTACACAGAAAAAAGGGTCTTCAAAAGTGGAAAGTTCATGCACTTATCCATCTATCCATGCAGACATGCAGTTGGATACAAATGTTCCAAACGAACTAAGGCATGTGGTCAGTCATGTGCTTTACACAAATCATTAGAGATACAGGAATGTTTTGAATAGCCATCTATGGTTACATCATTAACTATAATTTACTGCAATGACTTATGAATTTCATTTCATGGAAGTCCATTAAGAGTATGTTCTACATGTACATTAACACTCCCCATCATAAAGTAAGCCATTTAACTTTTCACAGAGTGACTTTTATGATGCTGTTACAGAAGCAACTAATTGTAGTTAAAGCATTTATTTTTTAAAAGGTCATTCTTTTTTACTGCAGTTTATAATATTTAAATGGCAGCTCATGGGTGTGAATGTGCACGTATGAGAATGCAGGGATCATGTGTGTTCAATACTGAACATGTCCAACAAGTTCTGCAGAAAACACAGACTAAAAAGTTATTTGCATATTAAGCTACAATGAGTTAAAAGAGAAATCTAAATTGTAAATGAGTTTTGGAGACAAATCAATGCTAATGAACAACAATTACTTCAGTCACAGTGTGAATTAAAACAACATCATTAATAAAGCTTAGGTGCTCTGCTGGCAAGCATGTCTTTAGTCCCTGGCAGATCATGTAAGATCTAAATTAGGAGAAATAGCAAGCACAAAGGAAGTACGTTTAAAATTATTTTGTTGTGATACTCCACTTCAAACAAAAGCTTCAGGAAAGCCTACAAAACTCAGAAAATCCCATCCAGTCATTTTAACGACTGCCTTGAATGAATGCCTCATAAAATATCAGATTTGCACTAGGTAATGACAGAAGATCTTATAAACCTAGAAGATGAGTCAGAACAGCCTCTTTTGTTCCCTTGCTTGCATATGAAACAGTCAGTCAAAAATCAGAATCTTTCCTTAAGAAAAAAGGGGCTTTTCTTTGAGCTAAAAATATGTCTAAGCATCCTGTTCTTTACCTAATGCTCAAAACCAGCTGCAGGTAGTAACCATGTAGGGAGAAACTACAGAGGGCACTGTTGTATCAGTTTTTAACAGTTACAATGGTGTAAGGGGCCCAAGCATAGAAGATTGTCAGAAAAATAAATAACTGACTAAAGAAAGAATCCGGAGTTAGGAGAGCATGCAAATGCACTAAACCTAAAACAATAAAAAGCCAAAAACATTGAAGCTGTATTTCTGAAGGAAAATGGACTGAAAGAAAAGTTCATGTAACAGACTGTCAGGCTGATAGGAATACTGCAGTGCACACATTTGGCATTTTCCTTTGTAGTGCTTTCTATGGGAAAGGTAACTAATCATATTGTCGCCTTATCCTTTGCAAACAGCAACCTATTACTGGAATCCCACTCATAATCAATATGAAAATGAGTGATGAGTGTTATGCAATTCTTCCACAGGCAGAATTTATCAACGGAAAGAATATCTTCACATTATACAGTCCTTTCATAGTGTAAAAGGCCAGTTCTCTTTTATTCCTTTTCATGACACTTACAAATCAATCATTTATATTTTGAAAGCAGTAACACTGGTACAATATAAACCAAATTAAATCCCACCCTTTCCAGAAGAAGTACCTTTAAATATAGTAATCAAAACCAGCCAGTGTCCAGCTGAAAATAACGCAACCCTGAAATTGCTGTATGCTTGACATTCATATGAAAGGGGAAAGTATGTTAAATAAGTCAGCGTAAATACCTTAGTATATCTATGCAAAACTATTTTCATACAACAAACGGGCTTCAGAGATACAAATATTTATGAAAACAAATTTGATAAATGTTTTACTGTTAGTTTACATGAAAGTCTGCCTGTCTTTGATCTTATTTTATTAGAAATAACCCCAATTACATTTTTTAATGTAATAAATTTTGAAATACATTTTAGCACTGCCTAATGAGAATTGCAAATAATATAAAACAGCCAGCTACAAAGCAGTACAGAACAATTGATGTTTTGTAAATTTTTCGCTCTTGTATTTTAAAAGCATTATTAAGATGTGAATTATGAAAGAGAAGAACTGAAATAAGATATGGACAGTATCAATCATTTAATGAGACTTCAGAGAAGAAAGGTGTTACTTTTTTTCCACATTGTGGTGGTAAAACCCACAAGCAGCATGTTTTGCAGTATTACAGCAAAAAATCATGGGACTTTTATGAACACCGACTCAAACTCACATTTAAAGAGTACTACATGGAAGGTAATTTGAAATTAAGTTAGGCAACGATTTTTTAATAAACCAAAGAATAAATGTTAACAGAAAAGATGCTCAAGCAAATGAAACATACCAGAAAATTGTCTAAAGCTATGTGAATGAGTGAACAAAACAAACAAAATCAAAACCACAGACGGTGCCTGTGGATACTCACTCACATCCACATCCATAAGAACTGTGATGGTAACTGTGAAAGAATTGTGTCTCTAAGCATGCAAAGACAGATGTACTACATGAAAGGAAACTGCCACAGAAAATGAAAACCTAATTTTTTTTTAGAAATTGCAAACCCAGCAACGTAAATATATTGACTAAGCAAGACCTCAGTTCCCTCACAGACACTGAGTCCTAGAATTTCTAAGTGATTTCAGGAATTGTTTCAAGGAACTTATTAACAAAAGATAAAACAAAAACTAATGTCCATGTCAGAAATGGGTTTCATCCAGGTTTTGCCAATTCTGCCTTCCAAACAGGCCCTGTATGTGCAATACTAAGTGAAAAATTTTGCTACATTTCAAATTCATATATGCTGTCTTTAGCCTAATTCTGTTCCTAAACCAGAATTATTTTAAAATGGCTTAGCATTCTGCCAGTCTAGTAATCTCTTTTCATCAGCATTCTTTATGGCAAAGTTTTACTAAAATAAAGTTTCCTCTTATTTTATTGTTTCCAGCTATGGATAAAAATTCACTAGTATTACTTTTATACACCTTTTTTAAGTGTATATGATTGCAGGCAGACAGGCAGTTTGCACATGTAAAAAAACCTAACGGTTTATTAGATACAGAGTATTGATAAAAGAAATGCATAAATGTCTATTGATCTACTATATACACTCTATGACACTAGGTAAAGTTCTCAAGGCATAAAACACGCCTCTTCTATGCAAAACTTAACTGCATTTGAAGGCAGAAATTTGCAGTGCATTCCTAGAGACATGCAGTTGGATACAAATGGGGCTGCTTCGGAGACTGCTGCATCTATGCCCATCACTTAAATACACTTCAAATGATGAAAAAAGTTTTGATAATGTTTACAAAATTGACTTAAACATCTTAATGCATTTTTCCATTTAACTACAATAACGAATGCCAAAATGTTACTAGATAACTCTCTAAATATTCAAGATATTTAACAAGATATTTAAGGTTCCTTTCTCCCTCTGCAATACAACACATTAAAACCAATTTTACTATCGTAATTTATTCAAAGCTTGATTATGAGCAATAGCTGTGAGAAGAAACACAGCATTGTTGATTCATATACAAGCATTTCACTTAACTACATTGGATAATAGATGTGCTCCTAAAGGAGTATAAAAGCAAAGTGATTAGAAGTCATTATTGTTAATTAGCATTCACTTTACATTTATAGGGATGAACCTTTTCTGTGTCGAACAAATGGAAAGCTTTTATATGAAAGTCTATCAAACCTGGTCAAGGTAGGCAATGAAATAAATGTCAGTGACCAGTAAGTTGAATTCAAAACAACAATAACAAAGAAAGCAAAACAAAATCTAAGGATGTATCATCATCCAATTAGTGAGATTCAGTTTTTAAACAGGAAAAGGTCTGAAGGGAACGAGCAAAACTGGAAACTCATACTTCACATTCTGCAATCTCACTGATAAAAGGAGGAAATGTGTGTTTATCAAACTTGCTGCGAGTGCATGGTTCATTTGGAGTCCTGTAAACAATGCCTGGCTGTCCATTCCCAAATGCATGTGAGAATCTTGCAACCCAGAACATCATATTCAGCAGGCAAGGTCACACTAGAGATGCCCTGGAAATGGGAAATTAGGAAAACCTGGCAATCAGAGGTTTCAAGCTGACCAGAACAAGCCCTCAGGGTTGCTTACCATCTTTCACCACCAGCCTGACTGTCTCTGCTTATTCAGTATTAACACAACAAGACAGGGAGTGAATGGAAACAACTCCACACACCTAACGGGGAGAAATACAGTGACTTTTTTGTTTACACAAAGCTCAACATTTCTCACAGTAAGAAACTACCTTGAAGATATTGCTGAAGATCCTCCTCAAAAACAAAAAAATAAAATCCTGACCATGCCTGAACTGGTCAGATGAGACACACAGAATTTCAGACATCCTACTGATTAAAAAATTTTCTTTGTCCCATCTCATTTTAAAATTCATACAAAACCCCCCCAACAACTAAATAAACCCTGTGTTTTGAATGAAACAAGATACATAATTATTTTTATACTGCTTAAATCACACCCAACTATGCAATTACTTCTTATCCTCTTCCCTTGATTCACACTTTTATTCACTGCTAATGACAACAGTCATTCCCAAGGTGGAGGAAGCTATGGAACTCCAATCCAGAATTAATTAAAAGAAAAAATAACATGATTAATAAATTGTAATAATTTAATATGATGAGGGTAAAGGAACAATCCAAATCCTTGCAGATAAAAATTTATTCATTATAAAAAGTGGAGGAACCAAGTCTATGAAAAAACACAGCAAATATTTTCTCTCAAAAAAAAAATCTTATTTTATCAAGAAGCACAGCTATTTATTTCTTGTCAGTGTAGACAACCACTTCATACAAATTCTAAAAGTTCTCATTTAACTTGCATGTTTAAAGACAAAAAGAACTAAGCTAGGAGGTGTGGTCTCCAAATGTTCATTAAATCTACACAACTACTAAAGGGCCCAGTCAATAACTTCCATTGTTTTATCTATCACGGTTTCCCTCAACTGGGCACTGAGCAGTTTTTACCATTTTTTTTCTATACTTATAATTTCACTTGCCATACAAAAATTCTGTATTTGAACTGTTGAATTAGATATAATCTATCAATATATTAAAGGCACAGTTATTTGCAATGATCATAATGCAGGCAACAAAAATTATGGAGAAGTGATTATTTTGAAAATTCAGATAAAGAAAAGTACCTCTTTGCATAATTTAATCCTTCTCCAAAATATTGAGAAAAACAACTCCGAGGTATTAATCCATATATCTACAGACCATTCAAATCATAGCAGGGAAAATTTTCTTCAATGAAAACATGGGAGATTACTAGAACAGAACTCTTCATGCCTCTGAACTCTCTGAATCCCTTAAGTGAGAAGGGAAAGCTACCTACTTTGTCTGAACTCATAAACTACAAAAGTAATTTGGTGAAGAGCACACTGAGGACTTCAATTACAGATTCTTCAAGTCAATCAGGATTCTACAATTAATCATTATTTGGCATCTTTCAGACTCCTAAGAAATTCTGCAAACCTTATTTGTATGAGTTAAGACTAACTACTAGTCTTTATCATGTACATACTACAACTGAAGCCACGTATACCAGACATCTAAAAATCAAGTGATTATTCCTACATACTCTACAGTTTCTTTAATATGTGTCTTGTAAGAGAATACAATGAAGCAATGCTGTGACAGAATACTATATTACATTTATTCATGTATTTTTCCTGGTAGGAGCACCTAAATCTTTGTACTAAAGTTACAGAAAGTCAGCAATCGCACTGAATCTGAGAACTCATTTCACCCATTGGCCACAGCAGCTGAACTCTGGAGAAGGGTAAAAGAAAGATCATTTCCTTAGCATGGAAGATTATTAGCAATATCAAGGAACTGAAAGTTTTAGGTTCCATGATGGAATTAATCCCTATCTGAAGGCCACAAAATAACCTTACATTTCATCCATTCATCTCAAACCCTGAAGAACTGTTTCCTGAAGAAATCTCAAGGAGTTTCACTGAATACCGATGGCACCTAAGTTTCTTCTATTCCACGTGAACCCACACAGCTCAAGTACTTTGTCTGAGATGAAATATCTTAAGTAACATCTAAAATGGCATTGCTATTGCAATTTTAACTCTCGGGTAGGAACACTTTCTGTCTTCACTAAACATCAGACTTGGACCATTTAAAAAAATCATGATCCTGTTCTTAAAAAGTAATTATTAAATGCAGGAGTCATTGTATTATTAAGCTCTTTACTTCTGTAACTAAAAAATGTTACTTATTCTTTGTGACTGACTGTTGTAAGATTACTGTTCCAAAATGCAACCATGTTATAGAAAATAAATCTCCTTTCCTTCCACATCTCCTTCTCCTTTTGTTCCATATCACTGATGAAATGAAACAGTGCCACAACCAAAGGCTGTTATTATTCAAATGTTTTATATATCATATATATCCAACATTAATAATTATTTTTCAGTTGATGATCAATGGATGATTTCATAATTAATATTGCTTCAGTCCTGAGAGCTAATATATAAATACATTCCAAGTGAACTCCATATTTTTTGAAAGCTTGCAGATTCCAAATCCACAAAGAGCACAACAAAAAGACTCTGACAGAAATAACATGTTGAAACTTAAAATCCACTAAGAATCCATTTGCATGTTTTATAATAAACATGGGTAAATATAAAAAACTACAAAAATATCAATTTTTAAAATACTAATTTTAAAAAAGGAATTAAGCATGTCATCAAAAAATTTGAAAAAGAAGAGTTAGAAGAATGACATTTGTACCTAGTTCAAGAATTCTACAAATTACTTCAGCAACGGAAACTTACCAAACAAAGGCAAAGACTTATAGAGTAGATAAGGCAAAGAATTTGAAAGAGGACAGAATTGTCTACTGAAAATAAACTATCTTGCATTGGTCTGTTTAGTCTGGAAGCTGCTACAACCACTGCCCTAAACAAAAGGTAAGCCATAGTTCCATAAGATACAGAAAACAATCCCACATTCAACCCATCTAACACCACTTGTATATGTGTTTGCATGAAACATCACTGTATTACTTGAACAAGACCATAATTACATTGAAAAGGGGACAAAACAGTTAAATGTTGCCAAAATTGAAATGTCATATGAAAGTTTCACAAAAATGTCTTCATGCTCCAGTCTTTCCTGCCACTAGAGGAAAAGAAATACAGTTTCTCACCACATTTGAAAGACAGTGCCATTATAAAGCCCCTAAAAGATAATTCAGGTAACTGAGAAACTCTAGTGCTTACAGGCTTGGCTAGGAAAATCTCCAATATAGACAGTAACAAACATGGACAAACAAGGATATCAGTAATCCCTATTAAGTAACATTGAGAGGGGAATAAATTATTCTTTAGAGTTCAGGATTTACATGTGTCATGAAGTAAATATTCCACTATCTGGTGAAGATTGCATGGTAAGATATATTTAGACATCATATAAGTACTCAGATATGTTTCACAATACGTACTGAATACAGAATCTAAAACATGGCATTATGCAACTAAAAAATAGATATAAATTTCCTTTATACCTATCAATCACCTTGGTTTGTGACAATAAAATTAATAGGTTTACAGTCAATGACAGTCAGTATCACTCACTGAGTCACATATACTAGAACAGGACTGTTGTTCTGGGTTTCACAGAACTGTGAGGGAATATTTAATTCTTTAGAAATCTTGTTCTCATAACACTGTTTGTAAAAACATTGTATACTTCCAAATTCATACAGTTTTTTAAAGTGTTATGTTTTAATTTTTTACTAAGTAAGTACTTGCAATAGAAACATACTTTGCCAATGGCAAGTAACGTACACTATGTGATTTTGATTTAGACACACCTTTCCTGGAGTCCTGGCCCCAAACCATTTACTGAAAAAAAGAGCTATGTTATTTGACCAGTGTTTTAAAATTACAGTCACTCAAAGATGGTTTTGACAAGGCTTCCACAGAATTCATCCCCTCCCTTCAAGAGAATGCAAATTGACTTCTCTGTTTAAAACTATTAACATTTGGGGAAGAAAAACTCCTGAAGCAAAATCCTCAGTGATTAAGAATTAAATAGTAAAGCTACTAAAAAGCAGTTATTAAAAAATGTGAAAAAATAAAACCAGAAATCTTTCAAAATTATTGCTAACACAGAAAAAAAGTTAGTAGTCTTCTTAAAACTAAAATACCACAGTTGCTGTAGTTTATTTCTCCTCATAATTTTGCAATTTTTCATCAAAATATGCAAGACACTTACTGAAACTTTTGTATCAGAATTTCATAGCTAGGTTGTACTGTAAAGACATCATTATACAAAGTCTAACATAAAGGCAGTATATTGTTAATATTTATAACTTGAAGATATCATATAGTGGGCTTAACATTTCTATACAGGAAATAAATCGTTATTTAGTTCCAGACAACATGATAACTTTTCTTTCAGCTATAGTTATAATTATCATGTACAAACTTCCAAAGCAGAAGTTGTCAAGATTTAACACTAGCATTAATTTATGTCAGGGATCCATTCCTCCAAAGACAGCAAGAACTGTAGAGGAAGTATCATCTTAATTGCCACTAATTTGCCCATTTTTAATTAAATTGATCAGTAATTTATTACCCTCTCCAGCAGCAGAAAGCTGTTAGCATGCAGCTTCAAGAGACAGTAGATATCAGTTCTTCTATCATGATTCAAAAATAATTTAAAACTGCTGTATCGTATTTCTTTCGATTCCTGTATTGCAGGATATGCACATTCCATTTAAAACCTCTGTGAAGCACTCTAGAGCATAATCATAGAATCATTTAGGTTTCAAAATCCCTTGAAATCATTGAGTCCAACCATTAACCTAACACTAACAAGTCCACCACTAAACCAGGTCTCTAGGCACCCAGTCCACACAACTTTTAAATGCCTCCAGAGACAGTGACTCAACCACTTCCCTAAGCAGCCTGTTCCAATGCTTGATACCCTTTCAGCAAACAAATGTTTCCTAATATCCACCCTAAGCCTCCCCAGCACAACTAGAGGCTATACCACCTACATGAACTATTCTCCTGTGCTGTAGTCTCATACTCCAACACAGGTCTACGATCTTGATTTTACTTTAGAAGAAGATAATTTCCTTGCCAAAAATGTTTACAAGATTTGACTCCAAGATGGGTTAGGAAGCGATCTGTATTCAAGCCAGATTCTTAGGTCTTATCTGCAATTTGATTTTTTTTTTCAACTGAATACAGAATAGAGCCTGAAGTATTTAGGTTCATGAATCTTGATTATGATTTTAGTGAAGGAAAGCGAGCTAGAAAATCTTCAATACCTGACATGCAGACTACAAACACCTTTATCTGAAGTTTCATTAAGTAGTCTATATCAGTTTGATCAATAAAATCACATATTTTACTTTCTTTAAAATAGCGGTTATGATTTTCTGAACAGTGGTTTTAGTACTGCACACAGCAGCAATCAACACGATTAGCTGGAATGGACATAGCATGTTCACCCAAACTCTGTAGAAAACCTCTAGAGTCAACAGGAGGTCTGTTTTTTCCAATGAGGGCTGACTTAGTATTGGTAGAAATAAAGTACTATATGAAAGATTTTGAAAAACAACAGAGAATAAATTTTAAGTGGTTTAGAAAGTGGGTTCATTGTCTCTCTTTAATTCATTTTATAGCTAAAAAGGATTGATATATGTTATTGCTACTGTGTCATATATTTGAACACAATCAGAGGGCCACCAGAATCAAAACTATCATTGTGAAATATTCCATAATACTTAGAGAATGACATGCAACATACAAACAAATAAGAGATTCTACATTTACACATCATAAGTGTACTCAAATAGAAATGTCTAGACATTACTTCCCACACATTGATAAATGCACAAAATCCAAAAGATCTCTCATTACAGTAATCAAGCAATACATTATTACAAGTGCAAAATAAACTAAATATTCTATTTATAGATGATTGTCACAATTGTGTTTTTTGTTGTACATGCCAAGCTCCTGTTACAGGTGTTTCCACTAAACAGGAAAAAGATTTTGGCTTGAAATGAGGATTAATAAGTGTGATTTACATTGGCGGAAAAGGAATACAGTTATATCATATATTTACAGAACAAAGAAGAAGAAAGGAATAGAAATAAAACTTGTAGAAGTCCATTTTTTTTTTTAAGTTTACCTTAAATACTTAAGTGGATCATTTACTTAAATTCATAAATTAATTAAGCAATATAATTATCCCCAACGATATAATTGCTTTCAAACAACATACCTTAACAAGTTTCATGAGCTGGTAAAGGTCTTCAACCTCATCTTCCTGGCATGCAGTATACACTCTTCCAGTATTTACACTGGTACCTTTTATAAAACCACGATAGAGTGGCAAATCCATTGCGTCAGCATATAGGTCAATGGCATGGTGTCCTACTGTCTGATACATATAGCTGTCCAATTCATCAGTCTGCCCTGCCACAATTAAGAAAACAACCATATTAGGTACATTGTTGCAACAATTACAGATAATCACAATACTACAAAGTACTGAGAAAATCTAAATGTTAATATTTTTCAGTTCACAAACAGATGTTTGGTGACAACACCACTATAAACATGGAAAAAAAAAAAATAGATTTCTCCACCCAACAGACGTATGGAGAGGAAGACATCTGTCACAAACATGCTGCCTATTTGCAAATTGTGGTGCCTTTCCTTCTTCCTGCTCATCCAAAAAATCTCCTATCGATTCAATTCTGCTTCCATTCACATGGTAATTTTTAATAGGAATACAGGACAGAGGCACAAACTCAGATGTATTTCAACACACTCAGATCAAGAAATTTGTAATGCACTGCAACACTGAGAACAAGCTATAGTCTGTCAAAATTTACAAAAACTTTACTGTTAAAATTGTTATCATGGTCATCACAAAAGGAGACTATCTCTGCTTAGGTAGAATAAAAGTAGAGCACTCTAATGTTTTGACACTGTTTATTAAGCAAAAAGCTTATTTCCTTAACCATGAAAAAAAAATTAACCAAATTTTGTTACAAGCAGTTTGCAGCCAGCAGAGGAAAAAGCAGCTACAAATGCAGGTATCACGGATTAGAATTACGTCTCAAACTATACAATAAGTAATTTACACATAATTTTTTTCAGATAATATTTCTAACAGATTGATAAAATAATAAATTATTATTGGTGAAATCTCCACTTTATTACAAGCTAACAAGTTCACTATTTTAATGCTAATTTTAACTCTGGTACTTCTCTGAATTTACATAGAGACATCAAGCATTTCTGCTGTACACATGTGTAGCACATCTTGCAAAGAAGACGGTCTATAACTGACCAATATAACTAGTTTGTGATGGAAGAATTAGGTCAGTCACCTTTGATGCCACACAACCGATATGGTTCTGCACAAAACAGACAAATCTAAACCCTAATCACAACTAATCAACCTAGACCAGAATAGCAGACTTAAAGGAATATTCAGTGGTTTCAACATACATGAATATGACAAGGTCTTTAAGTGATATTCTGCTTAGAATACACAGTTTCTTTATTAATTGAGACTCTCCAGGCAACAGTGGGACAAGATAAAATAAAAAGAATGGCATAGAATCCACTATTGCCTGAAGCACCTCAATTAACTTTCTATAAAATTTCCAACTACACACTTAAAGAGAGCATGTTATGATTTTAATGATAATATTCTACATTTCTGATGAGGATAAATTTGTTGGAAGACAACATATTTCAACAAGATTAGAGATTATTATGTCCTAGCTACCCTGAAAATAAATTTTTCCTATACTCTGCTAGCATTTTCCAGTTCTGCCCATGACTCATTTGTGATGGCAACCCCCTTTTTCCTTCCCTTTCTGTGTACCGTCCTACTATTAGAGTTACCAAATACCATACTTAATTGCTTAACATATGTTGAACAGTGAACCTAGTTAACACACTTTAGCATTCTCCCCTACCAACTGGAAACAACTCACTTGCTTTTCCAGTCTCACTTCAATTTGTGCTTTAGTCCAATATACAAATACTTAGTTCACTCTCTCACCTCACACTGACTACCTGAGTTTTTCCCATTCTTTTTCATAGAAATAAAGTGGAGCCCATGAGGAACTGATCAAAAAATCATTCCAGCCTAAAAAGAAGGAAAGAAGCAGGAAAAATATGTGCATCAAGGTCAATTCCAAGCCACATCAGTTCCTCAATGCAATTCACAGATGCTGGGTTAGAATAATGGAGAAAGACAAACAAAGATAAAAATGGAGGAGCAGCAGCACAATGGCACATTTTTGTCAGCTGGAATGGTTTACAGCATTCAGTTTAGCACCAGTTTAGAGAATTTCTAGAAGTACAGTGCTAGTTTTGGTTGATGACATCATCTATCAGCTTTTAGCATTTGTGCTACTGACTTCACACGACCCCTTTGTTTACTACCAGGATATCAATATTCTCATTTTCAAATTGTGTAAGACTTTTTTTAATTGATCTTCTCTTCTCGTGGGCTTTTTTTTTCCCTTTAAGGGAAAATATACTTAATACCTCTCCATAGCATTTTCTTTTTCATACTTCTTTCAAGTTTGTATGTTTGCCTTTAATATGCAAAACCAGACAAAAACATATATAGGAACTTAATTCAGGCATGGTTGTGAGGCCATTGTTTTTAACCTATTTTTAAAAAATTTCCTGTAAGAAATGTGGCTTTCATACCTGTATTTTCAGCAGGTCTTAAATTGGCTAGAGCAACAATCTGATGCCCGGCAGCAACACATTGCATCATATTGTAACAACTGTCCTTCCCACCACTGTAAGGAAAAGAAAATAGTGGCAATTAAAAGTATAAATAAATGTTTTAGCCCCTTATAACTTTTAACTGACTGTTCAAAAATAAGTATTATCAGAAATGTTTATAAATTTTGAAATACAAAGAGCTGTAGAATAGTAACAGTAGAAAAATAATTATTTCACCATACATTTACTATATATGTATAGTGCCTAAATACAGTAACCATAAAGCACATAAAAAGTTTTATATCTTACTATTAATCTGACATAAAGAGAGGTTACATGAAGAAGAGTTACTGACACTGGAATCTCTTCAAAGACTCTCTTATTCCAGAGACGAATTACTCTGTACTCATTACTAGTTAGTTGCCAGCATCAGTAATCCTTTAAAATTAGGTCTGTCATGTAGAGGTGATGCCCAGGGACACATTTTAGTGGTGAACTTGGCAGTGTTAGGTTAATGGCTGGACTCAATACCTTTGAGATCTTCTCCAACTCCATGGATCCTATGTCAGAAATAACATTTCTCCATCATGGGATATGTTACCTAAACCTTCAACATTTTGAACATACTTGCCATTCTCAAAAACTTTACTACTTTAAAACTTTACTACAGGCAGTAGTTTCAGTTGACACTGCATAGAACATATGAATTTTTTACTGCATTTCACTATAGATCAAAATGATTAATGCTATAAAAGCAACTACAACCATACTCTTGTTTGAGGCCAAGAGATAATACTCCAAAACAGAGGATACAATTAATTTTGACATTCATTCAAGATCTACAGGAACCTTTTCCGCTATCAGTGACAAAAGAATTCTGTTCTCTCGATGTAACTGAAAAAGTATCTCTATGGATTTTAATCAGTAGAAAAAGAAACATTACAATCTACAAAAAAAGTGCTCTAGAATACACACTGCTTAAAAGATCCATGTTCAGACTTGTGGCCCTCAAAGTACAACTACAGGTGGATATTCTATGCAGCTTCTTCACATGCTAAGGCACAAAAACCATGGCAGGAACTGCAACTGAGATCTATACAAGCTCTGAAAAACTGAATTTTCTTTTAGAATCACTGAGACATGCACAGGAGAACACATAGCACAAGCAGTCACTGCTACAATAGACCACTGTGTTCCTTGTAGTCACACTATTACTATTTCTACCTGAAAAGGAGCTGGAGCAAGCTTGGCCTCTTCAACCAGAAAACAAGTGAAGAACAAGAGGAAATGGCCTCAAGCTGCACCAGGGGAGGTTCAAGTTGGACATCAGGAAGAATTTCTTCATGGGAAGGGTTGTCAAGCATTTGAATGGGCTGCCCAGGGAGGTGGTGCAGTTGCCACCCCTGGAGATGTTCAAGAAACGACTGGACATGGCACTTGGTGCTATGGCCTAATGAACAAGTGGTGATCGGTCAAGTGTTGGACTTTATAATCTTGGAGCTCTTTTCCAAACAAAATGATTTTGTGATTTTGAAACAAACTTCTTCAGAATTTCCAGCTTTAAGCTCTCCCCTTTATCTAGCCCTCTACACAAAAGCTTGAAAGTGCCCTAGAAGAATGTAACCCTTTAGCTATTCCCCTCAATCTCTGCTTTTAACCATGCAAAAATTCTGTATGCTGTCTTGAATTTGTTGTGTAATTCAAACTTGAAGTAGAAATAGTGCAAAACATGGCATCCTTTTGTACTTAACAAATTTTCATAAAGCAGTTGCTTCTGTTTCAGTGCTAAAAAGTAAATATTAATATGATAGAATCCTACTTGGAAGGTCCATCTCTACTTAACATTCTTATAATGCATACTGGAACTTTCTTCTAACCTACATGCACACATAAAAAATTTTAAAATCATACATTCATTACTTTTGGACACTGTTCTTGACAGCTTGAAAATGTAGATAGTATTAATTTTATAGTTTGATCTTCCAGGCTTAACAGAGTAATGAGGCAAAGACCCTTTCTTTCTGAATGACTTTATGCTAAAAAATAAAAGTTTCCCACTAGTTCTGATTTCAGCTACAAACAGCACTTCATAAAAACAATTGTATGACAATAGATAATTGCCTATGTTATTTACGTAATTTTTTTTTTAATAGAAATTAAAAAATTAAAATGTCACTGGAATAAATCTATTCATCCTTTCAATTAATTTATGTGTATATATATATATACACACAAAAAGACATTTTAAGATGCATATTGATATACATATTGCTTACATTGGACCACCAGTTAGTAGGTGAAAATCTGTGCTTACTGAATCACATGCTAGTGTCCTGTTATTTATTCTCTGTATTATTTACCATAGCCCTAAAAACTACCAGTACCAAGAAACAAACTACATGGTGCCCACCCACAAGACCTTCCAAACTAAATGTAAAACACAATATGGTTAAGACCAATGAAACCAGAAAGCCCATGCCCATGGGAGGAAGATGGACTCAAAAAAGTCGACAGAAGAGAGATGAAGACAAGTACTGAGATAGCCTGGGGACCCTTCTCAATTCCTAGCACAGAAAAAAATAACAAGGCCTTTTTGTAGAAGGCTCCAAAGTGAGGCCAGTCAGGGTTCTGCAAGCATGTTAACAAGCAGGCTTATAAACAAAATACCAGAAAAAAAAAAACCTGGGTAACTGTGAAGATATGAAAGACTTCTAAGCAAAATTCCTTTCTATAGACAAGTATAACCACTTACAGTTAAGAAAATTCAAGAAGAATTTTCAAGAGTTGAAAAACATCATATTTCAGGTTGAAGACAGGCTTTAAAACATTTATGATTTAGCACAAAACAAAATGCAGGGTTTACCCCATAAATACCACCTTAAAACAAGACTATCAACTTTTAGTGTGGCCAACATTCTAAAAGAAAAAAAAAAAACCAACAGGTTAAAGTAGTTTCATACATAATCCTGACCTTTGCAAAAGTAAGAAGCACTTTTCAAATACTTTTTTTCCCTCTGATCTTTGGCTAGCTCTGTTACAAAGACTTCAGACACTTTGATGTCTCTTTAAAACTCTTCTTAAAACTATTACTGAAACTAAATCCATCCTTGTAAAATAGACCATTAAAATAGCAATTGTGTTAGAAATCTGTTTATAGGATTTTGTTCCATCCTGCCTTTTAACACATTCCTCTGCGTTGAGCATATCCAAGTAAATAATCCAGAAAGACAAAGTCTTACCTATAAAATAAAATTTTTAAAAATTGAAGCTAATTTTCCCTACACCATATTTGAGCAAATCTAGAAAAACAGACATTTCCTGTATTTTCTCCTTTGCATGGGGTTTGGAATGATTTGCAGTTGTTGTGGCCAAACCTCAGTTTCAACAAGGTTTGATATTAGACATTCCCTGAAGAATTTAATACATTAAATGTTTTGGCTTAAGTAAGTAGCTACTGCACCCAAAAATAAAAATACACAGCTCACATCTGCATAATTATTTCACACTTAGAGGCTTCCTAGCTTATTCTTTTTTAATTAACTACTGTTTCTTCAAGAAAAACACATATCAAAAAAAAATTACAAGAACTGCAGAAACTAACAAAAAGAAAACTTACAAAAAGAAACTTACAAAAAACAGAGGACAGGGGTGGGGGAGATGGCAAACACAGCAACCCCTGACAGACACGGCTGTGTTCAACTCCAATGACTGGAACGAGCTAGCTTCATAATTTTAAAACTGGCAAAATTTAATCTCTCGCAAAAAAAAAAAAAAATAAAAAACCACACTACAAAAATCTATTCTGAAAGAGCTTAAGATACTTGGAAAGCAAAAGCACCTGGACACTGAACTGTAAATGAACAGAACCCTTTTTTAGAGCAGGACATGCGGCCCACGCTCTGCGCCCCCGGCGAAGGGGCTGCCGGCGGCCCGGGCGGCTCCGGCTCTCGCCTCGCTGCAGACGAGGAGCCCGGGAGACCGGGATACCGGAGAGCAAGCGACTGGGGCAAATAAATGTAGGTCTTGTTTCGGCTCGGGGGGCGGGGGTGTGTTGGTTGGTTGTGGGGGTTGTTTATTTGTTTGGGTTCTGCTTGTTTAATTTTAAAAATACACCGGTTGTTCCTGAATACTGCCATAACACAGGAATCTTCTCAGTCTCTCCCTACGCGCAGGCAGGGACCGGCTCGCCGCGGCACTCACAGGCGGCCACTCCAGGAGCCATAGGCAGAGCCGAAAGCCGCCTGGGAACGAGTCGCCCGGCCAGGGGAAGGGAGGCACCAGGAAACGCATGGGCGGGAAGGCCGAGCGGAAAGGGCCGGGCGGGTCTCCCGGGTGGCGCTGGGTGGAGCGCGACCCCCGGGCGGGCAGGGCTTCTCCCCGCGCCCTCTCTCCGCCTGCGAGACGCCCCTCGCTCGCTCACATAGGCGCTCCGTCAGCGCGTTACCTGATCAAAGCCACTACTCTCATGTTGCTCGCAGGCCGGGGGCGGTAACACTGTCAGGGAGGTGGGCGACAGCCGGCGAGAGCAGCGGGGAAGGAGCCCGGTCGCAGAGCCACGCTGGGCTGCGCACGCTGCCGGCTCCTCCGTTGCTACCGCTACCGCTTGGCCGCCTCCCCTCGCCGGGCCCTCCTCCCGGGGCAGGCCGGCAGACTGCCTGCACAGACCGGCGGCCCCGGCGCGGCCCGGGGGCGGGCGGGAGGAGGGCGCGGACGCGGAGGCAGAGCGCTGGGCGCCTATGGAGGGCAGGGCGGCCGCGCTGGCAGGCCCGGGCCGCCCGTTTGAGGGCATGGGCCGCCTGCCGCTTCCCTGTGGCTGCCTATTGCCTTCTGTCCTTCAGCGAAGAACCACGGACCTGCTCCAAGTGACTGCTGCCTGGGGAGCAGGGCCGAGGGAGGCCACCCCTCCCCTTGGGGTGCCCGGCGCGGCGACTGTAGGGCATAGTTGCAACTCTACCGCGGCCGGGGCAGGGAGGCCAGCAGGGTGGGCAGGAGGTGCTGCGCGGCTTTACAAGTCGCCAGTGATTGCGGCAGCGGGGAGGTTGGAACAGCAAAGCTGACCAGGCTGCCTCGCTGCTCTCCGCTCGCAGGCGAGCACAAGATGTCCATCTGCATACTCGGCTTCAGCTGCTGCTGACCGAAAATCGTATCTCCTCATCTGATCCCTGTTTTGGGCCAATTTTCTGACCAATCCCACCACGAAGCACATGACAGACACCCCTGTAGGTTTGCAAGCTAAGTCACAAGTTTACCCAGTGACTTTTTGACACCTGACACACAAGTTGATTTCCTCGCGTCACAGGAGAAACACGTGGGTTAGTTCTCTCGGAGAAACTATTGCTAGACAAACTTCAGGGGTACTGTATCAGCAGATAATGGCATTGCTGTTGGTATTGTGGCAGGGCTTCAAGCAGCAGTCTAAAGGCCCGCTACTTTCGGGGCTTTCGTTCTGGGGCAAACACTGCAGATACCACAAAAAGCTTTGTCCCTCCAGGCTGGGATAAATGCTTTATGCACTGTGAGTGCTAACTTACCAGTCCCCTGTAATGTGATACTATACAATGCTATATAACAATCTGTACTACTCAGGCTTTACATTAGTTCCTTGCACATAGGCTGCTGAGTATGAAGTTCCCAGGAAGAGATAAGATGGAAGAAAGCATTCTAAAAAAACTCACTTTGTTACAGTGATACATAACAGTTCCAAAATAAATGCATAGTGAAACAAGTATATAAGTTTGTTTTTCTATGTACAGCTCATGAAACAGCTTGAAAAGCCACTTTTTTTTAAAGATGATTTTAGTTAGCACATGATTTATACAGTAAATCACTATAAAATAGGAATGAATAATTATGGGCAGATATGAAGGTGATGATGCCTTCCTAAATACACTTTTGAAAAGTTAACAAATGACAATTGATATAAAACTTATTTGCTAAGTAGTTGTGAAGAAGTAGTAAACACAAAATAGATTTTTCTGCACTGGAATAATTGCAAAAAACTTACATTTGAAAAAAATAAATCTTCAGTTCGTGCTTCGACCACCACAGGCTGGCATTATGAAACTGAATGTTTTACTTGCCTTGCAATTGCTTACAGGGTATTTGACTTTCCTACTAGTTTATTGATGATGACATAATGTGTAAATCTTTGAAAGCTTTCTCTGCTCTTCAAAGCATCCTAGGTGATCTAAAATAGGGTGTCTTAGATGTGAAATTCCGATGAAACCACAGTAATTTTTTTAAGACTTGGGACTTCTCTTTTTAGCTCATAAAAGTAATGGAGACCTGTTCTGAACTAAAAGAGAGATTTTTAGCAGGTTACTAAAATGAATGAAACAGTACTGTGTAGTACATGAACTAGTAGAAAATAACCAGACCTCTGAGGAACTGTAAAAAAAAGGCAGAACAAAGTTACTTGATTTATTGCCCAGAAAATAAAGAGAGGACAGTAATTTTTTTTATACATCACCTCTATATTTTCTGGGTTTGAATGATGCATATTTACTTATTTATTATCACAAAAAAGAATAACTTGGCCACTAGTTGTGAACCCTTAGAATATGCTTATTTGCGATACTTAGCAATGATACGTGGAAAGTAAAAATCATGTGCATAAATTAATCTACTGCTTTATAAAATGGAGAGGTCATATAATCTGTAGCTGTAATCAGACAACTTTAGAACAAACACTCAATTACTTGTAAAGATCTTTTCTAAGCATTATTATAAGATCTGCAAAGAGTAATTCTCAAGTCCTGCATTTTCCAAAAAGTCTGTTATTATTAATCTATTTTTGATACAATGTAGCTGGGCATTGGGGGAATGGTTCTATTGCATTCAGTTCTACAGCTTCCAGAAAAAGCACTTTTCCACAGACTTGTTTGAAGTAGAAGTTAAATACAATACTGTAGAACCAAGGTCTGCTTAATTTACTAGTGCAACTGGAATTTTTGCTGCTACTTGATGAAGACATCAGTAGTTATTTTCACAAATAAAAAAGGGACATTTGGGTCCCAGAATTTGAGAAATATATCAGAACTGAATTAATAAAGTGGGGTTTGAAAACAAATCTGCATTTTACCCAAAAGGATGCTGTTTTCAAATTATATGGAATATATTCTATGAGAAAATTTGTTTGCTTTCATTTTCCTAATGGAATAGCTCTTGTGTAGTGTCACTGCTCTTAAAAAGTTCTGCCATATGACAGTGGACAAAAGACAGTGCACCATCTCTCAAACTGCTTGCCCCAAGACATTCTGCTGTACTGCCTCAAGCAGCTCAAACAATAAAATCCACCAAAGCTGCCTTTCATCTTGTGGTAGTACTGGCTAGTTTGTGCAGAAGGCCTGCAATGGCTCAGTGTTTCTTTTTCACCCTTTTCTGCCTAGAAAGTTGAAAATAATGATAATGAATTAGTATAACTGGAGGAACCTGTCAGAGGATTGAAAAAAAGCAATGCAGTATCCCTAATGATCTGGAATAGTTAATTAAGTTCTCTTATAAATGAGTTCCAAAAATAACTTACTTTCAGTAAGTTATTCTGAGAAACAGTCATTTTAGCATACCTGAGCTGCAGTGCTTCTTAGCAAAGGGCCAATTATCTGGTGATTGGCAGTTAAAGGTGAACTAATGAAGTTCTTAATTAAAAGATTTCCTATTATAATCACCAGTAAGTAACAGAATACTGCATACGTAAAGCAGATATAACGTTAGAAGAATATTTCTATGTTGAAACAAAGGTTTTGAAAATCGTCTCTGCTTTGCTTACCAGGTCCAGAACGGGAATGTTAGAGTTTTCACGGGTGCTGCTGGCAGTGTGCCACTATTGGCCTTTATTAGGGTGTCCTGCCCTGACTCTCCTACAGTCAGAGGTGTTTTCTTCATTTGACATGTGGCAGAATTTTTTGCTGCTCTTAGTACCCAAAGTTCTCTATGTAATACAGAAAAATGGTTTGAGATTTCGCAGGAGAATATTTCGGTTGGACTTTTAACTAAGAAACTGGCTGCAGAGTTCCTTTAGCTGCCTGTCATCAACAGCTTCCCTGAATTTTCACTTACTTCACAGTAAGCAGAATATTTTCAATTTCTCCACAAGATTATACTAGAATTATATTTTGAGAAAAAAAATCTGGTTTGTCAGCATGAGATGCATTGACATACTACTAAAATCTGAAAAAAGAAATTTCTCAGACAGCATCTCTCTCTCCATTCAGCTGTACAAGGACTCCAGGTCCTACTGTCTACGTTTCTGCAGCTCGACAGATGTAGAGTATTGCTCTGAATGCCGCATAGCCACACTAACAGTTCATGATGCCCTAGATAAAACAACCTGTTAAGATTAGCTTGGGCACCTTGTCACACTGATTGTCTCTTTTTAGACCAAAATAGGCATACATTGACTTAAAGTTGATCTCCAGCCATTCACACAGACATGGCCCTGGGGATCAGTGCTGTATGTGAAGATTGTCTTATTTGGCCTATGGTTTCCTTGCTCTTAAATGCTCCATATAAACACTACTAAACACAGCTAATCTTGTCATTCTTAGTTCTGGTCAGGCAGGGCTTGTCATTTTCATAGGTGATTTGAATTCTTTCTGCAGAACTATGAAATTCAGCAACTTTATTTTGTCCTTTGTATAGAACTTTTTAGAACTCTCGGACTGGTATTCATTGACTACTATGACAAAGAGAATTTAGCCTAAGGTAGCATTATATACGTTCTTGACTAATAGGTAATTGCCCTTATATGATGTCAGTTTTTCGAAACATTTGATGAACTTCATTAACCAATCTACCATTCTTCAGAGAGTCAAAGATATAACATTAACCTTATAAGATTATGCCTCTGTCAAAATGACCAGTGTTTCCATCAGGCACCAGTGCAAGCTAAACTAATACTCAGTGACAAATAAACAGTTTTTCCACTTGACTAGATGAGTTTTCAGTGTTCGAAATCTTAATTTTCTATATTAGTAAAAGCACTAATATTAATTACCACCAAGAGAAACTGTTGAGTGTGACTTGCAAAATCATTAATTTACCATTTTCTGTTAAGCATAATCTGTGGTATTTAAATGTATTTTTCTCCATCTGAAGTCTTTAAGTACTTTCAAGACAAAAAACAATGTCTGACCACCTCCAGGTCACCAGAAAGCCTGTAGTAATAAAGGAGTTGCTCTTCTACATATATCTATTTTGATTGCAATTAAAAATTTAAGTGGGGATGTTATATTTAAAGCACTTTTATATTCTCCCCACTTTTTCTCCCTTATTAAAAAGATTGTAGTTTTAGAAATGAGGATTTAGATTTTTTGTGGAGATTTTAAATGCAAAACAAATTTGCAAGCTAATCTAATAATACATTGACAAAATGTAAATCAGAGATGAGTTTATTGCAAAGAAGTACATGTACAAGATTCAAAACCAAGTCCCTGTTATCTGAGATGTTTCCTGTGAAGCTGTATTAACTGATGATGAAGACTGAAGACAGAAATTTTGGAGCATTTCTGCATGTTAGAGACTATTAACCATTCTAGAGAAGAAGAAAGAGACTGGGCTCAATAATCTTTAAAATGTGTTCATCATCCAAAAAATGTGAATCTAAAATGATAGGCTTTAGTTTATTGGGAGTTAGCCGTCTATTGGCTGCAAAACACCCAGAAAAAAAAATGTGGTCATTGATAATGATCCACAAGAACAGAGAGAAATTAGCTATCTCTTTTAATGAGGTTAAGCTACAGTATCTTCTTCATCATCATAAGGTAAACCACTGGGATCTTGTAGGCAGAAATGGCTGAGATATTTTTACAGAGACACAGAAATTTAGAGAAACAGCTTTCAATGAAAAGAGTCAGAAAATTGAACTGTTGCAATGAAAATCTAAAAAGGAACTATAATCTCTTATTGTAGTGGTATATGATTTCAGATCATTCCTCACTTACTAAGTGGTTCTGCAGTTTATGATTGATTAAAACATTTGAGTAGGTTAAAGCTGGTGAAGTTTCAGGGGAATAAGCAAACAGAAAGTTTTTTGGCCCATTTGTTTCGTTGCAAAAATCTTTCTGTACCATAAAATATTTATAACAGAGTTGTAAGTAATAAAAAGGACTATTTTCTTTTCATTCCATTCTTCCTATTTGTTCAATTTTGTCAGTAAAAATAACATTAATAACTTTAACAATCAAAGCAGATTTTAATGTGTCATATTTAATACTCTTCATCTCACAGTTAAATTTTTCAAGAGAGAATTAATCTAGTAAGTATGGAGCTGTTTTGACCTAATTAGCAAAGTAGTGAGCTTAATTTTGGGTGATACAGAGAAAGCATTTCATTGCTGAAAAGAAGCAGCAAATCAGTTTTACTTTTCAATGTCCCATTGAACTGTATGACATCATGTGTAGTATAAACCACTTGACATAATCTGCCTCTGATTTTGAGTCCTGAAGGAAGGGTGGCTGTGACAGTGCCCTTTGAAATAACATTGAAGCTTCAGCTCCCATGTCAACATCATGCTCTAATCAGTGCAGTCTTTTTTGTCACAGGGTCTTCCACCTTATAATTGACCCTGACATATGCTATTCACTCTACCCCTTGGCTTCGGACATATAATTCCTGTCATGGTCAATTATTAGGTGATAGAGCCTGCAACCACAGGGACCATTGCTTAAAATCATCCTACACAGTAAGCCCTGAAGTGACCAAATTCACATATAACTGGAGGGGAAGAGGGGATCTAGTCTTTGAAAAAAGTAATATTCTTTTCACTTCTATATAGAAAAATGTCAATTTTCATCATCCTGTAAACTACTGAGACAAATGGTGACAGTGCTATTTCTGAAACAGGTTAAGGAAAAGTACAGAAACCTTTACCAAACTCAAAACACTGTGCAATGAGGAAATTGTCTGTATGAGCATACAGTATGCATAAAAATTAGATTACACTACATTTGAAAGGCAGATGAGAGTTTAAGAGTGACAAGTGGGCAAGTGCTAAAAATAAGGGCATGTTACTTCCTTTCCAACACTGCTTTGTCTGTATGCTTTCTTTGATGTTGTTTAAGCTTTGAAGTAAAGAAATACCTTTCAAGAGTCTGAAAGGTACTTCTGATTACTATATTGATAAGAACTAATTTTGAACAAAATATGTCTTGTGGTTTTCCCATTGGTTCTATAATGCCTGAAAAATTGCACAATGATAAAAACCAGGATACCTGCTCTCTGGTCTTCATACAAACATTATGATTTTCAAAACCAAACAGTTTTGCAGTCATTGTATTTCGGCAGTAATGTTAAAAAAAATCATTACTTCAGGAATATGAGCTGAGAAGAGCAAAAGTTTACCATTCATCTGCAAAGGTTGAAAGGCAGTTTTGTGAATTATTGGTTCACTTCACAGATTCTCTGTCCATAGTCAACTATGCCACTGCACCAGAGGACTCTCCCTGTTTTCGCTGTGTGAACATTAATTTCAATCTGCTAGGCACTACTGCCTATTTATTTGGGTTTGGGTTTTTTGGTTGGTGGGGTTGTGGGTTTTTAAAAAGAAATTTGAAGGGAATTTTAATGGTCTATAGTTTTTTCAAGTCACAAATTTTTTGTCTGTGGAAATCTTACACTGGATTGTTTCACTGCTGACAATTTACTTAATTCTCTTATATATAGAACACAGCTCAGAAATAATCTGTAAAAGACCCTTGCATATCTGCTTAGTTTTAAGGTAATAGAAGATATAGTGTTCTGAAAGATGTGATTTGGTGATATCTTTATTTCATTTCTTAGCCTGAATAGACAAAGCTCTAATTAACATTCATACAATTATCTAAGTCTTTAAAATCCCATCTGTCTTAATGATGTATACATAGCATAGCAAGCCCAATAAATACCAAGCACATACAATGCAAATGCTTTTAATTTAAACTATAACACTGCTTACTGAAGCTCTTGTACATATTCTGTGGTTCAGTTGTATGGTTATCATAAGACTTGAAGACTTCCTCCTGAAGTACACAGTCCTGCGTATATCTGAGAGCTGTTAGTTCAGCAACTGCTGTTACTGTGTGCAATATCCAAACAAGTAAACTTTGAAAATTACTGATTTAGCTACATGTGAGTTAACTAGTGTGTAACCTGGCTGAGGTGTTTACAAGACAAGAACTAGCCTTGACTGAACATGCGAATAGATGCGAATACTAAATTTCCACACCTTCAGAATTAAAAAAAAATTAAAAGTGCTGTTCCTAACATGCATTCTTTTATCTACCCCGCATGTATCATGTGACATTCTAAACATTATTTCATAGAAGAATTAATTCATCTTTCAGCAGTGTGCAGTCTGTGAAGCAAGGAGAATAACTCCTGGCTGCTTTATGGTTTAAAGCATGATTGAATATACTAACAGGGCTCCATGAAGTACTTACTTCAATATATATAATGTATTTTTAAAACATTTCATCTCTATACAGGTCTCTTCCTCTCAAGAAGTGGAGCATCTCTATTGCACTTAAGAAGATGAGGCAATAGAGCCCAAAAATACTGAGACAGCACCAGTGATCTGAATCTTGTCATTTTATTCTCTGGTCAATAACTTGTTGATCATTGCTTGATCATTCCTCCTACTTCAGTTGCTCTGTGTTTCAGTTTCTCTCAATATAAAGTGACATAGCTATACCTTGCAGAGTATTTTGAGAATTATGGGAGTTTACAACTGTGTAAAATACAAAACATGATTGTAGTAAGTATTTTTAAAAGAGTCTTTTCATAAACCTTTTAACTCTGTTGCTCTAAAAATCATTCTTATCATTTAGATTATGGCAATTAAGGGAAATACTTTTTGTGTAATGAATGAGATAATTTGTAGTTATATAAATTTATAAGATCAGCTTATTTTCAAAGTTTATATGCAGGTTCTTCTGGGAAAGTAGACAGGGACATCAGAAGCAGTATTTAAATCTCACCACGGCAACTGATTTTTCTATGCTCATTCAAATAACATATTTGCAAAACTGCCAGATGGGGAGAGAACTGCAGTGATAAAATAATGGTGAGGTTTGTAGTACAGGAAAAAAGGATCAGACATTAGATATATTATTTTAACATTATGAGGAGCTTTTAACATTTAACAAACTTCTTAAATAGAAGCTTTTCATTGATGTCTCTTTTGCAAAAATAGCAAAAGGAAAAGGTGAAAGAAAACCATACAGCTAAAGCTGACACAAATCCTAACCAAACACAATTAATAAGGAGTATAAAAATGGTAAATATTTGAATCATAAATCTTGTGGCAGTATGGGAGGCAGAAGGTTACTATAAGCTTTGCATTGAAGATTTCTAGTAGGGTATATCCAGTCTCTCCTCCTTCCATTATGGATACAATTGGTAAAAAACAGCTTTGAAAAATTTGATTCTCCCAGGCTCTTATGCATACTACAGCATTAAAAGCAAACATTTAAAGATAGAAAACTTGTGAAACCTCAGTGCATTTTTTAACCCATTTCCAGGAAGCATTAGATCAACAGCAGAAATAATTGCTGTCAGTTTGTACTTTTTGACCAATAATTCTCTGTATTTTCTGCAAGAAACTTGAGTGATGCAAATGACCTTATTTTTACAGCATGCTTTTATTAAATAGTTTATTATTTTGGCAGACTAATAAAGATTTTGGTATTTGCTTTTATTTGCAATAATATTACCACGACATAAAAAAGGATTTTATGTTCTTTTTGAGGAACAAGGAGGATAAAAGTGTTGATGGATAGTGCAACTAAGGCATCAGCAATGAGCTGGAAATGAGACACATAAATATGAAAGCAGAGCTAAGAAAATAGAACTGCACCCTTGGCCTTTCTTAAAAGAACATGCACATGCCATGGTTCATTCATACAGTTACAGAAACTCCTTTTGTTTTTAGTGAGTCAGTGAAAATATGCATAGACTAAAATATTACCAAGATTCTCAGTTGTTTGGCATATTTCTGTAGTTAATGTAGTTGTGAAGTATTTCAAAACATTTAGAGAAATGACTGTTGATGATTTTAGAAGACATGTATTTTCTTTGAAGTATAAATTTGTCTTTTTTTTCAAGTTATCTCTTAGACAAAGGTGGTGAAGCAATATCTGTGTTCAGTTTTCCCTTTTTTGCCCTTTAAACAGACCTAATTCTTTAAAGATCAAAGAGCTGAGACCTCATAGCCAGATCAGAAAATCACACCAAGGTTTTAAAAACAAAATTATCAGTCCCGTAGTAAAAATAAAAGAAGCCTATATACCATGAAATAGAATTAATCTTATTTTATATTGGATGGGGAGTTTGGTTTCAGATTGAGAAGACTGTGACTATAATATTCATTTCACAATAATCTAAGATCCTTGAGATTGGGTGGTGTTAGATGCAAGGGGTATTCAGCAGTAAGAAATTTATTGATTCAAACACATAATTGGATGTGCCTTGGAAATAATGATACTTTCTTGATTGAGGGTGCTTAAGATTTGAATTTTGCTTATAGTCACTCCTCAAAAAGACAGTCGAAGTAGAAAAATATGAACAGAACAAATACCAATGAAAAAAAGCTAAACAGGCAAACAAAACTTTCCCTCACTGGAAATTTGTTTGTTCCATTTGCCTTTTCTAAAAGGCAGCCAGTAAATAAGAATCACAAAGTATGAGTTTCTTAGAAGAATAAATCTAGCAATTAATTATATGTCAAGGCTTAAGAATCAAAAAACTGCTTATGCCCATTGCCAGTCATTCACTCCCTGTCAGTAGTAGTTCACATCTTTCCTGGGATGGCATCCAACCACAGTGGCATCTAAAATATAGCAGGCTATATTGTTACAGTTGGAGGTGAAATTGAAAGTTGCACCAAACAGAAGTGACAAATTCACATTGCTCAGTGTTGCCTAGCAATAAGAGATGAGTTTATTATGAACACTTGACTCTATATCCATCGCAAGGAGGCTTTGTATTCACACCAAAATGCCACTAGTCTTACAGGCAAAAGGGGCAAAAATAGGGTGGGCAGAAGGAGGGAGCAGTCACGGTAGTTGTGAGTATGTTCTGTATTTCAAGATTTCTGTCTTTCTCAGGGGAGTGGGTCAGGAAGAGAAGGCAGAGCGTCCCTCCAGCTGAACTCTTTGAGATTGGCCAGGTAGCTTGTTACAGACCTTAATCATGCTTTTGAATGCCCTTAGTAGTGCTGTTTCATTAGTAATGGCTTGTAGTTCAGACACTGCAAATGAAATCTTTACTGAATGTTCCCAAGAACTGCTCAGTAGTTGTTTTCATTGTGCAGAGCTTTCAATTTGCTTCTGCTCTATTTTCATTTTTTTCTTATTTTTTTCTTATTTTAAAGGGAAAACGACAAGTGATCAGGGAGCTTTTCCCTCCTCAGACATCTTGCTCTTTTCTTTTTTGACCACTGTTTGTATGGGAGAACATTTATTTCTACCTTGGACATTGGACCTTGTCTCTCAAAGTATTAATTACTTAACTATTCACATAAATGTTGTTTTTTTAAAGAACATTTAGGTATCCTTGAAGACCTTACTGGATACCCACATATTTAGGCACATAATCAATTTTAAAAATCAATGCAATAGTTTCTATTAAACTGGCCCCCCCTCCAATAACTGATCTGTTTCTGTGTTTTTATGCCATCTGCATTTTTGACAACTGAATATTTTTGACAGCATGGTCCATTGTGCCCAAGTTCACATCATTTTTTTTTCTCTCTTTTTTTTAAAACATCATATGACTACATATGTAATAAGAAAATGGGTTATATCACACATTTTGCTTTACAGATTTGGGTTCACAGTGGATTTTTTGAACTGACAAAAATTGTACAAGAAGTATTTCTATTATAAGAGTGCATTTATTTTATACACATGCTAGATTAATGAAATGATATGTAAA
This sequence comes from Passer montanus, assembly GCF_014805655.1. Lineage (NCBI taxonomy): Eukaryota > Metazoa > Chordata > Aves > Passeriformes > Passeridae > Passer > Passer montanus. The sequence continues at coordinate 4,159,711 of NW_024365381.1, forward strand.
TATATTGAAATTACAAAACAGTTGTGATTTTAAGAAGCTTTAGAAACACAAAAAATAGATGAAATTTAGAGATTATGTAGTTTAGGTAAAATAGAATAAAATATAAATAAAAAATGCTATCTCTTGTGAAATGTTTAATTAAAAATGCTAGTGCAGAATTATCTCCTTCGCTTATATGTTCATCTAGCCAAAATAACTGAATCTATGAAAATTTGATAGTATAATTTTTATATTTTGTGTGCTAAAATGCAGCTATTGTCTCAAATTGTGACTTAGGCAGTAAGCTTTGAAGGTATAAAACTGAGGTACTTGTATGTTGCAAATGTTTTTGTAAAAACCTTTAGTAACTTTGGTCCTTTCTTTATTTCAGATTCAACGTGTTACAAACAAACATATTCCACCTGTTACAACAATCTGGCATATTACTTCCTTGATACGTGATGATACAATACCTCTCAGGTTTGCTGAGTAGCAAAGAGAAATGTAAGCAAATGAAAAGGTTTTCCACTTTCACAGGTTTTTTTCTGCTTGGGGTTCTGTTTGTCTGAGAACCGTATGAATAGAAGCCATATTTTATAGTATTTCTTTAACCTCTGCCATCTGGTGTAGGTTAGTTTTTCCACTGCCAACATATCCTAGAGGCCCCAGTACCAAAATGTTTAATTTCTAAGTAAACATTTGGACTTTATAAATCCAGTTTAAAAAAATAGAGCATTATTTTTTTTAAACTTTATACTACATTTGCCACTACTGATGACATTAATAAACACACAGACAGGTATATGGGTTTAAAGACTTCTGGCCATTACTTTTCCATAACCAGCCTTGAGAGATGTTAGGTCACCTGACATCTTTAATCATTGAGTCATGCTCAGTTATCAGGAAGAGACTTTAATGTTCCCTTCTGACGTAAAGCCTGAAGTTGTGTCAAGGGATTTGCACCACCACAGCCAAAACTTTCCAAATCAAGTGTTGTTTCAGGCAAATAATACTCACCCATGCCATAGCCAGAGCTTTAACTTTTTTTAAATTTTATTTTAATTTAAACCAAAGTTATTTCACTGCAACAGGAAAGGATTGTTGCTACGTAAGAATTTAGACAAGTGACTAACCACTTAAGAAAACCAAATAAGGTAATAACCACATCTCTAGCAACTTCCTTATGTCTGAGGAAGAAAAAAACCCACAAAAATCATGTGGCAGAATTGTACTACCAAGAGGATAAAGTCCTTCTTAAACTTGCAAGAGTATAGTGTTTCACTTTGTACTAGGTAGCAAATTATCAGATTTCTCTTTGAAGAAATGCAGTGCTGTTGATTGTCCCAAGCTGATCTTCAGTCAGAGTGAAAAACTGAAAAATCCTTGCTTGTGCTGAGCATGGACAGGCAGACTGAATTATCTTAATCAGTATTTTTCAGAGGCAGACAGTCACCAGGTAAACAAGCCATGGACGATATGGGTGCACAGATTATAGAGAACATTTAAAGCTGTGTATAGGCAAGTTCTGAAGGGTAAAAAAAAGATAAATAACTACTATCTTGTTTCTTAATTTTGATTTTAGGGAAAGTTCTGGAAAAAACCTTAGGAATTTCCACTTCTTTACATGCCCACCTGATTAATTTTTTTTTGTGGGTGTGTGGTTTTCCCTAAATTCTAAAATATCAAGAATATAGAAGGTTTACCACCTTCACTTGATGCATTTCCTAATCCTGGTGAGTATTCAGAAACATGTTTCTGGCATGAAATGAATTTTTAATGAAAATTCAGAAAAGGTCTTCACTTAGTGTTTATTGAGTTTCAAATTAAACAAGTCTTAATAATAAAGAACAGTAAATTAATTAACAAGTGTCTCTTTTTTGAGCACTGAGGTCTGAGCTGCTGTGCAAAAGTTATGCCCATTTAAATGAATTTAAAATTTGATTAGTTTAATCAGTGTGATTTGGTAATGAAGATTGATGGTATTTGTTGAATTTAAATGATACTTGTCCTGAGGATAATTCTTCTTGCTGGACAGTATGTATGAAGAGATGAGGTATCACCTTTCAGCCAGTCTGGGGTGTGAAATTCTGTGTTACTTTGCAAGACCACTAATTGCATTTATTTTATTATGCTGAGTTATAAACAGCATCATCTGGGGAGTGAACATCCTCTTTCTTTCATAGGGACAGTGACTTCTTCTGCCTGGATGGACAACTGGTGAAATTGCTTCAGTATGAATCATCAGAACAGATAAATCAGTGCCCACACTGTGATCTTTTTAGTCATCAGCAAAACTTCTTCAGTTTAATTTAGTAATTTTCTAATTCCAGCTCACTTGAGACCATTTATATTTTTTCTTTGTGGTTCTTAAACCTATCTGCATGGGAGTGGCAGCTTAGACATGCCCTGAAGGATTTACCCCAGTATTTTTTTGTAACCATTGATTAGTGCTGCAAACCAGTGCTCAGGTTTGTGTTGTACTTGAACTCACCCTGTCCTTTCAGCACCTCTTACTAATCAGCTCATTCTCTTCTGATTCTCAATGAACTCTACCCTTGATGTTCTGTGCTTGGCTAGACATTTTAAGTGTGGGTTTAGCCTTAGCAAACTAAACCATCTTTTTATCTTCCCTCTTCTGCTACAGTCTTTCCTGTAAACTTTTGGTCAACATAAGAGAATTTTTCAAAGGACTGGAGATCACAATATTCATGCAGGCTTTTTGAACATAAACACCTGTGTGAGAAGGAAAAGAATAAAAATCAGAGATGCAGCAAGGAAAAGACTAGAGTAGGTCATTGCATGTTTGGCCATTCAGTAAACATGCAGCACAGCCTGTCACAACACTGTTGCTGTCTTTCATATCAGTAGTAAAAATATGTAGGAAGAATCTGGGAGTAATTTTTATTTGTTGCTTCTGTCTTAAACTGGGTGTAAAATTGGTCCTAACTCACAATCTCTCCCAGAACAGATAGGAGGGGAGAAACCTCAGACTAAATTTCAGCACACAGACTGAACTGATACCCAAGTCCTGGGGGATGGGTTCTGGGCTCTGACTTTTTTCTCCGTATTTCCTATTTAATAGCAATTTTCTCTTTTTTTCACTAACGTAAATCCAATTCAGATTTGTCTGCAGCCGGTCTGCCTGCCAAGTGTGGGCTTAGGGTTTCACATGGCAGCCCCTTGCCATGTTGGGTACTTTGTGATGCCATTGTGAGGCTTTAAGTGGTTTTGACATGATTGCACTGTAATCAGTCCAGTAAGGAAGAAACTATTATATTTAATAATTTAAATTATATTTAAATTCTCTATAGAAGTGAATGTACCTACAGATTCAAAGTGGTGGTGAAGTATGTGGATTTTTATCAGGTGCAAATTAGTTTCGTGATTTAGATTGTTATATTTGCTGAGTACCCAAATTCTGCCCCAATAATTACTGGAGTTTTTTAAATGTGATATGCTTATAGCATGTATATATTCCCTATTTTTATTACATTATATGCTTGGAGAAAAAGAAGAGGTACTCTTAATATTATGCATAACATATATCCATCCAGGAACAATGAATAATAAACAGTCTCTGGAACTTGGCAGAAGTTTAATTCAAGGGCCATCATGGACTGCATAATTTTGGTTTTGTGTAGTAAGTAGTCAAATAACATTCAGAAATTGAAAGTGTATTTTTCTATAATACACATTTTCAAGCAGGTTTCTTGGCATGCATTTTGTTTGTACTGTGCTTGAAGTTGTTTATGGCATTAGTGGTTAGTGTGTTTGTGCATGTTTGCATTCTGTCTGTTTATGAAGTATTTCACTGGTACCCTTACACAGCATGTGGTCGGTCGAAGATTATTTTTGATAGTGAGTGTAGTCATGCATTTTGGTGTAAGACTTTAAAGTAAAGTGAGTTAAACCCTGGTTATCTGTGGTTATGCAAAGACAGACTTACAGGTTGTACGTCTTCACAGAATTTAGATAGAAAAAGTAATGCACTGTTTTAAAGATGAAAGAGTGAGTTGGTGCCAATTTGTCCAACAATCATGGGAATTTGAGTTGCATAAAGATAGGCCAATTCTATTAATAACTGGAACATTTGTATATTTTTATTATCATAGATGTCAAAAATAATTAACAGATGACTCATTATATTATAATAATAACATGTGTGTAACTAATTTTTGAAATGAACTACGGAAGCAAAAACAAACTTCTAACAAGGATAATTTAAGTCGCTTCAGTCTCTAATTGACAGCTAAGTGTAGGCAATACTTTCAGGACCCAGACAGAGGGCTGTGAAATTAATCTGTGAATTACACTGGGTTTATAGTGTTAGTTGATACTTTTCATGGTGTTTTGAAAGTATGGGTTGTTCAGCATGTATCTAATGACATTACAGGAATATTACTTGCAGAAAATGTAGATGCTGAGCAGCTCTAGACACTTACAGACATCAGTTCTGTAAGGATTTGTAAATGTTACAGAATAAAATATTATTGCTTTATTTAGATGCCTAACTGCAATTTTAAGAGCACTGTTCTTCCCATTAATCTTGAAACTTAAGAGAAACAGAGCTGACCAGTAATTAATTCTTACAAAAGTTGCACTTGTAAGTACTATTTCATTACTATTGTTAATAAAGTTCTTCATGGTAGGAAACTCCATTGTATCAGTTCCAATTTTCTTAATTTTGGGCCAATTTACATTTTTTTTCTTAAACCTTGTTTCAGTGAAGTGGAGATTTTTTTCATACAGGTCTCTTTTTTTTTCCCACTAGAGTAATATTAGACAATTTTCTAACAATTCTTTTACATTTCTCAAGTGTGCATTTATGAGAGCTTAAAAAAGATTTCATTAAGTTTTTCTGTCTTTGAATAAGAGAATAAAATTAATGTGTTCATTGAATATCATTTATGTTGTGCACAGTTTTTATCTACTTTCTGTACATAAAATGTTATATAGCTGTATCATTTATAACACCATGCTGTGCTGCACAACTCCAGTTTCTTTTTATGTACAATTCTGTAACATACAGTGAGACCTTTGTTTAAGAATAATGGTCTATGGGACTGTAAATGAATTTGAAAGAGGAGAGATAAAGGTAGAATCCACACTCTCTTAGTATTCTTCCTCCTTGTAAGATGCCATACCTATGTTATTCTTGAGAAGTATAAATTCAAGCCACAGAAAATAACATTTCTATCCCTCAAGACGTAGAAGCCATTCATACAGAAATGAAGCAAAACGTGTACAGAAATAAACTTTAAATCTTATGAGTAGCAGCAGGTTCATGGTGTGAGGAAGAAAAAAAATGGTGAGAGGATGCCAAGACTGACAAACTGAATTGTGGCTCATCTGAATGTTGTTGAACTTCATTTCACTAACAAAGCAGAGAGTTAAAAAGAAAAAAATTAGGAAAAAAAATCCCTCTTATCCCTGTAATATACTAGTTCTAAAAGAAATGTGTATATACTATAAAAATTCATAGATCTTTGTACTATGTAGGTATTTTCAATGTTTTAAATTGGAAGCGGAGAAGAGGATTTTAGTAAAATCTGTATGATCATACAAAGGACAAAATTTGGTGATAACTTGTCTGGAAATGTGTAAAAATGCATACAAAATCAGTGTAAAAATCCAAATATTTTTTTATGTAAGAAATTGCATATTTAGTGTATTTGGTGTATTAATATGCAATGATTTATGGAAGAATGCACAATTTATATATATACATATACATATACACATATATGTATGTGTGTGTGTGCGTGTGTGTCTGTTTCCATAGCCTATCTTTTCATAGATTCTATCTTCCAGTTCATGTTTTTTGTGTAAATCAGGAGTGATTTTTAAAAGTCAATGTTTAAAATGTTGTAAGAGTTTATTGTCAAGTCCATTATATATAGTAGACATATATTAACATATAAGAGATGAGCCAAGACAATACAAAACTATTCATTTTGGGCTGAGTCCAAATACTGGCTCATGTGCCAACTACTTGCCAGTATAATATTTAGATAATATTCTTCAGCAGACAAGTTTTTATGTTGTAATGAGAGATCCATGTAACCTGAATGTAACCTGGGTGTTTTTGAAAATAGAACATAACTTTTATGTTATTTAAGTATTTTAAGCATGTTAGCCTTTATATCTTCCAATTTATGCTTTCATTTCAGTGAGAGTACTGCTGGAACAGCAATTTATCTTCCAGGAAAATTCAGCAGGTCTTTTGGGACTCAAAGTATGTAAGAAGTCAGGCACTGTCCAAGTAACCACAATATTCACAACCCCCTGGAAAGCATTTTTAAACCCTGAGATAGAATTTTTGGGTTTGCAAACAATAATAAAATCATTGTCTAAAACTTTGCTTTTAATATATGTAAACATCCTAAGAGATTACAAATGTGTTCCTCTTTGTTATATGTTTTGGCTTCAGAATCATTACCCTCTAAAAGTTACTTCAGTTCCAGGTATGACTCTTTGCTATATAAGAAGTCAAGCAGCTAGTTAATTATCCACTTAAAAAATAAAATTTTGTCCTTAAGACAAAAGGAGAAGGGCACTTTTCATGACATTTTCAATGAACTGGAACTTCTTGCTTCAAATGATATTCCAAAAAACTTGCTTTTTCTCTTGGAACTGGGTCAGAGTTTTTCTAGCCTTGATAGAATTGGCATCCTTTCTCGAAATTGAAATATGCCAGCCGTAGTACTTTTTCAGTAATACAGTTATCATGCAGAAAATCTTTGATAAGGCCACATATGCACCATTTGTGCTATAGAGATCCATGAACCTGCAAGGTTATGTGACTGTGAGTAACCCCTGCTGCCATTTGATGCTACTAAGTCTTCAAAAAGCTTGACCGTGAGACAGACTTCTTTTTCCCCCAAAGGCTCAACATTCTTTTTTGTGCTACATTTTTCAGAAGAACTCTTTGTTTGAAGAAGCTGGGCAGGGTAAAGCTGGCAGACTGGAACACTGCCCTGATGTGTTGTGACAGACATGTAATCTGCCATTTGACCACTGGTTCACACATCAGTGTTAATGTGAATGTGACACCTCTCAGCATACTGTTAATCATGCATTACTCTTCTGTCTAAAATGTGGAGATGTGGAGTAGACTTTTATTCTTTTCAGAAGACTACACAAAAAACCCTAGTGAAATGAAATTTTACAGCCATAAAAAGCAAACTGATTGACAGCTGCAAATCATAGTCACAGCAACATTGATATATACATATTTATAGATCCCTAGATTTCAAAACTAAAAAGGATCATTAGAACAGTCTGCTTAATCTAACGCACTCCCACTCTAAACATGCAAGGAGTCAAATATGTAGTCCCATGTCATGTGTGGAAACCTAGAAGATGACCTTCTGTAGTCCAGAAATGAGATCAATTCAGCTTCTTTTCCTCACTAACACTTTTACATCTCTTGGGTTTTGTTTCTTTTTCTCCTGGTGTTTCATCACCAAAGTGCCCAGGAGTTCATCTGCTTTCATTCAACTGAAATGCATGTACCAGATGGTGCAAATAGCCCAGTATATTTCAATCCTGTATCCATGTCAAAAAACAGGCAGACTGCTGCAGTTCTTGGTTGCTGCACCTCATGGTATCAAAGGCTGGCTAAGAAGAGTGACACTGCTTGACGATGAATAAGATTTTTCAGGTCTGGCAAGGAAGTTGCTTTGGAAGCTAAAATCCTGCTTCTACTCTGTAGGAGTTGCTTTTCATGATTAATTAATTGTGTTTACACTAATCTACAAAGGATGTAAAGAAATATAAAAACAGAGTTACAGAAATGTGTCTAGTTAAGATACTTTATAGTAACCATTTCATCACCTGTATTTTAAGTATATTTTCTACCTGCTTGTTAGAATTTTAAAAGAAATTTACCTAAACCAGAAAGTTCTGTATTGTATTTCTCAGCATTCTTTTACAGGGGGACCACTGAGATCTGTGTTTGCTGTGTGAGCAGCCTAGATCTCCCATGTCCTTAGGCCAATGAAGTTTGAAATTATCTTGAAGGCTAGGCAGTGAAGTGAAGGTCACTAGCCACTTTCATCTGATAGCACCTGCTTAGAGTTTGGTCTCAACACTTTCAAAATATCTCCATAGTAAAGCCTTAGACATGCAAAAGCCATAGCTCTAGAAAAATTATGATAGGAGATTTCAAAGAGTGGACAGTTGTTTATCCTGGAAAACAAAAACTGGAGACAGTAGTTGAAAGCTGTGGCAAAATTTGACATTCTCTCTGTTGGTTTTCTGACTTCTAAATGCTGTAACAGTAACACAGAATACAAGAAGAATTATGCCCTCCTATTCATTCTTCTGGTGTGTTACTAATCCTACAAGTAACAGAAAACTCATGATACATTTGAACAGCAATGTGGTGCTTTCTCACTCTGTCCTCTATCATATCTGCAAGTGTCTCTCTTAAGGCCCAAGTGAAGTATTCCTCTGTCTGTTTGGGTTACCTGTGAATTTTTTTCTTAATGTTGTTTATAAGATAGGATATGAGAATTTTAAAACATGCCGGAGAATCCTGGTTTGACTAATTTATTGGTCTTTGGGATGATCTGTAAGTGGCTCAGGAAGGGACAGCACTCTTTTACCTGTTTAACCTGTCAAGCTCTAAAGCTTTTCTCTGTATTTTTTATTTTATTGACAATTCTTCATTGTTCTCAATCCCTAAACATTTATGGTTTTTTAACTACTGAAGAGACAGATGCCTTACTTGGAAAACTATCTCCCTTCCTGAACAAATAATTCCAGGACAGAAAAGAGTACCACAAAATAGTTCATATAGCTAAAAGACCTGTCTTGCAAGAAATTACAATTAGTTGTATGTTCATTTTGCATTACCACGTGTAGTGTCGGTATGCTTGTTGACAAATCTATGTATGTGTATTTGTTTTTATATTCAGAAGCTCTAGTTTTCCTCCAATCATGGTGTAGGTGGTTCTTCTCATGTGTATTGTAGTTACAGGAGTATAATTTTGAGCAGAAGTCATACTGAAAATAATTGTTTGTTTAGCTAAAGGCATATTATAGATTAGGTAGAAACCATCAAACAGGCCATGGCACCAATATATATATATAATGGAAAAGTGTAAAAGTCAGGAGAGAAAGGATATTTAATATGGTATGATAGATGGAAGTGCCATGAAGACTAGTGGGATGAAGGTAATAAGAGAAAGTTTAGACTGTCTACCTGAAAATTTCTGGACAGCAAACTAGTTGCACTAAACAACTGTATATTCTCTATGGAGAAACATTAGCAGTCCAATTGCTTGAGATTTTTGAGAGGCCAAAGGAGCAGCAAAATACATGTTGGGGAAAAAGCTTGAATTGGCAGGTAGGTAGATTAGCTGACCTATTAGTTCTTTTCTATTGCAAACTTCTATGATTTTATGTGGGGAAAATTCCTTTTCAACCCACGCTGGCAATCTGTTTATGTTCTGAAGTATGATGATTGACATCCCTTTTAACTTTTAACCTAGAGAATGTCTCTGCAAGTGTTATTCCTACATATAAATGTCTAATGCTTTTAATAAAAAAAAAAAAAAGTCTCTCAATTAGGGGACTGTATCCATGTGCAAATGCAGAATGGAGATCACAACAGAGTCTGAGGTGTTATCGCGGCATGGGCAGCACTCCCACTCAGGAAGGATGGGGCGTTGAGAAGGAAAAGGGAGCATTTGGGGCTTTATAGACTAGAGAGTGAAGGCAAACAAGAGAAAAGTGGATAAAAACAGTCAGAAAGAAGGGTATAATTTTTCTTGAAAAGGGGAATAGGAAGGAGAGAATAGAGAAAAATGGGCAGGTTCTTCTCTATAAGAATAGAGAAGCAAAATAGGAAATGAGAGCTAATTTATGGAGTAGAAGAACCAGAACAAATTAGGATGTTCTCCTATTATTATGGTGCCAGAGTAGCTTGCTACCTGTAAGCAAGATACCTTTGGTTCATCTACATGCAGCTTTATTTATTAAAATTTCGAACAGTGTAATATTTAGTGGGCATCACTGAAGTACACTGCATGGATTTTTGTGATAAATAGTGTATTTTACAATTAAAATTCAGCTTATCCATCTTTCCTGTGAAAGTAAAACTTACAAAAATATAGAGCATTTAGAAAACTATAGCACCTTAGTAGAAAGAAGTTCCATATTTTGCAAGTCTTTCCTGCATTTACCCCTAACTGGGGGACTGGAGATGGATTTATGAGAGGGAAAACATTAAAAAAGAAATATTTAAAAATTATAAACTAGCAAAACTTCATGTATTTAAATATTACAAAAATACTCTTTGCATGCTATGGTATTCATTGTACAAAAAGAAATAAAAATTGCAGAGAATTACAGTTAATCAAAAATATCTTTGCTATGTTACTTGTTCTGACTTAAAGAAGTTTGCTGAAGCATCAACTTCATTTCTGTCGAGGACTGTAAAAAAGATTGAAGCCGGGGCCTGGAATATGAACAAACAATGCATCTAAGTTAGTGCCCCACAGAATATTTTAAAATTATTTAACACAAATCATCTCAGTGTCAACAACTCATCACAGATAAACTATCTAATTAACAGAAGCCATCATAGTATTTGAGAACTCAGTCTTGGCTCAGTTGATATACCAGAAGGGCACTCCTTGATAAGCAAAATTTATAAAGGAAGGTTTAAAAACATTACTGCCTGAAGGAGATTCTTCTTAGTTTTCAATTAACCCTCTGCTAGGTTGGTGTTTTTAGTTGTTTGGATTTTTTAAATCTTAATGAGATAACGAGCACAGGTTGACCTCATGTTCTCAGGTATATTCCAAGCTAAGACTCTGTTACACAGCCTATTTTATGATGCAATATTTTTTCAGTGAGTCTGCCGTGCACTTGGAACCATGCCAAAATGACAGCTCAGTTAACAAAAGTGTCCCCAGCTTTTGTAAGCACTTATGAGATAGTTTTATCCCACTTCTTGAAAATTGCAAAGGTTGTCAAAATCCTGAGGAGATAAAACTTTGCTGCAAAACGCTTTTGGGCATCAAAGCGTTGGCTGGTTGTTGCAGCACCAAACCAGCCACTTATTGGAATTGCACTTATTGCAGGTGATTCACTTCCCTTCAGGAAGTCTGTGGGGATAGAAAGATGATAATGGGATCTAGGAAAATATAATATAGACCAAAAGTCACTGAAAATAGCTTGTGGGAAATACTGAAAAGAGAGATCTCGCCTAAGTCTCTGGGGGTGATGTTTATATGTTGCAAGGAGATGATCTAGGGCAATAATATTCATTACCCTAAAAGTGCTCCTGAAAGTAGTCTCTTTCACAGAGGAAATGTGAAATAATACTTAGGAAGGAGTGAAGTACCATTTTTTTTTCATTCCCATCCCAGGTAGATTATTTGCTACAATATTCACCAAGTGTATGGCAGAAATGGGTAAAATTAATCTTTTTTTCTGAGCCGAAGGAGATCATACTGCTGATATCAAGTCTTGGAAGAGAACAATTTATCCTTAGCCATTATATGATTCCTACAGCATTCCTAGGTTTAAACAAAGCATACTCTCACCATCTTAGAAAACAACAATACTGAGTTTCCCAAAGTCTTTTAAGAAAGAATTTAAAAATTACTGATAAAACAGAATAATCTACAGTTGTTCTTCACAAAATATTATTCTGCAACAGAAAACAGATTTTAAATGTTGGTTTGACTGAGATTTATTGTTACATCTGTGGAGGCATTTAGGCAACTCAACTACCTACCTTTGCAACTTAGAACTCTAGTTTTAAAAGCTATTAACAGGAAAGTAAAAAGAAAGATACATATGCATGCTACTACTACTACTAAAAATAATAATAATAAACCCACATCTGCATTTTCATCAAAACACTCAAAATTTTAAGTGAATTAATTGGAAAATGGGTTATTTTCAACAGAAAATGCTTAAATGCTTGAAAATAAATGTTCCCTTCTTCTTTGAAAAATTTGAATGCTGTGAATTTTGAAAAGGTTTCTTATGGTCAATTCATTAAAAATTATTTCCCAGTTTAAATTCTCTATAACTTCTCAGAGCTACTGAGGAAGACATTGATACGGAAAACAGTAAGTCATAATGATCAATATAACAGTGTCAAAATGTCAAACAATGAATCAAATGTACAAAAATTAATTTATTTTTCTTGACTTTCACTTGGCACTTTAGTAGAGGTGATGTTATTTTAGGAACATTCTGATGAGGAACATAGCGGTAATGACTCTTGGGAATCTGCAGGGATCATTGAATTTTAAGGGCAGGAAGCCACCTAAGAGATACGCAATACATGCCAGTATAATTTTATTGCCTCTAGTAAAATAGACTGAAAAAGAGTCACAAAAGCTGTAAGCAGCTGAAGGAACATATTTGGCAAGACCAAGACAATTGACAACGTGTTTGGTCTGCCCCATTTCCAATTTTATTTAGACATTTCTCATTATATGGGTTTACACAACTTGAGGTAAGTTTATTTAAAGTTCTAAGGAGATTTTTCCACTGGGTAACACTCCAGAGAGACTTAGTGTGTTGTTCATCACATGAACACAAGTATTTAAGAACATAGCTGGATATGGGTATATTACTAAATTAATTTCTGAGTTATTTCTTTCATATTCAATGGATTAATGTACCACTGAAGTTAGCAGCAGTGATGGCAATGACATTCTTGTACATTCCTCTAAAGATGTGGAGTATCTCAGATAAGTGTTGCAGAAATAACTCATTTTTCAGCTCCCTGGCAGTTCAAGATAATGATTTCAGATCAATTCAAATTAATGGCAGCTCTTGGACTATTTTCAATGTTTAACATGCACACATATTGTTTTACCAGACAGAGATATGCACAAACTTGATGTTTTCAGATGTCTTCTCCAAGTCTAGGAAGCTACTACATATATGTCCTGTTGTCTTTAACAGTTCAAGCAAGTGATGATCCTCATCACTCCACAAAAATAAAGTAATTGTTAATAAAGCCTAACTGACCTCAGTTAATTTGTTTATATAAAAAGAATAGCAAAAACTTTATAAAAAGCACTAATAATTCCTCCCACCCTCAACTCCCCAAAGTATCTGGCTCCACCCCTAATGTCCATTTGCAAGAAAATGTGATAAACTAGGCATACCCAAAAGTTTATGTGAAAAGACTAATTTCAGAGAAAGATTCTTCAATAAAGAATGGAAATGACATTATTTCTCAAGTGATGATTTGGATTTACACATACTTTGCATCTATAATGAATATACACACAACAGAATGACTGGAGTCCAAAAATGTCTCTACACCATCACTGTATTTTCCTGAATCTGATACTGGCAGGATGGTGAAGCACTCTCTCATAAATGTTAAAAAATGAGATGGCTTGCATCTGATAAGTGTTAGAAAAAAGGTTAGCTTTCTTGGGGTGGTTGTATCAAATTGGGATTAACATTTTCCACTTAGCCCCTTCTGCTTCTGGAGAGGCTGACATGATTTAGTGACTATGAAAGTAACACCTTTGTCATTTTCATTGTACTTCATTTCACCTTCTCATTTGTGTCTTTTTAAAATAAGATGTCTAACTGAATACAGTAATCAATGTGCCATCGATTTATATAATGCAATTGTAATCTTCTCTTTTCTAGTCTCTATTCTCTTCTTAACACAATTTAACATCTTATTTGCTTTTTTAATCACCACTGAACAAGTCTCTTCACTGAGCTGTCTACAGTAATGCCTGGATCTTTTTTTTCCTGGGAGGTTACAACTAATTCAGAAGACATGATTATGTATAAATACTTTAGACCGTTTCCACTAATGTGTTTTTTTGGTGGGGGGGGGGTCTTTTCTGTGTTGAGGCTTATCTGCTGCTCAGTTGTTCAACCAGATTTTTTTACAGAATTCAACTAAAGCTCTTCATACTTTCTTAATTTAAATGATGCAAATGAATTTACAATTTCAGCTGCTTTATCACATTTAGTCTTTATCCTGTTTTCAAATTCAACATACGAGAGCGCAGTACTTTTGCCAAAACTGTTTTATGTAGTTAACTCTGTATTCATCATGTTGGAAACAAGAATTTTGTTGCTGTTCTGTTAGTCTATGATTATATAGCTGTAATACCAACAACTACTAAATAGGATAAACACCCAAGAAACACCTGAAAAATGCCTACTGTAAAACTGTAAACCTGGGGTACATAACAGTCTAGCCATAGCTACATGTCACAGCATTGATTTATCCTCCTAAACCAACCTTAGTCATAGGACACTTGTCTCCTATATTATGCCTGTATTTCTGTGTCATCAAATTTTTAATAGTTAAGACTTCATTAATTTACTGACTGCTGCTTTACTGTAGAGATTTTTGCTGATTTCCATATGAATTAGTTTACAATTGAGTCACCCATGTGAAAACTACAATGTCGTCACTAAAATATACAGAATATATTGAAGGTAGTTTTTATATTTCTGGCAAGAAATATAGGTTTTTCCTCATTGTTTTCTTGCAGAGAACTGGACATCACTGGAGAATTTAAAATACTTGCAATATTTACAAAATTATGTTCCATGATATCTCTTCTTAAAACAAAACAAAAAAAAATACTGCAGGAGAGGGTTCTGATATTTGCCATTTTCACTGCCATTTTTTCTGTATTTGTCTAGAGCATATAGAGATAAGAGTCTTATGCCTCTTTGTTGCAATCACACTGCAATTAGTAGACAATAAACACAGGAGATAGATCTCTCATTACACCACTTTTAGGTTGCATTATATTTCTCTTTTTAAGTGTGTTAACTGTTACTGCAAGAGACCTCACTGTTAAATGATTTCCAGGAAAACATAACTACCTGCTAATATGTGTAGCAATAGTTTCAATTGTTTTAATTTTCAGTTTCTTCATAATTTAGGGACTGATGTAGTTACATCTACACGTGTAACTACATTACGTTGCTGGATTCCCTAGAATTTCCCTCATTAAGTTTTATCTTTTTTAAAATAAATCTCTCCATTCAGCCTTTGTGTAATAGCGAAGGGTAAAGAATCTTCAGCCTTCTCAAAAGACAAATTTTCTGCTATAAACAGCATGCCGTTACAACTCAACTGATTGCAAAGAATTTGGATTGCAGTGTGATTCAAGTCTTTCATTGAACTGATATTATCCACTCAACCTCAGCAATACCTTAGAGAAATACAAAGCAGAGTAACTGTCTTTTATATTGTACTCTCTCAGTGCAAGAATAATAGAGATGCCATGAACATTGCAGAGGTGTCACATTAGCTGCTGAACTAAATAGTGTGAAGGAAAGAGAACTCATTGTTAATTTTTTTACAAGGATGGAATAGATGAACATTGCTTACAAATGAGCTTTATTTAGTTTTAAACACATTTCATGAAGTAAATAGTATATTTCCCTAATTTTCATGTCTTTTGGTATGCTTCCAAAAACTTGGAAGTGAATTAGTGTGCAATTTGCATCCAAATCTCAGCCAAGGGGATGTGGTTTATTATAATACATGGCCCTCCTAATTATTGAACAGCCCGAGAAAACTAGGCACAGTGTGCATCTGTTATTGCTTGACCACACTGCCAAACATAATTTGGCAAGCACAGAAATGTACATTGAGCAGACCTACAGTCTAATTTGCATTAGTTTGTAGTAATTATATGAAAGCTATAACTGAACCAAGCTTGTCCTCTTTTTAGAGCACATCATTCTTTTTGAAAAGAAATCTCAACCAAAAATCCAAAACAATTAAATAGCACACACATACACAACCCTGAGAAACTCCTTGTTTGCACAGTAGACTTTCACAGTATTATTTAATGATTATCCAAATGTTATTTCTGTGTATTCTGTAAAATATCAAACAAGGATTTTTTTTCCTGCCATTTATATAGGCTTTTCTGTGTTTTCTTTCATCCCCATTCAGAATTTTTTTATCTCTTCTGCTGAATTCTAAAACCCTATATGATTTAATACTGTGTAACTGATGATTAAAGTTACTGGCATGTTTAAATTCAATTGCTAAGGAGGAACAGGAGGAAAGCCTTGCCTTTCATAATTTGCCTTTGACCCTTTCCATAGTCATTTAATTCAAACTCTATTCTGACTAAAAGAAAAAGTCTTAGTACAAGCCACCACATGCCACAGTACTACTGGACAGTAGTCACCTTAGCTCAGGGAAGCTGGGATACATGTTTTGGCCTACAGAACTTGTACATGCATGTTTTGGCCTACAGAACTTCCAAGGAAAAATTGTTGTTTCCCCTCTTATTTTTCTAGTTTGATTGTATATTCACATACACAGACATCATGGCTCTGTGTTAAAGATGATTGGATACCTAAACTAAATCAGTAGATGAGGAAATAAAGCAGGATCTCATCTGCAGAAAGTATTATTGTGTAATATTTTCCAGAAGTACAGAGGCATAAAAAGATGAGAGAGTCAAATTCAATCCCCATTGAAATCAATGACAAAAGGTAATCATTCCAACAGCCACGGGATCAAGCGTAGAGGAAGGGGAGCTCTTTTTCTCCCCTTCTTTAAGTAAACACTGGCATTTTCAGCTTCTCTGCAGGGGCTGAGATGCAAAGGCACAGTCTTTTTTGTTGGTAAACAGCTTGACATTTTGTAGTGTTGGACTAGTCAAAGGGCTTTCAATCTAGAGTTTGAATATTAAGAAATAACTGTATATTCACGATGTACTTGGGTATTCTCAGATAGCTTAGGGTAATTATTAGCCAGCACACCCAGAGTCAGAAACATTTACTGTGAAATGACCATACGGAGACTATGTAAATGAGTTTCCAAGAGTGAAAATGCAATGAAGTGAATAAAAGTGAATAAAACCTGCTGAATATTGCTGAATGAGTGAACACTACTTCTACACTCTGATTAGCTGATCAAACCTATTTTCATAAAGAAAACCAAACTTGCAATAAGTTAGGGGGGAAAGAAATCCCCATGAACCATTTATAAAAGGCATTTCACAGTTGACCAAAAAACACTCAATTTCCTTTCACATAGTATGTGGAAAATAAAGATATGATTGCTTATATAATACCCCCTGCAAAACTGCTTTCTTTTCTATTTTAGTTGTTTAGTGTATTTTTACAATGAGATAATAGTTGCATAAGAAAACAGGTTTTTATTGAACCAGTCTCTTTCCACATATATATCCTCTAACTTCAGGGGCTAGAATATAGCAATGGAGCAAAGAAGCTGGGGAAGAGGGTTGTCACGTAAAAACACACTGGTTTACCCTTTTTTAGCACCAAAACCCCCTTCTTTAGTTTGTTGTTATTTGTGTTTGCGTTTTTGTTTGTTTGTTTTGATTTGTTTGGGTTTTTCAGGGTTTTTGGTTGTTTTTTTTGCATGTTTAATTTTGTTTAATTTTTTGTTTGTTTGTTTTCTTTTATTTAGCAATGAGATAACTAACTAAAACTCAGTTGCTGATTAGTAACTGCTGCTGATGAAATATAAGAAGTAGATTTGGTAACAGTGCAGAGTTGTTTTCTCTTTGTTTTATGTTTTGGGTCTTCGCAGATCTGAGAATACTATTCATCTTTGCACAGGCAGGCCCAGGAATAAAATATCTGTTCTCAAAGGTCCTTTCTGTTAGAGGAATATTTTCACATAGATATTAGTTGTATTATACTTTGGGCATCTCACCAGAAGGCATTTTAATACTTTGCATAGTCATTCTTTAATACACATAATGCAAAGTTTTCCATGCTGCAGGTTCCTTATGAAAAGGGATTTGACATGGCTGGTTTATAAGATTATTTTTTGGTCTAAAAGTCATGCTCATGATGATTACCAAATGAAAATCACTTTGTTTTCCGAGTGTATTATTATACAATTAATAATTTTGAAATGAAATTATTTTTCTCCCTCTGTCTTAATTGATTTTCTGCTTTTTTTTTTCACTCAGAGAGCCACATTCATCCAGCTTCTGACATGACCATAAATATGAAATCTTTCAGAGAGTGTAAGCTAGGTTTCCCCTCTGAACTACAAGAATAGCCACTGAACTGCATCGCATTCTTACATTGTAGTAAAACAACTTAAGGTATCATGTTAAAACCATCATTTTGGAGATACTTACACAAACCACTTTCTAATGAAAGTCTGCACAGAAGATCTGTGTGCTATAGTATAGGTACATGCATCTCCTTTCAAGAAACTGATGGGCTGGTAATGATGCATGAATTGTGCCTGTGAATCTCTTGGAAATAGATGTCATGTGAACTTCATGCAAAGTGACTTCCCAGGAAGTAATTTTCAACTCATTTTCAACTTTTTCAAGTTACTGCATAGTTTGATCTCCAGTCATTTCCAGCTGCATAATGAGAACTGGTGTCACTACTTAGAGCCTTTTGACTGAGCTGGTGGGCTTGAAGCCATATAGAAGACTACTTGAAGCCTCCCAAGGAGGGCTAAGCCTAGACTTAGTTAAGGAACTCAGCTTTAAAAGGAAGGGTTTGGCATGAGTGAAGGTTTTCTGTCTCTGGAGCTGTTTAAGCCTCCTAACAGCCCACTGCAACAAGAGTGGCGCACAGAGTGGTAAGAAAGATAAGGAGGAGGGATTTGGATTTCGGTATTTTTCCCAGGATAACTCCTCTTGTCTTTCTTTCAGAGTGGTAAGAAAGATAAGGAGGAGGGACCAGGATAACTCCTCTTGTCTTTCTTACCTCTTCAAATAATTTCTTACTGTATTCCCAAGCAAAAGAAAATTTTGTCCTTAAAAAAAAAAGTCTCTAAGGAATAGAGCTTGTAGTCAGTAGTCACACTTGCTTTAATTAATTGTTTTTTCACTGAAGGTTTCTAATGAAAATGTGTATAGCTGCTTGTTCTTATCTTAGTGTCTGTATTTAACTTGTCCCGTTTACAGGCTCAGCTTCAATCCTCTTAGTTACCTAAGAATAAATCTTTCCTTGGTTTTTTAATGCCATCTTTTTCCATCCATGCCATGCACAGTCTTTTTTCCCCTCAGCTATAAAAATTACGCTGCGTCAATGAGGCTTTCAGTATACCTGCAATTCCCAGTTTTCTTCAGAATGTGTTTACCAGCACCAGAGCACACTCAGTGACTCTACTGAGCTGTGAAAGGAGTAGCAGGGTGAATTTACCAGGCTTAAGCAAGATAAATGGAATAAAATATGGTACAGACAGACTTGGCTGTGTAGGATATAAGTAAACAGATTGTGGTCTCTGGAAGTAAAAAAAATGCAGTTAACATTATTTTTGCTACAATACTGCAGAAAAGACTGACTATGTCAAGTGGCTAAAAATCTAAATAACCACTTGAAGAATATTTTCACTCCTGTGGGATTTCATTCTGTTCCTTGTGTGTATTTATAGGTCCTACAGGTTCTAATAAAAACTTTACAGAAATTCCTAGGTTATCCTGACTGGTAGAACTACATGAAACTCAAGCACAAAATTGTATCTAATATCTTTTTCCCTGAGCCACGCAGGGAAGGCATCACTCAGGAACTACCTATCTAAACCATCCAAACCCTACTGGCAAGGAAGTGCTATGCAAAGTTACACATTTAATATGAGTTATCAGAGAAGGACATTCCCACATTTTATCTCAGACAACAAATATTGTATCAGGTTTGGGTTAGTCAAGGAGGTCTTTCAGGGGAAAAAAAAATCTATTTCTGTTTCAGATAATACAGGCAGTGTACAGTGTACATTGCTGAGTTAATTTGTTCCAGGAGTTAATGCCCTCAGTGTCAGAAAAACAATAGAAAACTAAAATCTTTATTTCTTCATCTATCTTTAGCTTTTAGTGACTTGCTCTTTTTTTTTTTTTTGCTAGACGAAACAGCTGTTTCATACCTGGCAATTGCACTTCCAAAGTTGTCCTGTATGAACTAAGCAGTTCCTAAATCTACTACTTGAGAACAGTTTTCCAGTTTAATGGCACCAATTGGCTGGTAGAAAATATCAGCATGAAAAGTTATTTTGTCAATGTTACTTTTTTGTCTCACTCTAAGATAACTTATGAATGTTTTCCACAAAGACTATATGGTCTTGATATAGCATACAAAGGAAAGAGTGATTAAGTGAAAAAAATAGTTGTCTGTAACTAATAGAAACAATACATTGTAATTTGTACCAAGAAAATTTATTTCTTAATATACTTATTTTTAATATCCTGCATTAAGTTTATACACAGAGCCTATTTAATTTGGTTCTCCCTTTTCCAGAAAGATTTAAAATAAAAACTATTTTCACAGACATTGAAGGAAATACAAAACTAAGATGTGAGGCACTTTCAGATTTTGTGAGTGTAGAACTGTGGAGAGAATATTCCAATCTGAACAGCCAGTAATTAATGCAATGGAAATAATACTGAAATAAAATGGAAATAATTAGTACTTGGAAATAATATATTTTCATGTTAATATCGTGTGATTTCTCCTTAGATTTTGTCAATATAATGGCACATGTGAGCCTGAGGTTTACCTTGACTAGCAACATTAAAGTGAAATTTGTCGTCTTGTTTTCAGTAATTTATAAAAGTTTACATCGCTTGATATAAAATACATCATTTCTCAGCAGTGAAAGACATAGCCTGAATCTTCAGACAGTGTGAAACAATAGCTCTAAGGAAAATGTAAATTCACTTCTGTGGTGTTATAATTCTGACACTGAATTCTGAAAGGTAACATTTTAAATGTTTTAACAAAATTTGGTAGCAGCGAATTTCTTCAGTCTTCACTAACTGATTTCCTGTTTACTTTTCCCACAATAAAATTATCTATGAGATCACTTACAGCCTGAAATAAAGTGAAATCCACTTATCAAAGGGCTTCTTATGCTGTCTGCACTAGAGTGTGCAATTTATTAGAATTAATTGCCATAAGTGGAAGACTTCAGAATGACTACTAAACCTGTGTGTGTTTGAGAATGAGCAACGTCACTTCTGCAAACTAGAGTCTACTGTACTAGAATAGATACAGCCTTGAATCTCTAGGTACTATCACAGAGCAAATTTTGAAATTTGTGATTTATTCCAGTTTAGCTTATAATTTTCTTAAGTACGACAAAAAAAAGCACAAAACAAAAAAAACCAACAAAACAACAACAAAAAACCCCCAAACAAACAAAACAAAAAAAAGAAAACAAAAACAAACAAAACAAAAACAAAAACCTAAATAATGATTTACAATGCAAAGCTAACACAGCAGGAATTATATATTCATACATAATTAATAACCAATGTACGCTGTCTTCATGTGGCACAGAGTACTATACTTAAACATAATGTTGGATTTTGGGGAATAGTAAAACATTTTGACCTACTAATCTATTTATTGTGGTGGGTGGTCATGCATATAAACTCACAGATTGTCATTTACACAAAACAGAATGGAAGGTTCACACACACACACATACCCTCACACCCCAAAAAGTTAAACTGATTTTTGTTTTTAATATGAATGAAAGAAAATGTTTAATTTACTTAGATCAGCCGATGTGTATCTTTCTCTCTTAATTTTTTTTTTGTCTACACTTGTGCCATCCATTATAAATTTGGTCACCCTCATAGTGCTTTTTGAGTCATAATGTCACACTAGATACTATATTTGAAATGTGATTAATGACTTACTAATTTGAGATCACTGTCTATTTGTACTTCAATGAGTCATTAGAGAATTGCAATTCAGGAGGATGAATTTTCTGAATTTTTTGCCCAAAGAGAAACAGATTTTCTAGTGAAATCTAAACAGAAACATTAGTATCAGAATTTAATATCAATATTGTGATATCTAGATCGAGATCATAGCTAGAAGGCAGAAAAAGAGAGACTGCTTTCCACACATATTATTTCCTCTACAAGTCTATACTATCTCACATTTTTTTGAAGGCTTATTTAATTCATGTTGGCATTCACCAACATTTGATAAACATGTCACTCCTCACCAGGTGTTCTAACTGAAAACAGAGATGGACAAAATATATTCTACAGTCTGCTTGCAATAGAGGTCCACTACTTTAGTGAAAATGTAAAAAAATTGTGTTTGTAAAAATATTTGCAAAGTAATCAATGAAAATAAATATGATGAAAGGGTGCTTAGGTTAATTTACATGACTTTGTGAAAAGTTCTTTTTCAATAAGAGATTAATTTTGTGTACTGGAAGCTGCTTTTGCATGTTAGGTAATTTTTTCTCTTCTGTGGTTTTGGGTTTTTTTTGTTTTTTGTTTGGGGTTTTTTTGGGTTTTTTTGGTTTTTTTTGGGGGGCAGTTTGATGATCAGTACACGTCATAGGATAAATATTGTGTCTGTGTCTGTCTAGGAGAAATCAACCAAGAATTCTAACAGTATACTAATTACTATTCTCAAAGATATAATCTGCAGAGAGCATCTACTTTTTCTGACAAACATGATTTCAATTCAGGAAATAGCTCACAATCATTCTAGTGCATCTGATATCAGTGGTATCCACACAGCCATTCTGTGCAAACTCCCTGCTTTAAAGGTCTTCCCATCACTGTTATTGGTCTCACAGATGATGAAGTATGACACTCCATAAACAATGAGCTGGGCCTTTTGTAGGCTGCTTTGCTTTTTTTGGCTTCAAACTGCCACTGAATGTCAAATCAATTTGGCTTTCATTAGAACAGCTTTATATGTGCAAATGTATTTGTGTCTGGTAGCTACTTTTTTCTATTTTTGCTATCCTTTCCCTTTGCTTTTTTTCTCCTTTCCCTTGAATGATGTCATTTTTCTCTAATCAAAGCCAACACCTGTTTCTCTAAAATAGGACCCTCTGTGTAAAGCTCTTTATCACAATCTGAGTACACTCTAGATGGGCTCATTATGAATCAAGTTCTCTTGGAACAAAGAGGAAATGCTCTGCTACAGTGACATTGCACATCATAGAGCCTGGATAAAGTCAAGAGCTGATGTAACCTTGACTTTTGACATGCCAACAGACTACAACATGCTGTCTAGATAATGCAAGGTGTGTAAGCCACTGTCTTTGATAAGTAATAAAACAAATAATAAATCTGATGCTTTGTTTAAGAACAGCTCAACTGTTACACAACGCTGTATTGGTGTTGATGGGGTAATGTTTTTTCTTAACCAATTTAAAAGGAACACAAAATTGCAACTTTTTGTGTTGTGTTTTGGTTTCTGGTTTTGTAATTCACAAGCCTACTTAGACAATCTTATTGAAGAATGCCATAACATGAGAGGAATGGAACAAAATAGGGATTACAGAACTCCCAGTTATTAGTCAATGAAGATCTGCTCCAACAGAGTACATTACAAGTAGTCTGAAATGGCTGAAGTTTAGGAAAGGAAAATTAGAAGGGGAAAGGCTATATGTATCCTAAAAGGCTACCGTAAACTCTGTGTTGTGACACATTTGGAAGAAACACAGGCTCACTTTTCATGCACCTAAAATCCCTTGCCTCTATAAGATGTGTCTCATGGAAGTAGCTATTGAAGTGTACTGTGCCTGGAATGGTTTAGGATTGTGGTGAAAAAGAGCATAAACTTCTTTTTCCTCCTCCAGAAATATCTTGTTTTCTAATTTTCATCACAAAACCATTCTCCCTATTTTCCATCCATCTTATGCAAGCTGAAAGTCAGGATATATTTCCATTCACTTCACAGATTCATAAAGTCACTATGGTTGGAAAACACCAGTAAGAGGAGAGATCATAATTAACCCAGCACTACTGTGTTCACCACTAAGCCATATTTCTAAGTGCCAAATCCACATGTTTTTCTGAACACTTCCAGGGATTGAACACTTTCAGGAGAAATATATGTTTTGAAATAACTACCTAACTATAACCAGGTCAGATGCATGTTCTCTCACAAGTAACAAGGCACTTGTAAGTAGTCAAGCTACATGCTGTCCTCTTGCTAGCATTGATCCTTTTGCAAAGAACCAGAAATATATTTTACTTCTTTAAATGGAAAGGCATACATTTTAGAAGCTGGGGAACCTACAGATAGACAGTAGGAGTGAGACAGAAAAAAAATTGTGACAATTTTATCCCTACTCCATCTAAACATGAACATTTGACACTTATGAAGGAAGAAGCTTTCTCTGGACATTGCAGAATAGCATTAAGATGAGAGAACCAGCCTTTGCTCGCCACTTTCAATAAATAATGGGCCAAAACATCTTCAGAGGACCTCAGGCTGTCCAAGAAGTGTCCTTGCTCAGTTTGTGAGTGGATGAACTCACTCCTCTATGATGGGATCTTGTGTCAGACACTCACAAGGAAAGTGCCTATTTTCAGAGCTGAAGAAGAGGTTTGCTTGGCTCAAATACTCAGTGATTTCAAATCCAGTGCTAACTCTAACTGAAATATGTTGGTAATCTGCCATCTGTGGTTTTCTTGAGCAGAAATTTTGACTGAAGTCCAGGTCTTAGTAGATATGAGGCCACGTTACCAAATCCATCCTCCTACTCAACATCATCCTTCATACTGTCTTACTGTGTCACTGCCTTTGGATTAAGTACCACAGCAAAGTATGGAAAATGCAGATACTTCAGTTGCCAAGTCATTTCTTGGTCTCTCTGTTGGAGCTATCTATAGTGAATGTTTCATTGCTGACATCTATTCTAGCCTCAGTATTGTCAAAGCATTTTTTCATGTGTAATAAATTTGCATAAACACTTCACCCCAAATATAATGTAACATAGGATAAGAAAGACCTAAATTATATTTTAAAAAAATACTAAAAGATTTCTTGATTGATTTGCAGAGGCATAGCAAAATTCCATCATATAGTGGCCTCATGAATGAGATGATAATATGCAAGTAAAGCATAATGATTGGCATATTAAATGCAAGATCTTTGTCACCATCTGTTTCCTGATTGTGTCAGCAAGTTGGATTTTTTTTCATGGAAGTGTGAGAATACACCATGGCCTCGAAGTATCAAAATGTCAATTATACATCACATTTTAAAGTTGGAAGCCCAAATCACAATTGTCCCTGAATTCTGCTTGAAACACTGACAAATTATTACCTATCCATCACATTTAGCCTTACTGTACAGTAGCACCGTTATTGTGCTGGAAAATAAAACAGAGCAGGAACACTATCAAGGCCAGGTTTACAATTTTGTGATGAATACTTAAAAAAAAATTGATACAGAAGGAGACAGGGAGAGAACTAAGAATTCAAAACAAATTGAATATTTGCAGAACAGCCCTATCAAATACTTGTTATTTCAAGTTCAAGTAATTTGAAAACAGTTTTGCATTTCGTATTTTTCGTTACAAGTAATGCTCATTCACAAGGAAAACTATTCCTTTTGCTATATTTTCACTTGCACTGACAGAAGAAAATTGTATGTTGGTTAGTGTAATGAATCAGTACAAAGTGCAGAAGGAGAAAACCAATGTGAAACCTAACCAAAATGAAGGAACCTTTCCACTAATACCACAGGTCCTGCATTACACTCTCAGTGGCCTTATATCAGAGTTGGTGGGAGATGTTTTAATGTCCCACATAGAATGACATATACTAGCACCGTCAGCTACCAGAACAAGCAACCAAGAGGTGAAGGCACAAAAAAAGGCTGCTGATTGTGGTTCTGAAATATGAATGCAAGACTCTTTCAAAACTGAAAAGTCCACCAATATCCCAAGGCATTATTTCTGCTAAGAGGAGGAAACAGAAGAAATAGGTATTGTGTAAAGTGATTCTTCATTGACTGAGGGCAATGGTAAGATCACCAAAAAAACGCAATGGCCTTTTGATTTGCTCCTAGACCAATTATTATACCTGTGGAAAGGAGATACCTAGATTTTTGTAAAATGGGACAAAGAGCATAATCATGTCCAACAATCTAACATGAACTAATTTGGAAGAAGGCTATGAAGAGGTTAAATGAAAAAAGTGACCTTCCAAACTTGTAGTTTATTGGGCTTTTCATGAAGCATAATTTCTTCTATCTAATAATTTCTGATTATAATAGAATTTATACATGATAAGGTACACAATCCACTACTTAAAGAAACTGCTAATATGATATTTGCAGATGAATAATAAATTTTTTCTGTAATAAGATAGCAGTTTATAAGATGCAAAATTTATTCCAAATGAGACTAATTCCAAAATCAGGAGATTGTAAGTAGCATGATTTATATTACATGTTTGGGATTAATCTCTGTGCCTGTGAAACAGGGTTGCTAATACTTAATAAATATAAAGTACATTGATTCTAATTAATAATTAATTGCAAGTATGGCTTTGTTTTTAAGCATGTGTGTACATACATATTAGATCAAAACGTTTGAGAAAATTTGGTCTGGGGCTTCTGATTTAAGAAGTTATCCATGAGAAGTTGTGTGTAGACATGTCTTCACTACTAAAAAAATTATTTTTCCTTCTTCAAAAGGTTATGTAAGTAACCTGCAAAGCAGAGGTTTGTATATTTCTGGTTGAGCAGTGTGCTCTGCCAGATAGTTAGCAGTCTTTCCATTCATCAGCAAATGGTGAATCATAAGCTGTTGGAAAGCAGAAAATAATAAGAAATGTCACAGCTGAAACTTTGCACCTGTAGTTTGATAGATAAAGTTTGTAGCCTGAACATACATATAGATATGAACCAACATTGAGAGAGAGAAAAAAAAAAAGAATATGTGAGAAAACATCTCTTCTAAGAACTTTCATGTGCATGTTGCCAAGGTAATGACTGTACCTATGTCTTCAAACAGGCGCCTTTTGGGAGTCTGAGTCACAGCTTGTGCACCTCCACCAAGATGTCAACTGAATGCAGGCAGTAGAAACACACTATGTAAAATCTTAGTGTATTACAAACAGATTTGGTTTTCTATGTGCACATACTATTGGTATCACTCTCTTCTCTGAAAGTGACATCTAGATGTGTATGCGGTAAGTAAATATTTTTGAACTTTGTGAACTGTGGACATTAGTCCATCTCTCAGATTCTTACAGCAGGGACTGAAGGAAAATGTTCTTAATGTCTCTTTAACATTTTCTTTTTCCTTTCTGTAAGTTCATCATACAATTTCTTACTTCACCCTCTATTAGGTCCATTGTGACATCACTCTTGTTTACTAACAGAGAAATAGCTTTATTTTTTTTTTCTTGCTGCCATTTTTTTTTTCCTTCTTGGCTGCTCTGTCAGGCATCCAGATGAAACAAAGAATTCCCACTTTTTAATTAAAATTTTGCTGTTTGGGACATGATCATGCAACAAGTGAGTTTAAGAGAAGTTTTGTCACCAATATCCATGGATTTTTGTTCTCCCTCACATCATGAATATGTCATACAAAATAATATGGTTTCTTTCATGTATGCACCTGGACTTTCAAAAGAATGCTTTGAGGCTTTCTTTCATACTCTGCTTAATAATCTAGCGATTTCAGAATTTTTATAATCTGTATATTATATATTTTTCTGTATTTCTTTTTGAATTCTGTATAAAAATACATTTTAAAGTTAATTATATGTATGTTATTATAGAAGCATAAAATGTCCTGGGTTTAAAGGGAACAGCAACTCTCCTGCTGTGGACAGGGATACCTTTCATGAAACTCAGAGTTCCTTCCAGCCTTGCCAGGAGCACTTCTAGGGATGGGACATCTACAATTTCTCTGGGCAACCTGTTCCAGTGACTCACCACACTTATGGTAAATAATTTCTTCCTAATATCTAATCTGAACCTACTGTCTTTCATTTTGAAGCCATTCCCCCTTGTCTTATCACTACATGTCCTTATAAAAAGTCCCTCTCCATCTTTATTGCAGGATCCCTTCAGTTACTGGAGGGCTGCAATAAGGTCACCCCAAAGCCTTCTCTTCAGCAGGCTGAACACACCTGATTGTCTAGCCTTTCCTCACAGGAGAGGTTCTCCATCCCTTTGATCATCTTGGTGGCCCTCTTCTGGAATCACTCCAGCATGTCCATGTCCTCCCTCTGCTGGCACCCCGGGGCTGATGCAGCCCTGCAGTGGGGTCTCACAGAGCAAAGGGGCAAACTCCCCGCCCTGGCCCTGCTGCCCACGCTGCTCTGGATGCAGCCCAGGACACGTGTGGCTCTCTGGGCTGGGAGTGCCCATGGCTGGGTCATGTCCAGCCTCTCAGCCAGCAGCACCCCCAGGTCCTTCTGGGCAGGGCTGCTCTGGATCTGTCCATCCCCAGCCCGTGCTGGTACTGGGGCTTGCTGCAATCCAGGTGCAGCACCAGGACTTGGTCTTGTTAAACCTCAGGAGATTCCATGGCCCCACTCCTTAAGTTTGTCCAGGTCCCTCTGGATGGATTCCATCTTTCAGGTATATCAACCACACCACTCATCTTGGTTTCATCTGCAAACATGCTGAGATTGCCCTTGATGGCTTTGTCTGTGTCATTAATGAAGAAATGAAACAACAGTTGTCCATAACAGACCCCTGAGGTACACCACTTGTCACTGATGGACATCGATACACTGAGCCATTGACCACTACCCTCTGGATGTGACCATCCAACCAATTCCTTATCCATCTAACAGTCCACCCAATGAAACCATATCTCTCCAGTTTAGTGAGAAGGATGCTATGGGGGACTGTATCAAAGGCTTTTCAGAAGTCCAGAATAGATGTATAAATATGATAAATATTTATATTAATAAATATATAAATATGATAAAATACATCAATTTGTTCAAACAGAAAACAAATCAATCTTCTTAATATTTTGATTGAAAATTAATAATCTTCACTAATTTTTGTTTTAGAAAGAGCTAAAACTTGATATTGAACAGTTCCAAAACCACAAATGCAAGGTTCAGTCTTGCAAGTGCTTGTTTGTGCACAGCATTACTCGGAAGGGTAGTCCTGAGTTCAAAGTCTGTTCAATTATCAGTCTGAGTGAGTACTCAGGTGTTTAAAGTGCTTAACCAGGATTTAAAATAAAAGCTATGTTTCTTGAGGCTGTAAATCTGTAACCATGTGTCAGTTCTTATTGAGAAAAAAAAATCATAATATTTAGATTTGATCAGTAGTACAAAAAGCTGTCTCTACTTTCATCATGCTAGATTTAAAATGAGCTGGATTCAGAAATCTTCACAATTCCTTTGTTTTCATTTCTGCAAATACTGAGGCAATCTAGCTTCACTGGCATTAATGTCTGCTGAAACTAAAAATAAAATCCAGAGAAGTATAATGTGCTAACAGTTTTAATCTATTAGAATATTTGTCACTGAAACAATGCCTTGTCACTTAGTAAACCAACAGCAATTAGACATCACAATTCAATTCATTCACATGGAGTAAGAAAATGTCCAAGAGAATGATTTTGCAGCATTGCAAAAATGTGGCAAAGTAAAATCAGAATTTCTAATTGGTCCTAATTCTGGATTTTTAGTTGAACTTCCATTGCTTTGAATCAGATTTAATATGTTCTCTCTTCCTGGAGTAAAGTCAGGATAACTTACTGGTTAGAAATTATTTACAATGGTAAGTAAGATAATTGGAATAACTGATTAAAGAAGCATCATGATAAAAACAAGCATGAAAAAATAAATTTAAACAGAGGTTTCAAAATCCAAATTAGAAATAAATTGTACAATGTTTTTATCCTAACTGCCTCATAATTGTGCAGAAACAGTTAAAATATTCAGATCAATATTGTGGCCTTTACAAGAAACTGCTGAATCACAGCAGGAAATTTGTGTTATTCTTAAAATTGAGATCTCATAAAGAACACTCTACAGATCACTTTGAGGGAAGAACAATGATGGAAGTACACCATAACCTACCAGGAAATGCCGTGCATGACACACAGAAACCATATGCATAGATTATGATTCATTTAAAACAATAATAAAAGTTAAATTAGATAAGGAAAGCTTTAGTCTTTTATTTCCTTGGTGGTGTTTTGTAAAGAACAGCTACTTTTCAAGGACTAGCAAGAATTCTTAGTGAAAATTTTACTAAAACTCCTGAGACCAGGTTAGGGCTAGGACTAGGTTTAGGTTAGGGAGAGAGAGAAAGCTGGTGACCTCAGAAAAGACACCTTTTCAACTCAGAAATTCCCGCAGGGCTTCAGTATATTCTGTGGCAGAATTTTCTTTCAAGGCTTAGGAACATTTAGGAGAACTATCCTCTTACCTCTTGGGACGATATGTCTGACAGGTGAGATCTGTTTGAGAAGCCTCCACTGACCTTGCAGCTCGTTGAGGAAGAGCTGGAAGAAGCTGCAGGAGGGGTTTCCACCTCCGTGACTGGCAGCTCCATTAAGTAGAGGCTGTCACACTTGTCTCAACCTCTCACCTTTGGTTCAATCCAGGACTCCATTGAGCTACTCTGCAGCCATGCCAGTGCCTGTGATTGTGCCTTGTTGATGGGGACTGTGACCCTGACTCATGGGATGACTTCCTGGCTTCCTGACAGGACTAAGCCCTTTTGTTGGTGGGGCCACAGCTTCTGCCTACCATGTTGTCACAATTTGCTTCCAAATTATCTTTTCCCTAACTGCCTTTATTATTCCCTGAGAGATATGTGAGACCCATAGGAAGGGTGAAAAGATGAGGAAATAAAGTGGGGGCTTCTGTGAGAATTGTCCCAATTGTATATTTGTCCCAATTGTATATTTTTCTGCATGTCCCCTACAGAAGTGTCCACCCACGCTTAGGGTTAGGCTATAGGAAGAGCAACAGATATGAGACCCATGAAAACAGTGGGGTTGCAAAGAGCTGGACAAGCCACAGCAGCACTGTGGCTTATCTGGGAGTTCTCTCCCACCTACTATTTCCAGTGATGGCTTCAGCATGGCTCTTAGCAGAAATCTCTGCCCAGATTTAGCACAAGGGCTAGATTTATGGGCAAAGAGTCAGATATATTTTTTTAGACAAGCATTTTAAGGCTTAGCTGCACAGTGAGTGGCTGCTTCCAACATTTCTTAAAATTGTCAGAATACATCCAGGGGAGGTTTTCAGTTTAAATTAATAGAAATGGTTCATTGAAAGGCTTAAGTGGTGTGAGAGTTTCTAATTTGAATTAAATATTGAATTTTCTATATGAGTTAGAGAAATGCTTTTGAGGACCATTTTTATGATAATTATAATACTTCTGTAATATTCTAGTATTTTTATAGTATTTATGACATTTATATATTGATAGCTTTTATGAAAAATTGAAGATTGCCATTTTGGCTTGGAAAAAACTTCTCATAGTAGTCATATGCTGCTGTTCAGAATGCTTACCATTTACCATTAAATATAGTTATGGGATTAAATCAACAGAATTGATTGAGGATTATGAATACATATATACTATAAGTAAGGTATAAATTTGTCTTCTCGGAGGGGAAAAAAGGAGCAATTTATTGTGCATCGAAGAACATTGGAGTTCTTGGAGATGGGAACATACAATGTAATGTTCTCCAATAATGATTAAAATATTTTCATAGGAAAGATACTACTGAGATATATAGGATTACATGTAATACTACTGCACAAATAGATTGATATCTGATACAATATTGACACTATGATTTGATAAACCCATTCAATGGTAATTTCAAGACTGAATGCATGCCCTCCCTCCTCTTCTTTTTTTGCTGTGTTTATTTGTTTGGTTTAATTTGGTTTGTCTAGTTAGAATTTCTAGAATGACAGTGATATGAGGTCTAAAGTGAATGTAGGCATTAGGCAAGAAACCTTGCAGGATATTTCAGCATTTCATTGTTTATTTTAATTTGAACTTAATTAATGTGAGATCTCAGGCGCTATAAAGACAATGAGTGCCATCTATAAATGCTAATATAAATCAATAAAGAGGAGGAGGTTACATGATTTATGTTGGAACTGAGCCACCATGTAATAACTGATGCTTGTTACGGCCTCAACAATGAATGGGAAATCAAAACATTAAATAGTGCAAGCAAGAAGACCATCCTATTTTGTAGTGAGCTTAAGATACTCTATTCGTAATTCATTTTTATCCTATTAAAAGGTAGGTTAAATCTTTCATTTAAATAAACATCTTGCCTAAGAAAGGGGCTGTTGGAGTTTGCCCAATGTTTCCATGCCTTTGAGTTGTTGCCAGCTTTGCTTGAAAAATAACAAATGCAGTTGCCAAAAGCTACATGCAATAATATTACTGTTAAAAGAGTACTATAGGTACAAGTTTTAGGTATGCACTGCTTTTCATATCTATAGTAGAGTTTACTGTGTTATTAATATTTTATTTTCATTACCTTATATTAGTAAAACAGGACTTCAGAATTGTTTTGCATATCTCTCTTGAAGAATAAAAACAAATAGTTCTACTTTTGAGCATTGATTGGCACATTATGAAAACATCAGAAGAGTCGCTATGAGTAGGGCTGCATTGATGCACTGAAAGCAGGTCTAGCATTTCTCCAGAGATTTTATTTATTCTCCTAATTTCTTCCAATTTTATTTATTCTCCTAATGTCAGCATACATTTTCAGATGAGAATTTCACTCCTCCTATAATTTTCTTAATAACTGTATTTTAATGAATTTTGAAGATAAAATATTTTAAGTCTTCTTCATACACATTTTAGCTGAAAAAGAAGAAAAAAGCCCAACTGCTGGAACTTCACTAAAAACGTTGTCTTGGGAAGTGTCCCTGTATCAGGTGAACCATTTCTCTTTTCTACTATTTGAGTGCATTAAAATGAGATGTCCAAGTCCTCTGGAGATTCTGGAGTTACTGCAATTTAAGTTGTTTTGCATTCCAGAAGGCATTGTCATGGAAATTTATGAGCATGGGATCAAAGCAGACATGAATGAAACCTGTGGTAGAACTATAAGTGTAGATGGGGTATTTTACATCAGTGCCCAGTCTTCTTACCAAATTTGAACTTCTTGAGTAAGAAAATAATAATCACAGGCTGTTTCAGAATATAGGTAGGAGAGCTGTATGTTCCTAGAAGAGAAGATATGTAGGTCAGTTTTTGTGCTCTTCGTACCTACCAGTCTGTCCACTTCCTGAGGAAGCTCCCAGGGAGTCAGGCAACTGCCATTTTAATAGCCCAGAAGAACTGAGGTTACAAGATTGTGCAAGCCACCAGAATGATTAACAGTGTATACCATTATATTGAGACAGATGTCATGGAAATTTGCCTAGATCAATACCCAATTCTTAACAAGGGTCAAAGATATTAGCAGGCTCCCCAGGGAAGTGATCACAGCACTAGCCTGATAGAGTTCAGTAAGCACTTGTACAGTGCTCTCAGGTACATGGTGTGATTCTTGTGACTGTCCTGTTCAGGCTGGGAGTTGGACTTCGATGACCCTTGTGTCAGAATATTCCGTGATTCTATAGTCTTGCAATTTATGAAAGTTGTGTAACTTTTTGATAAAAGATTCTAAAAATGGAAATTTGTCAACTGCTTGCTTGCAGATACCTTGTCCTAAGAGTAAACTGACATGATAGTTAAAATGTTTTTGTTTTCTTTTTAAGATTTTATTTATTTTTTGTTATACGGCACTAGAGGTTATAATATTATTTTAGGTATCATTTTAGATATCATTTTAGATATAGCAACTTTTTCGTTTTGAGAACTGTTTCAATCTATACTGTAGATGAAAAAAAATACACTTTTTAGGCATTTCATTGGATCAAATTTTCAAAGTTTTGTGGTCTTACAGCAATTTATTTTTGCTTAAGACAATTTGGATATCTTTACTTTCCTCTTGAGAGAATTTTCCTCCATGATTAGTGTTTGGATTTATTTTGATATCCTTTTGGGAAAAGGATTCTCTTTATCTAGATGTGAGTGGAACTAACTCTTGACTCAGCTGAAAGAAACTTTCCAAGGATGGCACAAATTCAACCCTACTTGTCTTTAGGTGGCCATAGAAGCTGCTTTCCAGCTTTGTTGTATTTGTTCAGTAATGTCTAGTGAGAGTTTCAGAAAGTTATCATCATGGCTATGGAACTTCATTTCTTTACCATTTTCTGTGATTCTTCTGCTAATGTTGACTGCCTTCATCGAGGGTGGGAGATTTGCAATTATTGATAGGTTTCAGTACTGCGTTTTGAGCTGTAGTGGAATCAGCCCTTGAAACAATAATGTTGAAAACATACAATGGGTCAGACAATTCTTTTCATTAGCCTAGTACTAATAGCTCAAGTCTGAGGTAGGATTTGAACTACAAGGTCTGCCCAAACACTCCCACTCTCCCAGCTATCACTCTTCAAACTGTCTGCATGGATCCTGAGCTTTGAGGGGGGTGTTGACTAATAGTGCTTTATACAAATGACCTTTCATATGAAAGAGTTTAAGTAACAGGCTGCTGCCCTTCTAGAAATGCTTTTCTGCCTCTTTTAGCTTTTATTTTCCAGCATTCTTTCCTTTGCATGAATGAAAGGATAACTGTTTGGATATGTGAAATGATGATTTATTGTCAGGATCATTATAGTAGTGTTAAAAACAAATAACTCACCAACTGTCTGTTCTCTTAAACATGTGGTATCTGAGTGCTTCAGTGTTCTGTTCAAAGCAGAGACTTTATCTTTGTTCATACAATAAAAAGAGCCCCTTTACATTATTTACTTTAGTTTAGATTACTGTGTTTCCAACTTTCATAAGTATGTCAGAACAACAAGATTAAAACATTATATTTTACTTGCCAAAACAAGAAATAAAAGAATGAATGGGAAATATTATAGGAATTAAAAATATTTGACTGTTTTAATGTAGCCTTTTTTAAAGCAACAAAAATACAAAAAAAAAAAGTGGAAGAATGAAGGGCAGCCTGCTCTCCCTTAGCAGAAAATGACAAAGTATACATATTTCTGGCAAACTAATTGTAGTTTGCTCAGGTTATCTAAACTCCTTTTTTTCTCTTGATCTATGTGGGATGCTTTGTAGACTGTCCTGAGTTGGAAGGATGTGGGAAAGGATCATTGAAGCCTCTTCCTGGTCCTGCACAGAAAAACCCCAATAATCACACCATCTACCATGTACCAGGTCTTAGCTGATTATATTCAAAAGGTCTTGTTTTCCTGCTATGTATTATGAACGACTTTGGAAGAAACACCTGGAAATGCGAATATTGTGTGGTGACAGCAAAATGCTGGAATAAAAGAAGGAACAAGCTGGATATCCTGGCAGTTCTGCAGTACACCAAGTCTGTTATTTCTGTTCTGTCTTTATAATGGCCATAAAATATGAGCTGGGAGTATGATGTCAATGCATCCACTTTCAATAATTGATATGATGAATAATCTCAACCTTCTGACACTTTCTGTATCTTCTCACATCTCAAGAAACTTCATTCATCAACCACATTTGAAATGTTTAAGTAATCTCAGTGATGTATGGAGCACTGAAACTCCCTTGTTAGAAATCTATGCTACTAACATTCTATCAAATTAAAAAGCCACTGAGCTCTTGTGCATAAAATTATCATAAATTATCTCTGAAGGTTCATTGCTGTTTGGAATGTTTAATTGCTCACTCAGCTGAACTTCAACAGCTCAAGATTATTAATCAATTTGTCAGAAGGTTTCTCATAATGTCGTCTTTTACGCTGCGGTTATATGCAAGAAAAACCCTTGTGCAAGACAGTTTTATGCAGCAAGTCAAAAGTATCCATGCATACCTTTCACAATATTCATTTCATATATTTATGAGAGTATTTTTCAGTTGTTGATTTCTCACAGAACATAGGAATATTTTAATTACATCAGTCTAATTTATCTGGATGGAAAACTAGATTCTCAAAAATATATTTAAAAGTAAAATGGAGACAGATAATAAAATGGAACTCCTGAATCTTTTAATCCTGGCCTACTGTTGATTGTCTTTGCTAAGTAAATATTTTGCTAACTGCAGTAAAGATGTTTTGCAAATGCCATACCTTAAATGTACATGAGCAGCATCATCAGCCATTTTTCTTACCACAGAATGCATTTTTGCTTTAAAGTAATTTTTCAGGAGAGAATTTGACTTCGATGTACTAAACCAATGTATTTCATCTTAAGTGAAACACATGTTCCATTATTTGCTTTGAATTTTTTTTCTTTATTTTAAAGGTGATATATTCATCCTTTTTATACAATTTTCTTTCTTTTTTTTACAAATGCAACTGTGTATAAGACTTTATGAATGGGTAGACGGCAATGTTTCTATTTGTAAATATTTTTAGCCATCAATTATTTCAGGAGCAACATAGAAGTAGAGGATTCTTCATTTCCTGTTCTAGAGAATTCAAAAGGGTTTTGGAGAAACATATTTAAGACTCTTGAAGCCACTTTATTTTCTTAAGCTGAAAAAGTTTCAAAATATAAAGACTGAAAAAATTATGGACATTATCCACTTTTGCTACTCTGTGAATGATCATCATATTATTTCCTATGCATGTGGAAAGATAGAGGATAAAAGCCAACATATAGTTAATAAGTGTCAAGTATCTATTTGATATTAAGTATTTATGCAGTATATCACAACAAGGTATTTCTACCAAAACCTGAAAATTAATAAAATATCAGGTTAGATATTTTTTGTCAATCTTCTTGCATAAAATTAATATATTGGAATGATAAATATTCTTGTATGTCTAAAAAATGTTATCAGAAATTTGCTGGGAACTGGCATTAGTATGTTTTTCTTCATGTATTTTTGCTGTATTCCTTCAAAGCCTTTCTTAAAATGCATTATGTCCTTTAGCTGATGATAAAATGGGAAACAAAACAGAAGTAACAAATGCATCACATACACTTTCTGACATCTGGGGTTATGAAAGCACATCACAACAAATGTAAAACAGATCCTTGGTACAATTTCATCACCATTACCCATCTCTATTACAACAAAACTTCTAATGCCAAGAAATAAAGATTGTCATGATGTTTGGCTTTGATTCAACCCAAAATGATATGCTGAAGATTGAGTATAAAATCTTCTGAAGAAATAGGAAGAGAAGCCAGATCTTCAGATTCCCAATAATATGTCTTAACACATGAATCCTTCCTTCATCACCCTGCTCAGCAGTGATGCCTTACAGATGAACAACTGAGCTGTGATTAAATAGCTTATAGACTTTTCAGCATTTGTATCTTTTTTTTAATCTTTTCATTATACAAGTCTGCCATAGCATATATTAACACTAGGAAAATATAGGAATTAGAAATGCAGAGACGAACATGTTTAAAATGTGCTATGTATGTGGCAGATCACAATTTCTAGAAATGTTCAGTTCTGTAAGGTCTTTATAGTTCTTCCTTTATCCAACATCAATTTATCCTGTCATTGATTATCCTGTCATTGGATGTGAACATACTATTATGCATGATCCCAAACCTGCACATACTTGGCTCAAAATACCTCAGAACCATACTGGAAACAAACTCATCACTCAGAATCAAGACTGTTACTGTTTCAATGAAAAAAAAGAAAAAATTGAGGACCAGACAGGAGTTGTGTATATTACAAAGAAGGTTATGCATTTCTGGCCATGTACAGAGAAAATTAAAGTGGTGCTGTAATTAGCTCATCGATAAATCAATAGGACTGACTGATAACTAGCATAGTGTGGATGTCAAGAATCCAGAAGCTTATTATGTGCGTAATAAAATAAAGATCAAGACATATAAGTTAGCATTCACAGCTTTACCTATGTCTGCTAGTATTTCCCCCTTTCACAACACCATCCCTCTTCTCATTTAATCATGAAAGCTAGATTAACTTCTTTTGTCATTCAGCCCTTTAGAAAAACTCCCTGGTGATTGAATTTCTTTATCATTTGTATCAACTTTGAGCCTGAACCAGAAATTCTAGTGATGTAGTTTTTAGTTGCCCCTTGTCCAGAGAGAGGTATGTTACAAGTAAAGATTGCTAGTGCAGATTTTGTCCTTCCACATGCCAGAACTCCTAAAGTAACACAGTAATGCATGCTTGCATATCAGAAAGTGTGTTAGCCTTTGATGTACTTCTTCCTCAGTATGACTCATTAATTTAATAGCTCCTAACACTCCATCATGTTAGTCCAGCTATGACGTGTTCTGTAGTGTATCTACAAAAGGTTATTATGTAATGTTTACTTGAAAAAAAATTGCTACATTTAAACATAAAAATAATTAGAAATAGCATTCTCCTATCCTTTAACATGTAAAATTTTATTGGTCGTGAATTTCTATACAGTTTTTGACATAAAAAAAATTATTTATTTATTCTTGAAATGGAAATGCTGAATATCAAATTTTGACTTAGCCATTTATTTCACTGTCCATTTGAGTCAGTTATTGTGGATTTGTCCCCATGTAGGTCAAGAAGTAATGACTTTAATTGAGAAAGAATAAACAGTGATCACACAAAAATCAGTTTCAAAGAGCTCAGTTCTCAGTGTCTTTTGAAAAACTATGCATCAATGCATTCTCAGAAGACTCAGAAGAAATGATCAGTGCAGTTGATTTCTAGATCTTGAACTTCTGTGGTCCCAGTAACCATTCCAGACCCTCTTGGAAACTCAGTTTCCAGCAGTAGTTATTTTAGATGCCTAGATTTAACAGAGTTAGCAAATTATGTCTCCTATTATGCTCAAAGTGACTTGATGTAGTAATGAGTAGGCTTCTCAGATGAATAAATAATACCGGTTTTTTTCCTCTACTGAGAGCCACTGCCCTGTTCTGTCCAGCACAGGGTTAATTTTTGCAGTTGCCAGCAGGGGTCATGGCCAGGACCCAGAGTTACTCTTTAGCACTTCATAGCATTTCCAAGGGTGTCAGGAAGAGTCTCTTCTGTGGAGAAGACGTTCCTGCTGGTGAGTGAGAGTGGTGCCAGTTCCAGAGGCAGGACTGGTTGGGTAACACCAGCTCCCAGCTGGAGGGAGCAGTGAGGAGAGCATGGTGGTCCAGTAGTCTGTTGTTGGGGGTTTCCAGAATGGGGAAGTGTTTATTGTCTCATACCCTCTCTCATTAATATTGCTGCTGGGTTTTTTCTTATCACTATTTCCAGTCAATTGTTCTTATCTCCACCCATGACTTTTACTTTTTTGCTTCCAGTTCCTGAGGAGAAAAGTAAAGGCAAGAGAGAGGGGGAGAGGGTGGTGGGTAGTGAGCAAGCTTCTGTGTGGTTTGAAATTTCACTGGGAACACTAAACTGAGGAGTACTATTCTTAAACCACGACTGGTACACCTTTTAAATCAAATTCCTAGTGCTTTTACACTATTGATTTTTCAAGCTTTTCCTGGAAACCTCTGACATACTAAGCTAAAATTATTTTTTACTTTATAATGCATTAGAGGTATTCACAAAGAAACAAACTGCATGAGTAAGTTGCTTGACCACACTGCATGGTAAGGATGAATTTACATGTTTTGAATACAAGACCAGATTCATTGAAATCTCCCTGGGTGACATAGGTTATCCAAAAATTACAGAAACATTGCTTCTCTTTGGGACAGGCATCTGTCAGACATTACCCTTCTAAAAGCTACAGGAACATTACTTCAGCCATTTCCCATTGACACATCTTTTCTCTTTCATTCCTTTGAAATGCTTTTAGCAGGTTAAAATGGTTATTACTTCATCAGATGTCCTTGGGAGGGAAGGTAGTTGAAAGAATTCTTTGCATATAGACGACTCCTACTGGGTAATAAATCTCATGCCTGAAAGCGTGGTTCTTCTGAAGAAAGCCCCTAATGATTCGCAAACCTCCTTCAGGAAGATGGTGATGTGAAGGGCGAGCAGACATAGGTAGTTTTATTGCCAACTGCACTCTACCCTGTCTAAAAACATTACAAACAGCAATGCTCATTTACATTATTAAAACCACAGGATTTATCTTTGTGTACTTCTATATTGGCTGTGCAGGCCATACTTTTCTCGATAGCAGGTAGAGTAGTAGTCATTAATCGTTAATCATTAGCATCAGGCTTCTTAGGCAGTTAGAGACATTTTTATTTTAAAAAATGAATGTATTTAGTGGACAAGATTCCTTCCAGAGTCTATGTTTCTTTTGAATAAGATATCCCAACAGGCAGGAATGAAATGACAGATGGAAGTGCAGTTTCTCTACCCTGATCAGGTTCCATTTTGTTTATACCATCTAATTAGCAGAAGCAGCATAGATGAATGATTGATTATGTCACCTTCATGGCTTCTGAAACTTCTCTCCTACATATCTGATAATAGTTCATACAAAGGTGGTCCATACTACCAGTCGTGTTGGTAATTATATCCTTTGAGATCCTAAACCATGAGAAAGTATAAGTAAACAACAGTGAACCTTGAGCAAAAAACTAATTCTGATAAGAGACCAGCCAGTTGGAATTCATACCATAAAGCTGATGATGGCTGTCGAAATTGAATTAACATGATAGTTAAACAAAAAGACAGAGAGTTTGTACATATTTGAATTCTAGCTTCTACAGCTAGAAAGAAAGAGTATGGTGCCAGTACCATTTTCTGCACAGCTACCAGTGGCAGGCCTTCACCCTTGAACGATTTCTGATATAACCTACAGGTCTGCTGTTCTTTTCTCGCAGTTCGATGGGTTGCATCACCATATAACACTCTATTAGTAATGACCATATGGAATTTTTTTCATCTCTGGTATTTTATACAAGCTTTTTAAACTCTACAGTGAATAAGAGATTAGATCCTATAAAGTGCAGAATTTCCTTAAATTTTTTTTTCAGTTACATTTCCATATTTTTGAGAGAAGAAAATTGGCCAGAAGTACTAGTTGGGCAAGTGCTCTGTTGAGTTGTTGACATTGTTCCACATAATCAGAAATTAGTATGGAAAGACTCCAAGCTTTCTTCTGCTATGTCATTTCAGTGGTACTTTCTTTGATTTTCCTAAGAAATGCTTTCTTTCAGTTAAGTTTATGATTGACTTCATGACCTAAGCAATACAGATAATGTATTGAAATATATTCTCCTTGGTTTTGGGTGTTGAGTCTAATTATGTCACCCTTGAAAATAAACAATTTTCCTCATGTGGCAGAAATAAATTTTTTTATCACTGTAATTCAAAACTCCATTTCTTTCAGTAAAAATTCATTAGGAACCAAATCAAAACAGAAATTCATGTTCATCAGGTTTCAGTTAGCTAAATTTCAAAAAAATTGTATTTATCACTGAAATGCATCTGTGTGCCAATGAGAATTTCACAAAATACTACTTATTTTATTACTTAAGGCATAATTTTGTTATTATTTTTGCACATTCCTGGAAAATTATGCTGTGTCAGTAATTCGGTCTCAAAATAAGTCTCTCACTGTGAGTGTTTTTGCACATTCCTGGAAAATTATGCTGTGTGAGTAATTCGGTGTCTCTCTTTCACTGTGAGTGCATGTTGGTGGGTTTAGAGGAGAAGCTTATTACAGACATAATAGGCTTCATAATTTTATGGGGGAAAAAATACTGATTGTTACACAAATATTACACACAAGAACTCCGGTCAGTTTTATATGTCCATGTACAGAGTACATATTTTAATATTATAAGAGTTTGGTATCCACTACCCTTTTCCCTAAAAAGGGGAATATTTTTTGAAAGTGATTAGATTAATGTATCTAGTGAAAGAAATTATTCCTTTACTTGTGTGCGGGGCAGAAATGGGCAAGCTTCTCTTACACCTAAATGCTCATGCTTGATATCTCAGTCACTTTGGGAGAGACTTATTTTTACATTGTTACAGATAGATGTGGTGTCTTGATAGTTTGAGTCTAAGT
This sequence comes from Passer montanus, assembly GCF_014805655.1. Classification (NCBI taxonomy): domain Eukaryota; kingdom Metazoa; phylum Chordata; class Aves; order Passeriformes; family Passeridae; genus Passer; species Passer montanus. The sequence continues at coordinate 4,201,355 of NW_024365381.1, forward strand.
ATAAACTACAGAGCTGATACAATTTGACATTGTGGATTTCAAATTTGTATTTTTTAGTTTATTTTTTAACACAAAAATAGAATGGGAGAATGGGAAGTTCAATCACCGATGTGCTTGATCACTGGCACTGGAATAATATGGAGCAAAATAAAGTTCTAGAACTGTAAAAATAGCTATCTTCATCACTAAGTAATTAATTTTTTAAGTGATCTGAAGTTATGATTATATTTATAAGCCTTGACATTTCTTAAGCTGGTTTTTATAGCACTTTATATACCCAAGAAAGATATCCAGCTGAAGATGACTGTCAAACAAAGATGAAGGATAGGGAAATAATTGTATTTGGTTTAAGTTTCTTCTCCTATTAGCTATAGAAATAATTTCTTTAAGAGAATTTTAGACTTTCTTTATTTTCAGCATCTAATCAGACTGTCTATATCAAATGGCCAATTTCTTAAATTTGTATAATTAAAAACAAGTCCTTGGGAAAGAGCTGCAGAAGTGCAGTAACAGTCCAAGACATCTGCAGTGGGTAGATGGAGAGAGACATTGAAGCATGAAAGTCCTTAAAAATAAAAGAAAACTTTCAGTCTAACACAACATAACGTGGCAGACCATAGATATGAACTTAATGAAGTAACCACAGTAAGTGAAATGTTGAACATCAATGTTCTCTATTAATACATGAGACAAACATGGTGTGAAAAAGGCCAGAAAGAAGAAATGGTTTAAGGCTGACTTAAGAAATTAGTTTTTTTCAAAATGTATAGGTAACATGTAAATAAGGGTGGAATTATGATGATAAGTGCTGCTGGATCAAATAGAAAACTGCTGCTGGATCAAACCTCTGTAAATGCACTATCCTGACTTGGAGCACATGCCAAAGAAAAGCATATTGAAGCCAATGGCGATAATAGTGTCAGAAAAAAAGTGATTTATTAATCATCAGTTTTAGGAAAGTTGCAAATTTTTTAGTTTTCTTTTTTTAAAATTTTAAATCAACAATTTGTTTTATTAATATTTTCTCTTGTAAATTTGATCCATCTTTGTATAAGATTTAATGATTTACAATTTTGGTTTCAAATATCATAATAGCACTGTTTGAATTACAACATAATTTAGATTACAGAAAAGAAGGCTTCTGACATCTATCTTCCCCCATTATACTATATTATATTAATTATATTATATTATATTATATTATATTATATTATATTATATTATATTTATTTAACACATAGGTGAAGTGAAGTTGTAGGTAAAGTTTAAGGTCTAAATTAGGAAACAGGGCTTATTCTTTCATCTTTTTTCCTCAAGCAGAAATTTTAAAAATCACACATTTTCTCCTGGGCACAATTAAATTCCAAAGTATGCTGCCTTTGACAACTGTGAGTAAACTTTTAAGCTTGACAGAAAAAGCAATTGCTCTATCCATTTTCGTGCTTTACTTTATAAATAGTAAAATACATGTTAATTCTGTGGTTTTTTAGTATCACAAAATGCATAGAGAGATAATGAAAATAAAGGACTTCTGAATGTTGTTTGAGCTGCACTTTGAGTTACAGCTGTGTACTTACTATCTATATTATTTTACTGTTGCCTTCATCTGACTGATTCCTCCAGGCACAACCCCAACATAAATACTAACTGCATTAACATGTTATTGCTGTTTTTAAGGGATAAAGTGATAGTGATGAGAAGTAATGAGATGTCTATGCACAATGCATTCTACTGGGAAGTCTCTGACATTTAATGGTGAAATTCAGCTACCTCAATGCTGAAAGTCAACAGCTGAAAACATTTTAAACAGGAATTGAAGATTAGACACAAATGAAAGAATGGACAGAACTACAGGCCAAAGAATTGTACTGTTCTTCTGCTCTACCAAAATAATGCAACCTATAAGATTTTATTGCCATTGTGGTATTCCCTCTGTAGGCCTGAAAGGTAAAAGGCCTTTGACAATTAAGTCTCTTTTTATCAATTTCATATAACATTTCTTAATAGCTATATACTATTGATAAATTATACTTTTTATATAGTCACCCTATAAAAATTATAAAAATTCATTACTTAATAATTTGACTTTTATACATATTTGGGTAAGAAGGTGGAGCAGTTTTTTTCTTGCTATCTGTTTTTGAAAAAGACCTTAACAAATGTCAGTCTTAATTACTCCTGAAAATATTTTAATTTTGTAGCTCACGCAAGCAGAAGAAAACCAGGAAGTTTCAGATGTATAGATATAACTGCTAAAAAATGAATAAAGGCTAAATGTAAACTAATTATCTTTTAGTTATGGGACTGAGGCAGAATTTCTTAAGAACTTAATTACTGACTTCTGAGGTTTTTCCAACAGCACAGACTGGCAAACCTTTGTAGAGGTTTCCCAGATAACTGAAGAGTAGGCATAAGATAGAAAATGGCCTGGACTTTCCTTTTGTATTTTGAAATCAAATTTTCACTCAAAGAATCAGTAACTTTGGTAAACGCAGAAAAAAAAAAAGCCCTATGAAGCTGGTTCTCTGCTATCAACTGTCAGCTGAGTGTTGGCTGGTTGGTTGTTTTGTTACCTGATCAGTAAATTCATGACAGGAGATAAAACCTCCATTCACCACCAGAAAAAGTCTTCTACTTTCTGGTTAATGCTGAAAGCTGCTGTGGAAAAACACAGTAGGATTCATGTTACCTAAGTTTAGTCTTCACAAAATGTCAGAATTACAAATATATCTTCATTAAGCTAAGGTCAGACATAGCAGTAAAAGCTTCATATGAGTTCCAGGTACAAAACATTCAGTGACTCAGCTGCAGTAACACTATAGTTAAAAGAAGCACACAATTATCTACTCTGAAATTGGGCCTGGCTGCCCTAAGTATCCAGCTGCTAGATGAAGTTTACATTAATAAAATATTTGTCCCTTCCCAAGGGCATTCTGTGTGGCCTGTATAAAGAACTCCGGAAAAATGAAAAGTAGATTTGTTCCTAGCAGGGAGGAAGGAAGTTGTCAGGCGGGAAGAGGATATGGACCTGTTTGCATGCAAGGGTCAGTATTTGGTTGCTGGATATTTCCTCCCTGTCCACACGACAAGAAAACCCTCAGTTTCCTGCACTGGACAAATGGCAGGAAAGGGTGTGAGAGTTATTGAATGACATTATCATCTTATAGCTTCATCAGTGAGGAAGGCTGCTTGCCAAAACTGAGAGCAAAGAACTGAACTTCTAGACCACATATAAGCAGATGAAATTGTTGAGGGGTCCTTACTTAATTTCCTTTAATGAATTTAGTTAATATGCTGTGCCATTCTTTTCCATAAATTCATTAGTATTTCCCAGTTTTTTATTAATCAAACAACTTAAACTGTGTATGGAACATAACTGAAGAATTGGAAATATCTACAGAAACAAACCTTAATGACTCTATTTCAAGCAGGAATGTTAAAGACTTCAAAAGGTAGCATTTTTAAGGAGCAGATTCTTTGATACTCATTTGTTGCTTTTGGATTTTTTAAACTAAAACTAGTAAGACATTGAAGACTAGCAAACATCTACTCCATCAGATTGCTTGTGTGATCATAGAGCTCACCAGCCAATAAATAAAACAACTTGACCCTGGAATATTCAATCCCATATTAAATTAAAACTCAACTCATTCTACTCAGGCCAGAGAAGCTATTTGGGGAAGACAAAATCTTCCTGTGCTTGCAGGAAAGGTCATACGAATAAACCTGTTAAGTTTAGTGATTAAGCTATCCCTCACTATTAATTTATTTGTGAAATATTTCTTTTTTGCATAATTTGGTTTGCAGTCCTTTTGTTTACCCTTTTCCGAAACCTTATCCTTTTTCACATACTTACTGAAAAAACACATTCAGCTGTAGATACAAACTCAAAATTGTACAGAATTGGTTTGCAGAGCAAATCAGCAGAGACCCAAAATAGTCCAGGTCTGTTACTTTATTCTAGGCTTTCTAAACAGACCATATATGAGTGGTAGGAATATATGTGGAACATGAAGTTATACATCCGATTTGAATTGCTGCATGCAAAAGACAGTGCAAGCTAATATCTATTTTATAGCATTTAAGAAAAAAAAATTATATGACTTAATAGAACACATTTCCGTGTGCTACTGGGGAGACATTTGTGTTTACTGAGTGCTAGATTAGAAATTCTGTATGGATTGGCTCTGGGACACAGCACAGTAAATTCCTTTTTTTCACACACATATGTGCACACGTGTATTTATTGCATTAATCTACATAATGGCAAACAGACTTCAGAAAATTATAGGAGGGGTCATTCATCTATAGCAGATGAGGCACAGCAGAAACATGATTAATTGGTTTGTAGGCCCTGAGCTGCAGGGACATAAATAAAGTATCCTCTGGGCTACACTGAGGATCCAGTTCAAAACATGAAAAAAAAGAGAAAAAGATGATGGAACAAAATTTATTCCTTTCTTTGTTGTTTGGTGCAGAGTTTTCTTTGACACATACCATTTAACTGAGAAATGTTGCTGTGCAGTCATAACTTTTAATGTGTACAGTATGATAAACATTGCATTTGCATCACTTCATCACTTCCACCACTACTGCAATAATAAACAAGTTTTCTTCAGTTATTTTATAGTAATTAGTCTAATGTCACATGCAGTTTACATTTACATGTAGGGCCAATATAATTTATATTCTTAGAGAATCTTAAATATTGATAACATGATGTATGATGGAGTTATTTCATTGGATAATATTAAGAAGATATCTGTGTCCTATTTTATTATCAATGCCCTTTATGCCACAAGCATACTAGGCAAGCCAGTTAATAAGAATTTAATTTATGGCACATATCTTTCACAGCATAGAAATTCCCTGAACCTCATCATACTTAACTGCTATATTCAGGATAAATTAACTGTGTCCTTACATTAATAAACAGAAAACTCTATGTAAATTAGATACATATTACTATCTCTGAGAATGCAATAGCAGAGGTGTTCTTTAATTCAGGTGTAAATCCCCATGGAGAGAATTAGTCTTGAAGTCCTTCAGAGAAAACGGAGAATCTGAGAATAGAGGGGGAACTCCCTTACTCTTTTACTTACCATCTTAAATCATATCACATCCATATTTCCTCCCCACCCTCACAAATCCAGTGGATAAACAGAAGATCTGGTATATCAAAGAGGCAGTAGCTGAGCACAATCATTGCAGCTTTAAACTTGCACATGCTTCCTTTCTATGCTGATAGCCTTCAAAGCATCAGAGAGAGGCACAATGTTATCTTGACTGCTAGTCTGAAAATTTAACATGGCTTTTTCATACTGGCTTGATAGGAAAGAGTGTAGCAGGTATGAGAAAGGGTCTTCCCACTCTGATTTGAAAAAAATTGCAACCAATCAAAATCAAGGTAACCCCTGCAGTTACCTTATTTCAGTTTCCAAAGATTCAGAGACCTGAATCTTTGGAAACTGAAAAAATTCACATCAATTTTGTGTTCTGACTCAAGCAGGGAGGTGACTGTGTCTTCTCAGACTAAGCTGTGATCACAGTGATTATGTGAACTCTTCCTGGGGCCTAAGGACAATGACTAAGAAGGAAAAGCATACAAACAAGCAAACCAAAACATCTTTAAAGCAAAAAAGATTGGCATGTAATGACATAGTCTGAAGAGAACAATACCAGCACAGCAACTAGAAAAAGAAGAGAGTCAGCCACATTACAGAACAAATTTGCAGACCAAAAGAGGAAAAACTTGGCCTTCTGGAAAAAAATGTAAAACTCCCCAGGAAATGAGTAATTCATGGCTCCTTCTTTTTCCACGGTCATACCTTGAACTTTATGAACCTCATATTGTTGGAGTTGTGAGCAAAATCTTAAGCTTACTAAGCGTATCACAACATTTTAATACTGATTACTGAAAAAAAAAATTGTAGAGCAGTGAAAAAGCACCGTTTTCTTCATATAAGCAATGTGACCACTCATTAGTTAAATAAAATGTTTTGTGCTTTCAATTTGCTTTCCTACCGAAACTAAGGTCTCCTTATTTACTCTGTCCTTTTCTTCATAAAACATCTAAATATTTCTATTCTGGTAATGAAGAAACCGAGAGAGATTTTTTTTACAGAAGTACAGTAATTTTCAATGTACGGAACTAGGCTGAGAACCCAAGCTCCCTCATTTCTAGTAAAACAGTCTATCCAGTGGACCATGTTTCTTCCTATAGTTGACACTGTACACAGCTGCTATACAATGTCAGTTGGGGTTTTATTTTTCATTCGTTTGCACGCCATCTGTCCTGTGAGTAAAAAACAAGAAGCTATTTAAACATTCCTCTCCACTGATCTCTTTCCTTCCTTCCGTCCGCCAATAGGCTGGGGAGCAGAATGGTTTTGTAAATTACAGTTTACATAGATACATGGATATACATATAACTGAAGACAATGCCACCTAAGAGTCCCACAACAACTTTAAAAAGAATGCCTTTTTCACCTTTTCCCAGAAAAATACTTTCAGGTTAGGAAAACAATAATGACATTCCTAATCTGCTGAGTAGGGAAGTTATTGAAGCCATTACATAATATTACATTGTTATGTATGTACTCATGGAATATGTCCCTTTCTTTTTCTTCCCATACCCTCTCTTTCTCTTTTTCCTCCCTCTCTCCCTCTTTATGTATGTGTGTCTCTCTCCATAATGTTCCTCTCCCTCTTGGTAGCCACATTTACTTTTTTGAGTCAATGAACTGCACAAAAGTCTTGCAAAACAACTATTAAATCACAGATATCTGTCCCTTGCCACTGCAGTAATCCCCAGGTAGCAGATATATCTAGTATTATACAGAAGCTGAGCTTAATCTTGGGCCTTAGTCAGACAAGCTCTGACCATTCTTATTATGACAATTTGTATATCATCATACCTGTCTGCATGTCTTCTGTTTCTGAAGAAGATTTAGGAATGAAGATGTTGATAAAGGAGATAGATGGCCCATGCCTTATCATAGCTGTCAGAGAAAATAGTTAAGATGAGCACAGGCTCAGCTGTGGATACATGCTGCTTTTTGCTAAATCTTCCATAGGCTGTAAGTTAAAGCAAAAAACAGAGCAGTCATCTGTGGGTAAAATCTTACAGTAGTGCCAGACCCCATCTGTTGAAGCTCTGCATCATATGCTTTGGGTTTATGCTTTCTCCTGCTGTGCACAGGCAGCTCTCAGTAGATTGAGGGAAAGCCAAGGACAACACCAGGCAGGTGCAAGGTACAAATCTTGATGAACACTAAATGTGCATTGGGTGCAGCCCAGTACATTTCAGGAGCCGGGCTTTCAAAATTTTCAGGTACTCAGTGAGTACTTGAAAGAGTAGGGGTAGATGGGTGCAGTCAAAAGGAAAATGGTTATAGCTGAGTATTCCTAAAGAGGCTATGAGGGTATTCTGACCTATCGATCCTGGACATCTCTTGGGAGCTATTGACATAAGAGATTTCCCTTTGTTTTAACAAGATAATAAATTTTCAGTACATCCTTGTCCAAAAACTGTCTTCTGCTTTGGCACTCGATCCCTGCTTTTTGTTGAAAATATGCAGCTTTTGCTGGATACCTGGAAAAAACTGGCTTTCTACAAGCATTTAGGTTTAAAATGTATTTGTGCTTACATTTAAAGGGGAGAAAAAGGTTTCTACATGTTCTGAGTATGTTTAAATTTGTCATCTTCTAGAAGACATTTATGTTTTATACTCAAAAAAACTGTTATCGATCTATGCTTGATAGAGGTTTACATTACCAGTGACTGATTTTCAGGAAGCTGAACACCTGCAGCTTCTATTGACTTTAAATGTCTATCTGAGTAGTCACAAGTCCTGTAAACCCATGATATAGTCCTGTATCCCATGATATATTAGACCAGTGCATGTATAAAATTGGTCTTGTGATAAGCAGGCAAATAATAAGTCATGCTCCTTGTTACGTATCAAATCTTCATGACTCTTGATTACCCTTTTGAAATCTTGTAATTCATATTAACAGTTCTCACATATTCTTTGGCAGTGGGAATATGGAGTACCTCTTTGGTCTTCTGACTTCTAGCTTTTTTCTTCATTAAGGGGAAAGAGACCTGCTGGTTTTCTTCAAATATAGCATGATGTACATCAAACATATCTTTCAGCTATTGATGTAAAACCCCAGTAACAAGAGGCAATGTAATTAACATTGCTGTGAATTATCAGAAGATATTGGTTATTCCAGTTTATTGCATTCACTTTTAACTGACTCTGTGATGTGCTGAATCTAAGAGAAATATCTGGTTTTAGTTGTTATTTAAACACTTTTTCACTTTCTGAACACATATTTTACTGTATATAGGTTGAGATTTCTTCTAGTTAGCAGCTTCAATTTAATAAAATAGAACATTGCATATGATGAGAACTTTTCAGAACTTGTAAAACATTTTGCAATTCTTTTCTGACTTTTACAAATACTCTTAGTTGTGAACAGCAACCACCATGAACATTTAAAGGAAAATGGAAATTTAGCTTTTTTTTGTTGGATATTTTTCACAGTACATTCTCCAACAACTTTATCTTCATGAGTTATGTCAATACCTTCAGCCAAAACATAAGGCTCTCATCCAATTTGTATGCTGATCTCCAAAGAGAAAATTTTTGGCTGACAAGGAAGAGGATTTAGACTCTACAAACTTTGCTTGTCTGGAAAATTGTACTACGGGGAAACAGTCTAGACATGTAAACCCTTCTTGCCAGGACTAATTTTTCTTCCTAGGCTCTACATGTGATCTTTTCTCTACTTCCCATTTTTGAGTCTTTAATATTTCTTTTGTGTTAAGTGACTATGTGTAATTTTTTTTTGTCCATCTCCATCGTCCTCTGAGTATGGCATCTAGGAGACCATGCCTTGTGCTATCAATCTCACTTTTTGAGAGCTTTTTACAATATACTTGATCTTCTTCTTTCATTTCTAGATTAAATGGGCAAATTTATGTGTTTTCTTCATCTCCTTCAAGGGTGAGTATACTGCAGAGGAAACCTCCCAAGATAAATTATAACTGGATCATTTCAGCTTAGCTGCTAGAGGTTTGGGTGGTCCTGTGGTTTGCAGGTCAAGATTTTAGCACATCCTTAGTATGATAAGAGATGCACAAACAGCTACACCCATTCTGTCCAGGGGTGATTCATTTTGCAGAGGGGAGGGGATGTTTCCGCAGCTGTCCTGCAGAGGGGATGCACAACAGAAAAACCCATTTAATCACTTACCACGGGCACTTCCATGGAAGTCCTAAGAGTGGAAGTTTCAAGAGGGACTTCAGAATCAGTGTGTCCCCTGGCTGCCCTGCCTATATCCCTTTGAACTTGATGCTCTTTGGGGCCTGTGCTAGCATTTTATAGTCTCTCAGGGTTATGGGTTGTAAGGGATTTCTGCTGCTGAAGGCCTTCTCAGGGAAAGCTCTTTTCACTTCCAGCTCTCAGATGTTTGGCACAAACCCAAAAAAGAGTATGGTTCCCCTGCTAATTAGTAGATGTTCAGATATTACAAGTCCTGTTTACTGTGTGTCCAATTTTTGATGAACCAATGAATACAAATGATGACAAAAATACAGTGGAGATGTGACAGGGATAATTCCCTTGATGAAGACTTGACAGATACGTAAATAACTTAAAACCATGAAATTTTAAATAATTAGGCTCTTTGATTAAACAAACAATCAATCAAATTGCTCTTTTATTTTGTTATTCTTATTTTTTCAAAAATAGCACTTTTGAAACAGCAGCTTGTTCATGGTATCGTAGCCCTACCAATAGCATAGAAGAGTGTTTCAACAGGGCTATTTCTTGCAATACTGCAATTGAAAGGCCACAAATTTTAAAGACTGACAAAGAAATTATCATTAAAAGCACAATGACACTTAGGCTACTGACAAATTTCAAGCTGGCAGTACCAAATCTTTACCTTCTAGCTCTTTGTTTTTCCAGCTATAGTCCAACTATGGCAATATTGAATGAAGTTAAGCCAGAGCTCACGCAGAAGTGAATGAACTACAATCTATAGCTTGTGAGTCATCTGCCCTGTAAATCCCATGATCTGCTTTTAAGCATAGATAAATAGAGGAGAGAAAAACTGAGAACTATTCCCTTATAACAGTGTTCCTTCCATTGCAAGGGCAAAAGTAGAGATAGAATCAACACTGCTTTTAGAAGGTATGGAATGTTAATAACTTTTATTGCTAACTTTTGGGTCACTGCTGGAAAAAGTAGTGACTAGGTGATTAATTTATAATTTTGGGGCTATTGTCTATGTGTATTGTCTATGTTAACTATGACCTGTGACTTCTGTTCACAGTGAGTCTTCTACAAAAGGAAAGTTGTGACTGTGAGGAATCTGCCTAGGAGCCCTGAGTCTTTAGAGGTACGTCTTCCTTTGTGTACTTTTATAAGGCAAGCTGAAAATTTGGTCCCTTAACAAAAGCTCCATCCATTTATAAAGCAATTTCTTAGGCACACAGACTATGTGTGAAGCTGACTCTCGTTTCAGTGATTTTTTTTTCTTGCTGAAACATAAACAAACTATAGGATCAGGTTGCTGATCTTAAAGAAACTATTCATTTTCATTTTGAAAATACTCTATTTTACTTTGTTAAATTTTATGCTCGAAATGTGCAACTGATCTCTAAAATAAAAAAGGAAATCACAGCCTCTGTGATCACAGAAAGTGTGAAGGATTCAGAGCAAAAATACTGTATGAAATGGGAGGAGTACTTTGACTCAGAGAGCCATTTCACCAACTCCATAGTGCTCAAAAAAGACAACTTATCAATGGGAAACTAGACATGGTAGGAGCCATGAACTTTCACATTTATCACAAAAACAAGGGATGTCATTTTTTCATGCTGTGTGAACAGCACAGAAAAAGGTAGGGAAGGGCTACAGCTACTATCATAATGATGTTTATAGCAGAAAACCTTTGCAACTTTGTGGTCAGACACACAGGTAACAATGATTATTCAGTCAGCTCTTTAGCTGAGCACTTTAACCAAACCTTGTGTGATCAGAGCTAGCATTTGAATCATGACACTGAGAGGGTGCAGACAAGATACAGTCTGTTTCTGGTGTTAGATATTTCTGATTAGGCTACATTACTGTGATCCCTGTAGGACCAAGCTTTTACACCTGACTAGATGTGACAGTCTTCCAGGTAAACCATATATCCCTCAAGAGAAAGAGACAGCCTTGTGGCTAGGAAAACGTAGTACTGCCCTAGGGGAGTTCTGCAGATCCAGAGACCAGAGAAAGTTATGGGTTCAGCCAGGGATATACTAGTTCACAAATGGGATTAAACTGCATATTGCTTTAGTGCCAAGTCTATTGAAAATATTGGAAAAGTTATTATAATTGGAGAAATAGCACTCTTCTGATGTGTACCCTCCTTCCTTGAGTAATTGTTTGTTTTGGAAGCTCATTTGCTTCCATTTTGACTTTTACTGTCTTTACACTACCTGCACAGATAGTGACTAGAGCATGTCATCCCTTTTCTTATGTCCATTTCAGATTTTACAGCCACTAGCTAAAAAAACTGCAAAGAAGTCTTAAAATGATGATCAAACATAAGAGGAAATCCTTATTCCTGTGACTGAACAGAGGGGGTGAAAAACTGATCTCTCCACTATGACCATTTTTTCCATTGGAATCTTCAGAGATTTCTTCAGAGACCTGTGGTTTCTGGAAGCACAAATCTTTCTTGGTTGATATGGATTGACAAAATGCTATTTAAAAAAATCCCAGATAATTATAAAAATGTGACTTTGCTGTAGCACTAAGCATTTCTAAAACAATGTTCACTAGTTCTGACAGTGTTTTCATCTCTAAATGCTGGGCGTGCTTTCAGGGCAAAGTAGAGTAAGCAAGGCTATAGCCTGCAGGGGCTGCTGTCATGCAAGAATAATTATACTAGGATGGAACAAACAATCAAACTGTAAGGACAGATGTTGTTTGGTTTTGTTTTATGTTAAGGGCTAAGTTTATGTTCCACATTAACAGAAACAGTATCTTTTTGTGGAAGTCTTGGGATACTTTCCAGAACTGATTAAGAACTAAGGCATATACTTTTCAACATGTTGGGATCTCCTATCTGAGAGGATGTCCTGTTTACATTTTGTGCTTTAGCTAAGTAAGTAAGCTGCATAAGAGCTCCAGAAACGAGGTGAAATATAAGAGGCAAAGATGGCTCGAAATGGATTTTCACACAGGTTTGCAAAATGACACTTGTATGACCTCTGTCATCAAACCATTTGGGATTAGTCCTACAAAGGTATATTTTTAATGAGAATAGGCATTCAGAAGGCATAGACCTTGACATCCATGGAATGTATTTCAGGGGTTTAAAACTTTTTTGTCTTCTTTTCAGAAAGAAAATAGAGAGCAGCTGATAATGTGGCTCATAGCCAGCCTCATTTTATGAAATGACTTGTGTATGTAACCAAACACTGATAAATCTAAAACTAGCATAAAGCAGCATTGAGGAATAACAAAATTAATACAGCAAAAGCAATAGTTTCTCATTTTTATCAGCCCTTTATCACTTAAAGTCTTTATGAGAATGGCAGGATAATTTTTTTTACACAGAAGTGGCATTTTTTTCTTTTTTTTTCTTTTTTTTTTCTTTTTCTTTTTTGTGTGTGTGTGTGGAGGGCCAAAACTTGTAATGAAATTGAAAGACAAAGTGGCAAAACCAAAATAATTTCAATATTAAATGTAGAAAAACATAGCAGACTAATGGGAAACTACCTAAAGGAATATAATAGTAAATATCATATGTAGTGCTTCTGCACACCCACAGCTTAACTGCTGTCAAGTTTTGGTACAATTCCAGGAAAAGGAAAAAATTTAAGGCACAGTTTGATAAAGTGTTAATTTTTAAATGTGTATAGGGAGCTTTTCAACCCTGTCCAAAGGATACTGATGGGCACACTTCTGTTCTCACTGTGACCTCCTGAAGCTAACTAAAATTAACAAATCTTCATTTCACCATCCGGGACTAACCCTCTCTCTCTGTATATAGATAGATGTATAGATGCAAATCTTTTAAGAATTTTGTATATTAGGAATGATATCCAGGGCCAAAGGCTGAAATTGTTATCCATCTGGGTTTCCACTTGACCTGATGCTTCTTGCATTCACTTCAGTAGTGCAGTGTCTTAAAAGTCCTTGTGTACAGTTGCATGCAAAATGAAGTCCATTGACCCAAAACAGTTTGAGGTCTGAGTAATGTAAAAAAAATACTTTTCCTGGGAATCTGCCCAAAAGAATAGGTGATGGAACTGCTTCAAATAATAACTTCAGTGTATCTTTTATACACATAGAACCTTCCTGACATGAGATTCACATTCATTTCTAATAAAAAATTTTAGAAATCTCTCTCCCTCTCTCTCTCTCTCTGAGCCTTTATGTGGAACTTATCATCCCTGCTTCTGAGAAAATGAGAATAGTTCATTGTATATACTATGAGGTCTGCCAGTGTTATCTCTGAAATATGGGAACTAGTGGTATAATAAAATGTACTGCAGAACTCTGAAAGCCCTTGATTCTATATTTACATCTCTGAACAAGCTCACTTTGACTCACAGCTCCTTAATTAGAGGCATAGTCGTTTTTCTTTTCTGTAGGGCATTTTTTTACCCTCACAATACAAGCATACATTTGGTAACTAATACCAGCAATTAGCCTCATCTGCTATGTAAATGAGTGTAATTGCAATTAAATACTTTAGTAGGCCCGAAGGGAAAACATGCAATCATTACAAAGTAAGTAGGAGTACATGGTAAAAGGACTTTTAGGAATGCTAGAAATGTTTTTTTCCCTGTGGTGTCTATGGTCCTTTCCATTATTAGTTATTTCTTCAGGAGTTTAGAACCTGGTTCAAAGGATAATTTTTCTCTCTTTCATTGAGAGCTGTGAAAACCACAGAACAAAGGATGACATATTTGATGAAGAAAAGAGAAATTATCTCCAGGATGTTCACAGGATTTTGTGGTGAAGATTTGAGCATCACAAAACAGGATACCAAAAAAACCACTGGGAAGTTCCTGGATTTAGTTTATTGTCAAAGATTTGTTGAAATCAATGGCTATGACAGTTTTACACTAACTAAATAACTGTGTCACTGAATATGTCTACATTATTCTCTGTCTTCCACAAGAGCTGTCACTAGCATACTGTAGGCAGCCTGTCTGGATGGTATTTGATGGTGTACTAAACACAGCATAGATATACCAGCTTCATACTGCTGAGCTTGGCCTCAGTGTTTGAACAAACTGCAAATCAAATTTTGAGCATGTCCTCCTAAAAGCTAATAGGGATGCATTGTCAGATATAACTCAGTAGTAGAAGTATGATTCAAAATTCTCATTTGTATAAGGTTTATATGTAATTTTGCTTCTGTGTCAATAAGTTTCCAGTGCAAAATCTGCCCTTTGAAATTTAATTATATATCTCTAATTTCTTCCATTGGTTCATGGAAGGTAATGTAACTATCTATTAAATCTGGGTTGCCTGAAATTTCTTAAAGACTTGCAGTGAAACATATGTATTTATTGTGTGCAAATATCTGGAGAGTGGAGGAAGCCTGGCCAGAACACTATAGAAATGGCTCATCTCCTAAGCAGCATTTCACTGCCCTTTCTTATAGACCATCACTGAGTTACTCATTCTGGCATTAAAAGTTCTAAGGGTACCAGAGAGATTTCCATGAGCTTTAATTTTACCACTTCATTTAAAAAAAGAAAATTTAAATTTTGATAATAAGACACTCTGGGCTGCTATTTTGTTAATAAATTATGCATTAAATTTTGACCAAATTAAAGCATTGTAGATGCTCATCCTTCTTATTGCATCTTGAAATGAGGACTGGGAAGGAGTTACAACTCATTTTTATTTTTAAAATATCATAACAATAAATATATTCATGACCTGATTAGTTGGGTTTTTTCCTTTTCCTTTTTTTTTTTTTCTTTTAATAAGGCATTATTCCTTGATTTAAATACAAGTCTGTATTGCTGATTAAGGACATCTGTTAGGAAGCACCAAGGGCAGGTGTTGCTCCCTAGGGGAGGGTGGCCAGCAGCCCAGGATGACAGCAAGGCCAGCAGAGGCAGCAGCCTCAATGACAAAGGTCTGCCAACAGCACCAGAGTGAGGGAAGCACTCATGGACCAGGTGTGACAAGTTCACTGTGATGAGGCGTGCCTGACGTCGGGATCAAATCCATATCCACAAGGTGCAGATCAACAGCTACAGCGCAGTCCTGTCGTGGACCAAGTATGACAATGCACACTTGGATCTATCTCCCAGCCAAATGAGGCAGGAACTCCTCTGCAGCTTCTTCCAGCTGGTTCCCAAAGATCTTCAAGG
Source organism: Passer montanus (assembly GCF_014805655.1). Lineage (NCBI taxonomy): Eukaryota > Metazoa > Chordata > Aves > Passeriformes > Passeridae > Passer > Passer montanus. The sequence goes on from NW_024365381.1 coordinate 4,216,764, forward strand.
CCAAGTGGGGCTTCTGAGACAGATCTTCTTTCAGAAAGCTGATCTGGAGGGCACTGACTGCACTCCTAGGAAGATTTTGGCTCTGACAGTCTGCTACACTGAATTGTTACTTTACCTAGAAAAGTGTTCAAGACCATTTTGTTCATGAAAAGTATCAGTAGAATAGTGAGAACATACAACTGAAATCCAGGTTAGGCAAGACAGAAACAAGCTATCAAGAACAGAAACACCTTTCAATACAAATAGGTTGTGCCTGAGTTTATCAGTTGTTGAGACATATTGTGCACAGGAATCAAAGTTCTGTTGGATTATTTATCCACTACTTCACTGAATTTTTCCTCTATATATATGATGTAATTTATCTTTCTGTCAGACAAGGTAGCTGTTTGGGCCTATCCGTCTCTCAGGAATACTTCAAAACACCAAGTTCAGTGCAAGTCTCATTAGTGACACTTACCTGAAAAAAGAAATTAAAGGAAAATATTGTTTCTAAATTAGTGTTCCCAAGTTCCCACAAACTGTTTAGTGTGATTCAGGAATGTAGAGGGGAATATACTACTTGACATGGGTATCCTTTGAATAATACCTTTCTTATGTAAGTGTGGGCACACATAATTGGTGACAAAAATACTGCTGTTGATGTTAAAGTTTGCATAGCTGTGGAGAAATCTCTCTGCAGTAAAATATTATTTCTTAAATTCAAATGTGTTTTATTTGGTAAACTTTGAAGATGATAACTTATTTGCATACCAGTTTTACACCAAACTTCACAAGAAGTTGTGGGTCTTGTTCATTATCTAGAACTAAAGAAAAAATAGTTAAGGGGCATTTGGTGGTAGGGGCTTTCCAGAATCACTACTATAATAATTACAGTTAGGTTGTTTATTTTATCTCTTCCACTTAGAAATCTATTTTATATCTTCTGATCATGGTAAAGTGCTTGCTGAGATTTCTTCCATTGTTTTTGAATAGAAATCAGTTTATGTTGGTCTAATCTTAAGTGTAACTCTCCTGTCAAATAATGCAATTATCCAATGTTTTACCAAAATATCTGGATTTTGGTCATTGAGGGTGGCTGTCACTGTAAAATCTGCGTTCAAACTCATTTAATGATATCTCAGACAAAAACTATTCTTTGTTGAGAACTAGTCTCTCAAGGCATCCTATATTCCATATAAGAGATTTTGGTACGCTCCATAGCTTTTAAGATGAACATGTTGATTAAAGACAGACTTTCAAAATTCGGTATGCAACACTATATATTGTTCTAGATAGTAGGAGCAGAATGTGTTTAGCAGAGAAATACATACATTTTTAAGAAGAAAATATTTCCTTAGAATCATAACAGTGGTTTCAAGACACTAAAATGAAATTCAGAATAGTAGCAGTCTGTTTTTAGGACTCAGAATTTAGAAGTGATTAAAGACAGGTTAAAGTTCACCATATTGCTTTGATGACTATCATTAGCAATTGTTTTCTATTCCAGAGACCTTTGAATTTAAGATCTTCCTCTCTTTAATGTTATGCTAATTGCAGGCACAACACATCTTTATATCTGAACATTCTCTATGAAATTTCAGTTTTAGTAACTGTGAAGAAATTAAAATTAAAATTTAGTGTTATTGGTTTGGGTCTGTGGAACTTAATTTAAAGGAACTGGAATTCAGGCCACAGCTTAGATTGTAAGTTTTAGGAAAGGATTTGCAGAGAAATGTCAGCTATAAGCCCAGTGCTTAACACGTGTCTGGTCTGTGTGAACTTGCATTCACCTTAGACCTGTGGAGCACAAACTTTTTCTTCCAGCCAGCTGCAATAGTCAGCCTGTTTGTAACCTCCTTGTAAGTGGAATTGTTTCAGCCTTTCCCCTGCCGACAGCAAAACATAAACATGAGGGACATTAAAATGGAAACAGGATCCTGGTCCTTTCTGTTTCTCAGTTTTACTTAGTGGTGACCTTTAACCCTCATTAAGATACTTTAGAAAGTTTGGGACTCCTTTTTTGTATAGCTCATTGTGGGAATATTTAGGTTTGTTATGTTGTTTTTGTCTTCAAAAATATTTAAATGCCTTTGGGCAGTTGTATAAAACATACACCCACATTTACTTATTCTAAAAAAGATATCTGTACATAATATTTCACAGCAAATGCTCTGGCCATTAGAGCCATCCTATTGTTACAAGGCAAACACTGACACTCAAATTTTACTCAAGAGGAGTATCAAAGTTTTGTCCAGGGCAAAACATACATTTGTATACACACTAATGGCTACTAGCCCTAAAGCACATTTTAAAGTTCAGAAAATATCAGATAGAGTTGTTTTATCGATGAAAATATGGCTTAGCCTCATGAATACAAAATTGTGTGTTGGAATTTCTTTAACAATTTGCAATGTGTGTCAATGACTAGCTATGCCCTTTGATTTGTTTGGCTTAGAAGATTCCTGACCTCTTGACATGTATGTGCATGCCTTAGAAGCACACAGAAATGCACTAAACATAAGACTCAATTTAAAAAAATTTTGCCCAAGGAAGTTTGAATATCTGAGACCCGCAATTTCTAATGTTTCCATGGAGAATTCTTTCCCTTCAGTTAAAAAATTAATCACACTTCCTTTGATTTAAATATGTGGAAGAGGAGCTATATTGACATATGTGTGACTTACTCTCTCAGAAAAAAGTGCCACTGAGAAATGTCAAAAAAATGAGGTTTTTAATTGTTGATGGTACTGCCTCATTGTTCTGTTTTTTTTATAAATGTAAAATGTAGCAAAATAATAGGTGTTACTTGCATGTTTTAAGAAACTGCATTTAGGCACCCACTTATGAAGTGAAATTATCTCATCAGAAAGGAAAATATGAAAAATTTTCTTTGACTTTCAGAAAACACCTTCCCAGGGGATTATTTCTTCATCATATTTCTTCGAGTAAAACAGCTAGGAAATTTGTTTCTCTTTATCATTCTCTGGAATTCTAAATTATCACTCTGTTTTTAAATCCAGCTCAAAATGTAATTCAAAAAAATGTTGCATTTCATGCTACATTTTCAGAAAAGCAATTGTACTTAAAATATTTCCCTGCAATCTTTAATTTGACTTATTTTATTTCCAAGTTATTTTTCCTTTCTTCTTTATTCTTTTTCTTTCTATTGCTAAAATGAACAAAGAAGTAATGCAAAAAGAGAGAACTGTGGAAAAAAAGTGTAAAAAATTCAAAACATGTTTGATTTTGCTTTTATACATCAGATAGAGAGATTGTTCCATATTCTCTTTCAAAAAGACCTTTTATAAGAATTCTTTTATGTCAATGTAAAATACTTTATTTTCCTAATATCTAAGACTGTAAGGTACTTCCAACAGATGCTGTGCTTTTTCAGATTAATTTTGGTAATATTTTTAAGGTGTTGAAAATTCTCATCTTTGACAGTATGTTTGAACAGCTATATGCTTTATTTTTTAAAATGCTTCCATTTCAATTTCCATCTTGAGACTTTTGGCTTCATACCTACTTATTAGCTCTTATATTTATCTTATTTAATATGATTAAATGAAGGCAAAACACTTTATGTCCTACCTTTTATTCTGATATTTAAATTGTTTGGAGATTTTAATTTGATTAATTTCCTCTGCTTCTTTTAGGGAGGTAAAACAACAGTCTGCATTCAACAATGATTCAACAGTGAAATCAGGGGTGAATTTGACCCAACCTCTCTAAATCTGCAAAATTAAACTTTTCACGTTAAGTATCTGCTGAAAAGTGATGTTCTTTGTCCACAGTTTTTTACTAGTAAGGTACAGCCTTCCAGATTTAGTACAGATCATCATAATCAATAATTTTTATGTCAAGTAATGGTAACATTTTCACTTTTGTCTTTACTAATATTTGATAGCAAAGATATAATTCCTCATCAATGATTTTACAGATTTTAGCTAGTTCAGAAAAGAAAAACCAAAAATTTTAAAAAGTGACCTTGTCAAAGTGAGACATTCTGACTTCAATTAAATTCAGAGTTAGTTGGTCCCACAGGTAATGCTGGAATATATAATGTTAGCTATTATAAGAATACTTTGCAAAAGTAGTTTAAAAAACCCTAAAAAGAAAACTGTTTATGCTGTGCTGGTTTGTATAAAAAAAAAAAAAAGAAAAAAAAAAAGAAGACTTTTTATTAAGTAACCATTTATGAGGTCATTTTTAGAGTGTACTGTTACATAAAACATGAGGTCAGCAAGTAAAGGTAATTAAATTTTAGTAGGAGCAAGAGTCACCAAAAGGTTTTTTCTTTCATCCTACCCAGTCTAAAATACCCGTACAATACATCATTAATATCCTTAGAATTGTTAATAATTTCAACGTGAATAGAAGCATCAGTGCTGCTAGCTTAATTTAATACCCTCCTGGAGATTCCTGAAGAATGTATGATTATTTTATTATTTTGTATATTCAGGAACAACAAAACATCAAGTAAATCAACCTAAACATGGAAATAGTTCAGAGGAAGCACCTGTTTTTATCCTGGGTGAGAAATTTTCTCTGGAAATTTTCCATCAGAAAGTGCAATCAACTCATTCCAAGTAATTTCGGAGGAACAAACCTCTTTTCCCTAAGTTTTCTTGCAAAGAAGCCAATATTTTTCTCTTTTGCTCTTTTAGTTTAAACTATTTATTTAAAAATTTCATAAATTTTCTGTGTATCAGAGAAAATAGTATTTAAAATTTAGTATTAAACTGTTTGGTTTTTTTTTATAATGAGGAAACCCAATTTGATCATAGTAAAATATTTTAGTAATTCTGAGTTGGGATTTTATTTCCCAACAAGAAATTTAAAATTTGGGATTTTGAGGAAAATTTGGAGCAGAAAAAAATCAAAACACAGCACATGACATCCTGGGATTTTCCTTAAAGCTTATTGATTTTTTTCTACCAGCATCATTCACTACTCATTATTTCACTACTCAGTATAGGACCATTTTAGAAAATAGGTGTTCTAGATTTAAAGTAACACACAGCATATGTAAGGCTTGTGAAAAATGTTATTTTATGGAAGTGTGCATTGGCACTTCCGAAGTTTAACTGAGCTGAAAAATTAAGTTTAGTTTTCAGTCTCTAATCCAACTGTGTTTCTCAGAAAATAATATTCTTCATTTTCTTTCTCAGAATAACCTTTAATGCTCAGGAGAAAATTCAATGTTGGTAATTATATCTTTGATATATCTAAATCTCTATTTGCTGTCTTAGTGCAAAAAGATTTTCTCTCCAATGGACTTTCAACTTTCAAAGAGGTGATGTTTAAGAATGCATCAAACCATGTGCAAACCTATTTTGACAACTAGATTTAAAAAACACTGGTGATTTAGCAGATGTACAGTGTGGCACAGCAGGATTTTTTTAAAATATATTTTAACAGATAGTGATTATAATTTTTAATTAATACGGTGACCAATAAATGTTTCTTTGTTCTGGTTTTACCATAGTAGATCTAGCTCCATAAATTGAGAGTGAGCTCTGGGTTTGTTTGTGGTAAGTTGAGAATTGTGCTGTGAAGATTTATTTCTCTTTTTTGTTTGTGTTCTGATTTGAAAAAACTTCAAGCAGTCAATGGTTTCAATAAAGATTTTTTTCCCAGTCTGCAAGTAGAATTCCTGATAAGCATGATGAAGAATCTCATTGTAAGGATTTTATTTGTCCTAACATCAACCATGCTAGATTTCAGAAGAAATAACAGGATACCTTAACCATCTTCAGAGAAAGTGACTATTTATCTAGTTTCTCTATATGCTCTCTGATAGCATGTCAGAATTTTTAAGCTGATGGATTTCCACTGTGGATTTGAAGCATGTTAAGTATTTATAGAAGAGACTTATTGAATTCCCAGGGTATCTCAGTAGGAAGAGAAGAAAGTACTTTGAATTCTGGTGCAACCCCTGATCTGATCCTTTTCCCTAATATTCCTCAGATTACTCCTTGCCACCCACACGTACTGTGTTGCTTAGTAATTTCAGGTTGGTTGAAATTCCTATTGCTGTGACAATTATGCATGTCTGTCTTACAGGTATTGCCTCCTCTGCTCCTGTGACTAGACTGGAGTTTAGTGGTGAGAGGCCAAGAGTGGAAAGAAATGTATACCATTGCACACCCTTTCAGTGTGTCCTTTAAAAAGACTGTATAACATTCAATTTTCCTTTTTTTGGTAAAAATAGCTAATAGTTCATCATCAGTGACTAGCGTGGTCATTGTTCCATAAAGCTGCTAATGTCAAGTGGAGAAAACAAAACAAATTAATTCTGCATCTTTTAAACAGAAAATGCAATTGAAGTTATGAAAATAACACTTTCAGTATAAATCAGTGCAAGTAATCTCAGTAGAAGACAGGTGTTGTTTGACCAGCTTCAACTTATTTGGCATATGGGAATACCTTTCAGTCATGAGAAGCATGGAAACATCCTTCTCCATAACTGTACAGTAAGCATGAAGAATTTCAGGTTACTGTGCACACAATATGAGCAGCTAAACTGGTAACACATTTTCATGATTGTATATTGTGATGATGACTGGACAAGTATTTTGTGATTTGATACTGCTTCTGGCAAAGTGAATGAATGCCAAGATTGCCAGAGCATCAAAGGAAACATTTTTAATTTAAGTATGCATGCTGAGATGCAGCTGTGCCAATACATGCATATTTATTGGATCTGGCCAGGAGGCAAATGCGCAGCTAATTAAACCATAGTAGTGCTGGCAAAGGTTTGATTCTAAAGGCCTGGGTTGTTGAAGACTTAGCTGAGATGATTCTGGTGGATATAGAAGCAATTTAAAAATAAAATAACCCTAAGCAATGTTAAACTTGGACACTGATAACCTGGTAGTTTACAACAGAACCAGAATATGCTCTGGCAGTAGGCAAGGCTGAAGAAAATCATATTACACTATTTCCATACAATTCCATGTTTTAGTTTAGGTGGCTACTAGATGTTGCATCAGGATGCTATGACCAAGGTGAGCTTGAGAAATAGTTTAGCTCATACTTTGGTGAGCCATGTAAGTTGAATTATAAGCAGGACACTTACATCTTCCCAGGTGCTAGTAAACCTTTTCAAGTTTCTTCTCATTTACCAGCACATAACAGGTAATCCAGTTTCAGAAAATCCACTTCTATCGAAGTTTCGTAGATTTTCTGACTATTCAATACTCTCTGAAAGTTTTGCAAAAGACGTGCATTATGTTGTTTTTGGTTTCTGAAAGGAATGTCTGTGCACTAGAAACTGCACTGAGACACTGCTTACCCCTGCGTAGCTCAGTGGCTGACTCTCAGCCTGCATTGGACTTCTGGACCAAATTTTGAACAAGTGAAAATTGCATTAAAATAATTTATTTCTTGTAATTTACATTAAGTTTGAATCTTTATTATTCCAGGTAAAAACATCTTATTAAAAATGTGAATTGATAATATTTTCATAATCCCAGGTAGACAGCATCACCAGCCTCATGCAAAGAGTCTGTTCTCATATTTTTCCTAATCGCAAGACTGACTTAAAATTCCTGAAGTTTAAAAATATGGTTTTATTATTATTATTATTGTGTTGGCATTTCAGCCTTAGGGTACACATTTTAAGGGCTTCCTCCATACCATGGAGGCAGGCGATACAGTCAAAACATTAGTGAATGAAAACTGAGTTTAGAAACTGACAGAATGATATGACTATAGAAGCAGAAGTTGTAAGAAATGCGTAAAATCTTTCAATACAGACAGTAAAGTCAAGAGAACTGGAGCTGGTACCTATTTGATTGGGGTATTTTACTCCTTCTCATGGGATCTTATTCTACCTCTCCTTCCATGAGTACAGTTACTAAATTGGTCATTGAATTTTTTATCCCCCTTGAGCAGGCTGTAAGGAAGTCTCCTATCTATTCCCTGACAGACTGTGTTCAGATCAACTTACTGCCTTGGAATGTAACTGAGAGAAGGAAGGGAGGAGACAGGAAGAAATAGCTGAACACAAATTAAATAAACAAATAAATTCTGTAGCCTATTATAACCAAACCAAGATTGAGCATGATTTGTTCCTTGCTTGCCTATGTGAGTTGTGAGAGGATTTTAATTTTTTTTTTTAACCTTACAGCATAATATGTGTAGTCTAGCAAACAGTTACTTTTCACAATGAGTTATTCTGAACAAATTGTTGATTAACCAGAGAAAATCAAACTCTGAGAACCAGTATCATTCCTTCTTAGTCACAGACTCCCAGCTTGTTTATTTAGTGTCACCCATAGTCTGTCATGGCTGACCTAAAACTATCAGAAACAGCCACAATTGCAGCCAAGCATAAACAAAAATCTGAACTGAAGGTGCAAGGGGACTGCCATTCTAAAGATAAGATCTATTGCTGTAATAGCCCTGGATTATGATGACCAAATTAAAAAAAAAAAATAAAGAAAGATACAAGACCAAACAGCAAACACACAGACACATTTCTGTTTATTTGTACATTGAGGGAGGGAAAGAAATAATTTACAGAGAGTAAGACATATAGGGAATAGGGTTTCATTACATGTCAGTGTTTCTCAACAGTTTATAAAACATGATTTTGTGAAACTAAAGGTTTGCTTGTGGTCGTCTCTGTTTGCTTAATGACATTTTGTAAAGTGATAAAAATCACATGGAGATAGCAGAGAGAGAAAGGGAATCTGCCAGATGGTTATCTGTTGGTAGAGTGTTTTTCACCCTTCCTTCCACCTACAGCACAGAAGCCCTGGTTTTACACTGAAGACAGATTTGCATTAGAAGATACCACATATGAATAAAAGTCTCATATATTATGCTTCAGGTGTGTGAAAGATTTATAAATTGCTGATGACACAGGTAATGAAGGTGACTCATGTGTGACAAAAGCTGACTAGTTATTTAAAAGATGTGATTTTCAGACAACTTTCAATTTTCATTGTAATCAGTTTCCCTGAATTCATAGGGGTTTCTTTGAAAATAGGGAAAATTAAAAAAGATTTAAACACAAACTTTGAACATCCTGATGTATAACCACTGCTACTGTTGTGGGAAAAACTGCTTGCACTCCTCTGCAGTCATGCTAAGGGCTTGGTCACTTGGCCATTTTAAAGGTCAGTTCCTGTCTTTAGCTTAATGCTCAGTATGTTACAAGGTTTCATTCCTTATTGTTTAAATAAATTAAATCTTCAAAGCTCAGAACTACAGTGGGGGGCATTTGTGGGAGTTTGTGCTTTAGAAGAAGTAGTCTGCACTTTTATTAACATTTGCTGAGCAGATTAATGGAGGGAAGAATAATAATGAGATGACTCTACTAGTGTATTTTTTTCCAAAATGTGTAAATTCAAAGATCTATTAGCAAATAGATCTCCTGAGAAATTTTATAAATATGCATATTTCAGAAATTATTTTGATTTGACCCATATTTCTTAAAAACTCTTGAAAATGTAAGTCCTTGTTTTTTGTAATTAACAAAACTTTAGATATCGTATGGCTCAATTCTTCCATATTTCCTATCTTTCTTTATTAATTTCATTTTCTTAAAATCAAGCTGCATTGACTGTTCAGTAGCATCAATAGCCTATTCAATGGCAGCTTTTAGACACTTAGAAAGTACCCAAATGCTAGTCATGCATCATAGCTTCTCACATATTAGCAACTGGCTTAAACATTCATTTTGATGACATGTCTTATTCAAAAAACTTCTGTTTAATAACTGTAGGGCAACACAACCTAAAAATTCTTATGTATTATTTTAGTCTGTCACCACTTTGGCACAAGGAATAACTAATAACTATCTGTCTGACCTTTCTGTTTGACTGGAAAGAACTGCATTGTTCTGTGTTCTTATAGGAGAAATGCACTAAGTATTGGGAGCTTAGGCATATTGAATAAAAAAAAAAAACAAACCAAAACCCACCTCACTCTTATTTGGTTTTTAAATTAATAAAAATTCTGCTTGGAGCTAATGTGAGGTATATCATATTTACTTGTTAATTATTCCTCTCTTTTCTTGCCCTGCAAAGGATATATCTTGACTCTGGCCTTTAGAACAAAATGCAGTTGGGAACGCTGGTCTTAAAAAAACCCCAACCAACCAAAAAATCAACAAAACAAAGAAACAAAAGTGGATATGGGGAAGACATCAAAGAGTAGCATTTAATGGAAATTTCAGAAATGGGAAGAACTCTCTGGAAAAGTCCCTTAAGGTGAAACCAGCATGCGTGTGTGCTGAATGTATGCCTAGAAATATGTTTTTAATGAAAGGAGCTTAGGAGGACTGTATTATGGAAGTGTTGAGCATTCATCTATTCTTATTTATTTCATTATAGGGGAAGATATCAGTTTGAGAAAAGCCACGTGGAATTTGTTGCTTATATTTGTATACTCAAAATGAAACATTCTTTGTAATTGTCATTGTAGACACTGTTATTTCGGTCTGCTGTGACTGTCCAATGTTCATCTGCTGACAGGGAAAATGTCTTCTTGAAATTGTGTGGGTTTTATTGGCCCAGAAATAGATCTTGCCTACGTTTGGTGGGTTAAATAAGGAAAAAGGAATTCTCCCTGGTAAACAAACCTCTGTAAGTCTGATATGAAGATCTCTAAGCTCTGAGAGCTGGCTGAAGGAATACACTGCTTCCCCCAGTGTGACATTACACCTTAATTGACAGCAGTTAAGCCCAGACTAGGAGGTTTTTGCATCAATCTGTCTTCCTGTGTTACTGACCAGGGCCAGGTTTGGCTGTAGACTTGAGTATTATGTTGAAAGCAAAAGCTTAAGAAGAATTTAGATATCAAGGTACTTAGCATGAATACATGCACTTCAATAAGTCAGCTGCAGAGAGGCAAATGCTTTGTGAGGGTAAAATGTCATTGCTATGGTTTTCCATGGGAGAAAATGTTAACCTTTGCTCTTCTAGCACTTGCTGCTTCTGGCACTTTTTCTCAATGAGGACATTTGTGAAGCTAGGAAAGGAATTAGACCACATGCAAAGCTCAGTGCAGAGGTGAAGCATAAGCTTTCAGCAGCGTAGAGCCACGGCTCTGTACTGTGGCTGAAAGCTGTTCACCCTTGAAAGCTTTTCAGTGGTCAGGCTGAAATATGTATCTTGGTGAGTAGCTAGTGAACAAGTGTCAGTAGCAGTAAAAATGCCAACACATTTCACAATTCTTTTGGCTTTCTTAACACAGACAAGCATGTTTACTGAGGTTTATTTTGCCAAGGTACTAAATAGATAATGCTGGGAATACCACATAACTATATGTTGGGTACTGACTCTATACCATTATTTATTCCAAAGCCTCACAGTCAGTTCTTATTTGCAAATAACTTGGGATAGCAAGAAGCTGATGAATAACTATGCCCTGCCATTTTTCAGTATATATAGCATCCTGCAACTTTTGTGAATATATTTAGAATTACTTGATTCACTATTTAGTGATTTAATTATCCTACTTACAAAGTATGATTTATTTTGGCCAGTCTAATATCCAGTGAATGCACATGCTGAGTATATTCTTTGACAATGTCAAAAGAATCACTATTATCTATGATTTTCAAATGGTAATTTGCAAAGAATACGTTGTCCAAGAAGGCAGTGGCTCCTCAGCTTTTGTTGCTGCTTCTCCTTGTTTTCAGATACCTCATTGCAAAAAGAAGTAAAAGTACAGTATTCAAATGGTGCTCTTCTTTTTAGCAAGTAATTGTTGGAATTGCCATGGACATGTAAAACAATTGTTAATGAAAAAGGAAGGAGCCCATGATAGAATCTCTTCATTAAGATAGATATTACAAGATATCACGTCTGATTTCAACAACTTTTTCGTTATAAAATCAAGTTATTCAGACACTGGAAATATAAGACAACTGTGTAATATTATTTATCTTTGTGTCAGAGCCTCTTTATTCTTTCCACTCATTAAAATATATAGAGAGACTCTGACTAAATTTTGGTTCATAGTATTTGGGTAAGTCTTTAAAAGGGCAAAACTTTGTGTTAGTTCATCTGCATTTAGTTTTAGTTCAATCTGTGTTTAGTTTTACTGTGGCAAACACAGTAAACACATGATTATATTTCTCATTAGTTATTTGGGATTATTCTGATCAAACTAGAAGAAAAGATTTGTTGCCTATTTTTTAACTTACCCTTTTTTTAGCTATGTTTCCCTGGTTTTAGAATTTTATAACTTGACAGGAAAAAAGTGATTTTGGTTGAAATTGCAGACAAGGTCTCAACTGCAAAAAACCACTTCACTCCAAATTTCAAAACACTGTGTCATATTCAAATAATGCAACAAATCATAATGAAGTGTAATTAGAATGGAATGCCATTTAAAATGAACAAGTTTCTTCAGGAATTCAGCACAGTTTAAGAGACAGGCTGTGCTAATTCAGGAAGCTGCCAGTACCTCAGCAGAGCATTTTACCTCATGCTTACCTCAAATGTGTGACTTGATTCCTGGATCATGAGTGAATTTCAGAGTACCTTGTTGAGTTGAAGACTTAAACCCTCTGGTTCAAGAAGAAATCCACTCTTTTTGCAGTTTCTGAAAGACTTGGGACAATATGAATGTATACTAGAACCCAGCATTTTGTTAAACACTAATGTGATAAAATTATTGATTCATGTGGAAGCAACTCCTGGTATGTGACCTTCTCTCATTCTTCCGCTTTTATTCTTTATTAAATATGCTTATATTATATGCAGATAATGATGCTTCTTTTGATTAAAAGTTTCTTTTCCATTTTGATCCAATGTTAAGAAACATGGCTGTTAAATTTTGAAATTTTCTCATAAAAGCATTTTCTTGATTAATAAATAGAACAAAATTGAAACTTTTTAGAAAGTAAATAAAACAATTTATTTCTCAGTTTCTCTCTTCTTCCCTTGTAACTCACTGCATAAACATACCTACAAGCAGTTATAAAAATAACATTCAACATCATATGAAGTTCTTTCCTAATACATAGATATTTCATTCAGGCTGCAACCGTGGTAAATATTTCTCTCCCTTTCTGCTCCCTCCCTTCTCCAAATCTTGGGTGTTTTCTATGATTCTGTGTCATTGTGAGTAAAATGTCAATATGTGTAATGACACAGCACAGTGAAAACACATATTTTCATATTCATGTAAACTCATGTAATTGTAAATTAGGCTGTGCCACCCGCTATCATAACATACTTCATGTGAAAAGATGCTAAATTTACTTGACCTACTTTCGTCTTCATGTTTAGGAAACAGGGTATAAGAAGTAAACAAAGTAGTTGTGCCTCATGCAGGAGATGATTATTGTTTGAATTTATGATTCATGCCTTGAGCAAAATTTTGTTTGTGGTCTCATTTGCAACCATAATTTATATCTTTACTAGGGATATACTGTGTATTAGGGAGGTTATATATTAGGCATGCTTTGTACTGGAACAGTATTCTAGCTTTGGGTATAGTATTTTCTATGTTTCTGGTAGCTATAAAATTTTTGGCATAACATTTATTTTAGTAAATATGGAATTTTAATTTTTTTAGAATTTCAATTCCCCTTAAGAATGTCCTATTACATTTACATCAATACACTTGTTACAGCTAAATCAAGCTAGTATTTAAAAGAGTGGTTAATCCAACAAACAGTGAGTCATAAATGCAAGTATTTACTTTTTCAGTATTTCCTAGCCACAGTGTTCAGTTTCTAATGAGTGTTTCATTTAAGTTAATCTGTATTTTTAACCCAATCTAAACCAAATATAGTTTAAAATTTCTGAAGTACAATGAAGTTGTCTTTTCAGAGAAGCATGTTAATTACAGAATTGTTCCATTATCTGGTAAAGCAGACTGAATAAACCTAGATCTGTTAAACAAAAATCTATGAAGGTTGTTGATTTGGAGAAAAAATAACATGGGGGAAACCAAAAGATTGCCTAATATATAATAATGCACTACCACAAAACAGTCATTACAAAATGGACTTTTCTATCTTTAATGTTTATGAATCTATTATTCTCTTTGGATCGCTGTTTACTGTGACATTCCTGTGAGCTGTCAGATAAAGTTACAACCGATAGAATCACAGATGATATACGTGATCCTTTTTCTTTTCTTTTTTTTTTTTTTAGTGCATCTTTCCTTCCAAATGCAGATTCTTTACAGATAAAATCTGGTTTTGAATTACAGAAATACAGTTACTAAGCCTCAGGTGCCAGGACTGCAATAATTTCACCTTTGTGTTTTGTCTTTCAGAAGGTAGAAAATTCTAGTCATACCCTGAGGAGTAGGGGGGTTTTAATTAACCATGGGACATCCATGGAAATCTATACTCCAGGAAGACTGCACACAGATCCTGGCACCTCCTGCAAAAAGACACAATGTCTGACCCTGTCCCAGAATTTCTGATCTCACTGTCTGCCCCAATACTTAAAATTAAAATTCCTAAAAGAGTGGTGTTCAGGAACTGTCATTGGCCTCCTTTCCTTTGCCTAAATCATGGTAGTGAAATATAATGAAAGCAAAGTGTGTTGTATTCAGTATCTACTAGTTCTACAACTAGTCATGCAGTTCTTTATTTCACCTCCTAAATCTGTGGACTCCCTACTTTACTAAAGAGTTAAGGAGACCTTGGACCTGTGATGGTGCCCAAGAAGAATGCAATGAAGATCTCTACCTGTACTCTCACATTTAGTACTCTTTGAGCTCGGGAAGAAAACCAGAGCACCCAGTATCTAAGGGGAAGTGAAAGACAAAATTTTTTGCCTTCTTGTCCTCCTTCCAACCTTCCACTCCACTGCTGTGGGAAAAAAACAGGGTTCCACAGTGGTGATCAAGGTGGAGGTGGTGGCCCATTTTCCTCAAATGGGAATCTAGGATGAACTAATTTCTCCATCCTTGTTCTGCTCCTTAAGAGAACTGAGAAGCAGCAAGTCTCAACAAACTCATGTTACTCAAAGACATTGATACATGAGAGTCTAAAGAAGCATGCCAAATTACTTTTCAAAGACAGAATCATTTCACCTACTTGTGAGAGCTAAATTTCAAGAATATTAAAAGGAAGAAAATTACTGCATGATAGGGAGCTGCCATTGTAATATGTGCTGCTTAGTGCTCGAACATTGTAACTGTCAAGCTGATTCTATTATGAAAAAGGGAGTAATTTAACATTATTTAATATTCACAATATGCACATATTGAATGAAAGTGTATGTAGAATGTAAGACCCTATTTCAGCATAAATGAAATTTTAATCACAGGAGTACTTCTATTGGTTTTAATAGGATAACTCTTGTTCTCACTTTTATGCATGTGCATAATAAATAAGAAGTTACTAATGAATATGTTTAAAAATCACTGTAGTATTACTTTCAAGAAAATATAGAAGATATTCTAACTTCTCAAGTGCTTCTTACTCAGTTTGTGGGATCGTTTTTCCATTCCACATTGCCTACCAATGCCAGTTTTATTCTGTCAGCTATATCAGGACCTTCCTTTAGTACATAGGTAACATGAAAATAAATGATAATAAAATTTCGTTTAATTGGGGTATTTCCCAAGTACTGAAGGTTTAATGCCATTATAGCAAGTTAGCTAATAGTGCTCAGATGGGAAAGATGGAAAATGTAGGAGGATGTGTGCAACTGTAGAACTGACTACTTTGCAGATTGATGCTTGAAATGTACAAGACGTGGCAAAGAGTATCATGATTTACCTTAATATTCTGGTACCACACATTAGGAACATCAGTTGCTTTGGAAAGGTGCTCAAAAAACCCTTGTAGGTGCTGCAAGGGTCTACAGATAGGCAATAATTTGCAGAAATCCTATCTGGTTTGGAGCCTGCCTGCCAGCACCATTTTTGTCTACTTTGAATCCTGTCAGATTTCTGCTTCTGCATTTTGTTCAGTGCTTGCAATGGGAGATGCAGAGATATCTTTGGGAGTAGAAACTGGCACCTAAGATTTGTTCACCCTCCTGTCATCTCCAGCTCCTCCATGGCTGCATAGGTAAGAGCCTACCAGCTTGTTCTCTACTGCACTCTTTGCATCTTGCTTTATTTGCTGTATAACAGTAAAGCATTGGCAGATTAGTTGAGGAATATTTTATTTTATTTTATTTTATTTTATTTTATTTTATTTTATTTTATTTTATTTTATTTTATTTTATTTTATTTTATTTTATTTTATTTTATTTTATTTTATTTTATTTTATTTTATTTTATACTTGAGTAGTCAATCTGTTTAGTGGCTGCTTTACTCCAGCTAGGTGAACTGTCTTCTTAGTAAGGACTGTAAGATTGAAAAAGGAGAGAATTTGCCAGTAGTGACAATAAAATAGCAATGCTGATCTATTATATGAAATATATATAATTTATAAATGGAAATACAATGAAAAGACCAAATTAAAGATGCAAATACAGACGGTTATTCCCCAACAGATTTTAGAAAATTAGTTTTCTAGATTATCACGGTATTTTAGTAGTAAGTGCTAATATTAGGAGAGCAACATGAAGATATCTGAAGGCATTAGGTCTAATCACCCATGTTTCTTCCATGGAATAGGAAAATTGTAGCAATATCTTTTAAATGACAGGCTTAAATATCTGCAATAGCAGTGTAAATTTTGGACTTCAGCAAGTATTTTTAATGTTACTGCCTTTACATAATTACCTTAATGTGAAGAAAAGCATGTCATGCTCCATTGCTCCTTGTGTGCGCTTTAAGGGGGAAAAAAAAAAATCTTTCTATAAAAAGCTTCTTAGCTGTAATTGAGCAAAAGAGTTCATATGGGTTCTGGAGTTGCAGTTCATAATTTCTGTAGACAGGTTAGGTTGCTGTGTGATGATCCTAATTAAATTATATAAAAGCACTGAGCTAGATAAACCAAAGTAGCCTCTCCATCAGTGCAGCAGGTGAGCTGAGCTTGGGCAGGAGCCGGGGTTTGCTCTCGCTCTTCTGCTCCTCGCGTCGCTGCGTGCGCCGGCGAGCCGCCCTGCCGAGCTGATGTTGGCACTTCTGGTCCATAGGTGGCAGCATTGTCAGCCTTTGTGGCGTCTCGGGACGCTTCCAAGGATTCCGGGCTCTCTCCAGACCTCCCCCACTCACAGCGCTATGTGATCAGGGCTGAGTTAACATCATTACATACTCACGTCAGGTGAAATAAAATGGAGTGAAGTCTTTGGGTCAAAAATTAGGCTGTGCTTCTTCGGAGTTAACCCTACATTTCACAGTGCTTGAAGATTTTTTTCCAAGATAACCTGACATTGAGTATCAATCTCTCTTTTAAAAAAATATTTAAGTTAGCTTTATTTATGTCACTTTTTAAAGTTAGAAGAACTATTGGAGCATTGGACATCAGAAAGACTAGGCAGTGATCCTTTTTGCATTACATATCTTTTTATGAACTATTTTCATTACATTTTTCTTTCTGTGCCATCTTCTTTGATATTGGAATTAAAGATATCATGAGGTCGTACTTTTTTACTCCTTATTCCCTTTTCCCATTCCTCTTTCATTTCCCCAGGGAAAGAAATTCTGAAGTAGAGGTTGAAAAAATGGCTTCAGTATTACAGAAAATATAAGCCAAAGTTGTTTCCTTAATAAATATAATTAGATGTATATATTGCATTTTCAAGAGCTAGTACTGATGTTGGGACCAGCTCCTTAAATAAAATAGGACCTCTGTAGTCTCTGGAGAGAACATGCATAAAGCAAAGTAAATGATTTTCTGTCAACACTAAGTAGACAGGTGCTTACATTGAACAGCATTCTAATATGTCTCTGAATATTTATGTCTTCTTTTTCAAATGCATTGCCCATGAATGTCACAGCTGTCAAACGTCTGTATACAAGAAGATAAAAAATGAAATTAATAAAAGGCAGATCAACATTTCATTTGTTTAGGCCACTTTTTCATACAGCATTTTATAGAGGTTAGTGATGTTGAGATGCTTGGGTATACTGGCATATTCTAAGAGCTGAGTGAAATGCAAAGCAGTTACTTCTATTTTGTGTATGCCTATGTATACTTCCCATTATTTAACCTAGATATTATCAATGAAAATAATGACTCAAAGTTCTAAAAGGTTGTTCCTTTATCCTCTGTCCATTTGCTTCACAGATGGAGATCCTGGAAAGTTTTGGCAGCTCACTACTGCTGTAACTAGGAGATTTTTTTGGTAGAAAAAATTCTGAATCAAACTCTGCAATGTCCAGGGACAGGTGAGCCACCACTGCTGCCTGAAAACAGTTAATGGAGAATAAATTCAGTTTCAAAATCGTTCCAAAAATATAAAGAATATACATGTTAAAGTAAATTTACCATTCGTGGCTAACTGTGAAGATGCAGCAATGTATCTTTACAAAAATTTGAAAGATCTTAATGATAACATGACTTTCATTTTATACAGAATGGCACTGAGACAACAAGAGGAAAAACCCTAAACTGTCATAGATCAGCATTATTCACCTTGTATCCAAATAAAGTAGATTAATATGTGTTTCCCATTGACATACTTTAAATGCTCCTCAAGTTTAGTGGTGCTTTCCCTGCAGGCCAGTTGGCATTCACACACTCAAATGTAGATGCCAGAGGTTGGATACTGACTCATTTTGTCTATATTCCTTGCTAATTACCTTGTTGTAAGGTTTCAAGTTACCTTTGAAAAGCCTGAAGACTTTCTTACCATCTCATCTCCCACACGAGCTTAGTAGACAGACCACTTTCCAGTCAAAACAATTCAACGTATCATTCAAACTGAGTTATTCAAGCTATTGCCGTACAAGGAACAATGGACAATGCTCTCAAAAAATTTAAATGACACACAGAGATTTGTAGCATTACTGTGAAAACATCAGCTTGGAATCATATAATCACAGAATGGTTTGGGTTGGAAAGGACCTTAAAGTTACAACCTCCCCATCATGAGAAGTGATTAGCTTAAAATATTTTTCTCAATGTAATTTTTAGTTGTGTAGGCAGGCACGTGCTTGAAGTGCAGCCATAATGAAATAAAGCACGCAGCCATAACAAAAGCTATATTAGTCTTTCATCATAAATTTTCTGTCAGACATACACTAAACTGCTCCTTGGCAGCTCTTATCCCTCTCAGAAAATTTGTCCTAAGCATTCATCAGCAGAGGAGAGAGCACGCAGAACTGAGTAAACCAGCACAGAATAACAGGACTGAGGACATCAGGGCCGATGAAGTGGGTGCAGTTGGCTATGAGACGAACAGATGCTTGAGGGAAACTAGCAATAAGTCAAAAACAATGTTTCATAAAAGCATATCTCCCAACAGATTCCAGTAAAATATGGGTCTGTTTTTCCTGCAAGCTGTATATGGAAATAGCGGGAAATCTTTAGATCTTGCATGCATTTTCCATAGAGACACAATTCTTGCTCTGTGTTCCAGCTACAGATCCTAGAAGGAGATGATATTTGGAAACATCTACATCATGAACTGGTTTCCAAATTAGGTTAGCATTCTTGCTGCTTTATTTCCAGAAAATAGGTAGAAGTGTCCTTTAATTCTCCTAAAAATTTCTTAGCTGATAACAGAATACATGTTTGTGATTTCAGGATATTACTAGCATTTGTTTCAGCTTTGAAATGTCACAAGATGGAGATTTTTTAGGTTAGCTAGTTACTAGAAATAATTTAGAAGACCCTATGGTCTTGCAGAGATAAGCATGGAAATACTGTACTGTTTGGTTCTTTCTGGGATAGCAACACTTAAAATGTATTGTTCCTTTTGATGTTGGCAAATAAGGCCAATGCAGAAATGTATGAAACTGAGAACAGAAGATATATTTATTTGGTAAGAATCTGAAGTTTCTTTTATCCCAATTAGTGTTATAATTTAGAAAATAAAAAGAACTGGTGTCACCAATAACATAAATACAGAAGCAAGAGGGGGAAAAATAATCCATTCTGAAAGTTTGTATGCCACAATAAACTTCTTCATCTAGAGTTAAAGAATATTTTTTAACTGGAGCTTCTTTAAATCTATCAATTTCACTCAGGGCTTTTTCAATCAAAATCTTTTCTTTAGTGATGTATGTTTGATGTACATGTCTCCTGTGGTTACATTTCAAGATATTTAGGATGTTATGGGAAGTCAGATTATTATCATTTTGACTAAATGTATCACATTAGCAACATAACAAAAACCCCATGCTTCACTGTTAAGAAATGGACTTTTCCTGTAACATACAGTTTCAGAAATAGACCACATTTGCTGCATTGCCATGTGAAACTGCTGTTTTTCTCTTTGGGAATTACTATGATTCTTGCCTGAGAAATAACTATTGAGATCTGTGGGCTACTGAATTCAAACTCACAGGCATAACTAAGGGAAAAATATCTTGATAAGAAAGGATGAGCCTTGCAATTGAAAATGCTTTGAATAAAAGTGCTGCTAGCTTTCAAAGATATTGCCAACAATATCTTGAGGTATATGCCATAATTTGCCTTTTTCTTTGCAACTTATTCTATTGTACCTAGCAAATTTTTCATTGAGATCAGATCAGATCAGAGATAAGTGGTGCCTTAGGTTGCAGAGAAAAATTAAGTTTCAAATTTCTATGTATCTGATTTCCTTTACTCTCAATACACATTGAAAATAGGTTCTGACATTTTAACTGCAAATTTCTTTTTGTTTTTAAAATGTTGACTTTCTGAGTATCATTCAAAGGAGAAAGAACTATTTACTGATTTGCTTTCCAGATGTTTTAGGTGAAATCTGTTCTGTAAAGGTAATACTGTGATGAGTTGTTTCTCAATGCTGAGAACTCCTGTGTTAGCCTGGGCCTGGATTTCTCCAGAGTAGCAGTTTATTTTTCCTTCTGACCACAGTAACTCTGGGCCTCCAGAAGGGGGAATCTGGGATTATTTCATCCTCTTAGCATCCCCCTACTCTTGCTGACATCAGGATGCTCTGCAGCAGTAACCATATCCTCTGTTTCAATGTGATGGAGGCAAGGTTGTCTGTACTGGAGTGATACTTTGCTATTAACTTTAAAGGATTTTTTATACTTAAACCATGTGGGTAACTCCAGCTAACTGTTTAGGCTTTATTTAAATATTAGTGTGTCAGAGGACTTAGGGGTTTCAGGCCCCCACTAGAACCAGTATAGGGGAAATTGTGCCACACTTCAACTGGGCTACAGAGCAAGTGCTATGTCATCTCCCAGATTAGTTCTCGGTCCCTTCCAATAAATTGCCACTGACACCATAAAATACCAAATAATCCATTGAGAATATTTCATTCTATAATGAAAGCATATGTAGGTTGAAATTCCATTAATTTAAATAATTGATTCGTTGTTAATTCCAAATATGCTGGTCACAAAAGTTTCAGTGGACCATAAAATTGAAAAGGGATCATTTGGGTCAAACTTGATGTTTAACTTAACAAGAAAATAATTGTTTAAATTATATTTGTTAGACCAATTTTATTTTCCAAATAACTGGGGAAAAAATGAGGCTAATTTTATTTCTATGATGCTGTTCTTTAAACAACCATTATGGATTAAAAGTCCTTGTCACTAGCTCTATTTAGAACATAAGTCCTCTTAATAGAGAAACCTTTGGTAGTTCTGGACAGGATGTGAAAGAATGATGATGAAAGTAATTGAAACTTCAAGGAGGGAGAGAGTAAGTAACAATGTAATTACATGAATTGGAATTATTCCAGGTCCCTACAACTGAAAATGCCAAAATGCTACTTAGCAAGATATTTCTATTAAAAAATTATAAAAGTTTCTACCGTTGTGAGCAGCAAATCTTCAATCTTTAGCATTCACTCTGACTGACCTTCTATTCCCACCTGGGCTAAGTAACTTCCCCCTCCTTCAAAGGAATGCTTTAACGAGTCTATTCCCGAAAGAGAACAATGCCTTTTCCTGGAAATCTTCAGTCGTTTTCACCACCACATTGACTTTCCTGTTTAGAAACAGATCCCCAGTGAGCACAAATTCCTCCACATTAAAATCCCACCTAATTTCTTTCCAGTTTTCAAGAAAAATACATACATTCAATATATTTCTACTTATAGTGCTTTTATAGTAAAACATTATTATACGGTCTAAAGATATATTGGACCAATTACAATCAACCATTATATGGTAATGTTACAATAATATTGCAACCTATTATATTATATTAATTACACAAATAACTCTCTGCTGGCACAATCTCTTCCTTGATGGATTTTTTCCTACTAGTGTTTCCTAAGTTCGAGAAGTTAGAAATCCATTGCAAACTCTAGAGTAAATTATATCCATAATTATGTTTATAGTACAGTATATAAGACTTTCGTGTATAAATACACAACATGTATTGTAACATATAAATTGAAATTCTTTTATTTTACCCAGTGTTCAGTACTATATGGAAATTGCTGTACTGGTACAGTGCATATTTCAAATCAGAGAAAACAGGATCTTCACTGATCTGAATATATTAAAAAACTGTACTACCTCCATCTCTACTGTTATAAAAGGAATTTTAATGATGTCATGAAAACACAGAGTTAAGACAGATTTGTAACACAATGCTTCAGCAAGTATGAAGAGACAGAACATTTTTGTGTATGCTACTTTACACTCATTCTTCCTGGGAGAGTGACAATAATTTAATGTCAAAAATCAATTTACTGCGATTGAGGTACTTGGGTTGATTTAGAGAAAAAACAAAGGTAATAAATCACATTTCCCATTTTCCAGGAATATCCCAGATTTAATTTTCCAGTTAAAATCTAAATATTTGTATTTATACATATTTGCTAACTCTGGTATGGGACTGGGCTTATTTCATTCCAAGCAGTAACAGTGTGTGTTTGAATCAGGTGTTTTAGAAAACACATTTAAACACATTAAAATTCAAATATTCAAAATTTCAAGGCTGTTGGTCTTCCTGAAAGTGTAGCATGGGATACTTTAAATTGCATTTGTTTTAAGCCTGAGGAACTACAGTTTTCATAGAAAAGATAAAAGCTAAAAACTGCTGATTTTGGCAACAGCTGACGTGTTTGCAGACATAATTATATATATATATTTAAAAAGCATAGAAGAAAATCTATAATTCCTCTGAGAAACATTTCTCAAATTGTCCTCAACTTTTACAGGTTAATCAAATAGAATACATTGTTTAGCCAAAGAAATGTTGAATATTCCAACCATCTGTCGATTCTAGTGTTAAGGGAAACAAAGAGAAATAGAAAAACATGAGCAGCAGAAAAAAGAGTTAAGAGTTCTTCTCTTTACTGATGGCCAGGTTTTAATTTTTCTGCCAGGATTTCAATTTGCAAATATGCAACCTCATAAAATTATTCAAATAATGCCTAGTTACTGCTCATTAAGAAAGTGGAAGGATGGCTCTGATGAAATAAGCAGGTTGGTTGATGTTGGTAGCAAAAAAATATTGTCAAGGCTTTCTTAGTGTTGTCGTGTATTTAACAATACAAGCTGGTTTTTACAGTGCTTGGTTTAGTGGAGATACAATCTTATTTTGCAACATCATAATAAATGAAGAGAATGTGAAGAGTCATTTTTTTAAAATTTCATGTGATTGTACTTTGTGTAGATAGCCTGGTTACCTCAAAGTTATTGCTCATTTTGGGGATCAAATATTTTTGCAATATGAAAACTGGCTGTAGTTTTCCAGGTTGTACAGAAGCTGCTGCATACGAAAAAATTAGACAACTTTTTTTCCTACAATTTCCTAAACCAAACAAATTCTTTTTGGTATTCTGTTGTTAATTGCAATTATTTTGAAATTGCCCTTGCAATACCTTAATTCACACTGCCATTGCCATTGCACTCAGTGCATCCACTTTTGAAAACTAATGACCTGAGCTAACTTGGACAAGATCTAAACAGCTAGTTTCAGGAAAGTTAAATATCTAAATATTTCAATTTGCAGTTAGGAAACCACTATACCAGCATGTCTGTGAGATATTGCAGTCAATGCACAGTAAAAGCTCGCAGATTTTAATGTTGGGGGTGGGGAAAGGAAGAAAAGAATAAATTTTTTTAAAAGGGTCATGAAACATGAACACAAAGTTTATGCTCTCCCCTCACTAAAAATCCCAGATGTATTGATGTGGGGTTTTTTTCAGAAACTGTAATGTAATTAATTTTCTTTTCTCCCAAGCTCTGGCTAGGGCATTGCCATATTTCAACTCTGCTTTCCTGAATGCTTCACTTTCTCCCACCAAACCAACTTTTATTTTTTAAGAAAAGACACTGGAACATACTTTGTTGTAGTTCTGTAATATTTCAGCAAAGCTGTTTGGATTTTAATTGATTTATTGTATGTGGTTTTGGGTTTATATTGTTGGTGCTTTAACATGCAAAATCTTCATATAGGGGTTGTTTTTATATGTTCATGTGACTGATTCCTTGCTAGTTTTAAATTTTATGAGTTTTTACAGAAACTAACTTATCTGTATCCTGACAATCTGTCATATAAATACTTTTATTGGTCTGAGTTTTGGTGCCCAATTAAAGATACTCTCAATGGATGGAGAAATTATCATCAAAGCCCGTGGATAATGGCTTCTAAATGGGCTGCTGAAAAGACACTTGACAAATTTCATTGGTTTTAAGACATATTCACCACAAATTTTCTAGAAAGTATTCTACACTTTTAGGACAGGAGGTATGTACTGCACATTGAAGAAGAAAAGCATTTAATAAAATATAAGTAACATTTGATAATCACTGTGTGAGAAGAGGTTATTTTCTAAGGAAGGAAAAATAAAAAATCATGTAGGATGCTCTGAAAAATGTATGAATAACTAAGTTGATGAAAATAGAGTCTAGGATATCCCTGCTTCATATTACAACCCTTTTCAATGTTTTGCAGGAATAAAAACATCTATATATTTAGAATGAGATCTGTTTTCTGACAAAGAGGAGTAATTTTGACTTAAAACCAGAATCTCTGTGGATGAGGAAAATTTCTCTTCAGCTTAAAAATTGGAAAAGGATTCTTTTTCCAAAACTGATGTTTGACTTAGGGGGGAAATGTTAGAAATTTGCTTTTGTACTTATTTGCTCTCAAATGTTGTATGTATCAGCTTGTTTTGCAGAGAGCAGCCATCTGAATGCCTATTCAAGTAATGAAGGGACTTGTCATAACTGTGTTTGTACAGCACTTTTGGAAAAAGATTGACATTACACTACTCTAAGTTAAATAAACTTCTAGGATTTGTCTCCATATATTACAAAGAGAAATAATTAATCTAAAGGGAGAATTCTTTAAGGATCTTTTTATAAAAGTAATGAGAACAGCCAATAGTTACATGCATGAAGTACAAGAAAGCAAAGAGTATCTAAAGACCTGATCAAAAGCACATCTGAGTCAGTAGACAGATAATTATTACCTTCAATAAATTAGAAATATGTCCCCAGTTGTATGTAATATAGATATCCTCCTGTTTCAAGCTCATTCAATAAACTGGCTTTATGAAAAGGAATGTAACATGCTTAATACTGAACATTGTACTAGATGAAGTTTTTCTTGTGTATCAGAAATTTTCAAATACAGTTGGAAATAACATTTTGAAAAAATAAAATTATTCAAATGTCTTCACAAGTACATAGTTTTTAATTCAGTGCTACTATTTCACAATTGAGTTGTAATACACTTTTCATTTTTATATTTCCTTCCTTCCTTATATTTCATTTTTTCCAGAGTTCAGGAAATGTGTTACCTTGTCTGTACTGCCTTGTGATTAGTGGTCTTTCTTCCTATTAGGACCTATTTGTGTACAGAAAGGTGCCCTATCCCACTGTTTGTATTCACCTAGAAGACAGGGATATAGGTATCATTGCAGCATTTAATTAAAAAGAGGCTAAAATGAACAGAATATTTTAAAAACAACGCTGCTTTGAAGTTTTGTCTGTTTACTAAACTTTTTCCCCATGGTATTGTCTTTGCGTTCTACCATCAGATATTGTCTACAGTGAAATCATGACAGTGATTTTTCTCTGGCAACTTTCAGTCTTTTTATTGGCTAACAGCTATCACTGTTTGCATTGTTCAACACTCACTATCCAGTTAGTTCTATAACAATTATTTCATATTTGTAAATTAAATCTGACTTTCTATTATGTAGCTAATTATGTTTTATTCAATATCCTATGAAAAAATTATTTATTTTAATATTAGGTTTTCTGAATCTTTGATGATATCTAGTGCATCATTTCCAATTATTATTTTTATGAAATTGGAAACCTCAGGCAACCTCTGTGGCTCTTTAAATGTAGTATATTTGCCATTTTAAAAAAATTTACTTTGCAAGACCAAATCTTCTAGTATCATATATGTGTCTTCATTATCCTTGTTACACTCCCTGCTGCTTTCTCTCCATTTATTTGTGTGTGTATGTGCATCACAGTGTTACTACTTCCAAATAATTTTTATACTCTAAAGAGCACCCATCTGCCTTATATCCTGTAAGAAACTTAACAGTCATGTCTTCAAAGATCTCTAATAAATTATTAAAGCAATTATTCATGCAAGTCAATAAACTCTCTTATAAATATGTGTGGCCCACTTGCATTGTAAGTTTGAAGAAATTGCTTTACAAATAATTTACATATATTCAAATTGGAATAAACAAGAACAAACATTATAAATGGGTTACCATGTTATATCTGTGCACCAAGCCAGAGTTTCCAGCCTCTAACTCCAAATTATTAATTCTGTTTTTACTAATAATTATATACATAATGTAATTTCTCAGAGACCAGTTCAGTTTATCTTACTCCAAAGTACTTTTTAAAAATTAAAGATCAATAGAATCTAAGTGGAACACGGTTCACTAAGAATTTTAGGAGGACTCTACTAAAACCTAAACACATTTTTGTTTGTCACAACACCTGACATAAACAAGTGCTGAGAGTGTTTATGAACTATATACAGTTTTTTGATGGATAGCAAAAAATGAAATAAAATAAATAAGTATAGCTTGCCTAAGAAAAGGTACATAAAACAAATATCAAAGTAGCAACTAGAACTCAGGATTTTGTCAATTTTATTATATTTAGTCTACTAGAGCATAAAACCATTTTAAGTATAATGAGCAGACTTACATTTGGAAGTTACCAAAATAAATTGTTTCGTTGTCCAGTGTTTGGTAACAGAAATGAGGTATTACCTAAAACTTATATTCTTCTGTTTGTTAAAGACTAGTATTCAGTTACTCAACAATTACTGTGAGATCAGTCACTCCTCATGGTTCTCTGAGATCTGTGAGTTCCTTATCAAACAGTGGAACTTTAGTCTTGAATATTTTCCATTTCTTAGTTCTGTTGGCAAAAGGTTAATTAATACACCTTGTAATCATCTTTAAAAACAATTTTGCTGAAATTATAGTGGTTAGTGAAGTGGAGACTGATGAGCCATCACCATTTTTTTTATTCTTAGTATTCTAAAGTTATCATTTTATTTAGTCAAATAATAAATTCTTTATGTCCAACTGGTTTGAATGGGATTTACGTCTTCTGGAAAAGTGGCCTCAGGCATGTAACTTCCAAATATATGAATTACAGTCATCGTAAAAACATCTCCATAATAGGAGACAGATTAAAAGGTTATAAAGAACTGCATTTGTTGAAGTCCTTAAGAATATGAAGCCAAAGGGAAAAAATCAGCTTTTTATAAAGTCATCACTTTTAGAAAGATAAATCCTGTTTCATCACATAACATACTTTGCATAAAAAAAGGATTATGCAAGACTAATCATCTAATTTGAAAATTCTTATGGAGTTGAGCATTAAATTTAAAAAACAACCCCTTTCCTGCAAGAGAGGTACTGATGGTGACATCTACAGATAGCATTGAAACCCTGGGTGCTGTTTTGTCCTGGAGAAGACAGGATGAAAAACCATTCAAGTCGAGTAACTAGCTGACTAAACTCTGCACTTTACAGTCTATAAAAAGTGTTAAATGTCATACAGACAAGGTCTTTCCATAAATAAGTTAATGAAAGCATTTTTTCTTGGCTTTGTTTAACCCAAAGGCTATAAAGTTTCAGCTGAGCAGTGCAATCCTATTTAGAGGAGAAGTGCTTTGAGCTTCTGCTTTCCTCTCAACACAAGAAAGACCAGGACACTGTTTCTTTAAGAGTGCTGAGTGTCTTTTTTGGGTCATAGAAAAAACTTTCCCTTTGGAAAGTAATGAAGAGACAGGGACACACAGCATCTAGTAGAGACAAAGGCAGATTTACGCCTCACCGGCGGCAGCTGGCACCCAGAGCAGCTGCAGGACCCATTAGCAAGACTCTATTGCCAGACTTGGCAAGGGACACAGGGTTATGCCCACCAGGAGTGAATTACAGCCCTGGAGCCACTCTTCCTGGCCAGGGAAGGGTCATGCTCTGTGGTGTGATAGCTCTGTGGTGTAATCATACCATGGTGGGCTTTCTAGATCTCCTTTCAAGGCAGGGTCCTTACTTGATTTCAGATTTGAGTCAAGTTCCTCCAGGCAAAGACAAAAAGAGCATGAGCCATCTCTGGAGCATCATGGCTAAGCTTCAGCCATGTTTTTGATATTGTAGGTTTTGTCTTTGTTTGGGGTTTTTTGGGTGGTTTGTTTGTTTTGTTTTTTTCTTTGAACATATTTTTTCACATTTGATGTAGGTACACTACACCCTTCTATATTTCCTGCTAGAGATAAAATAGAGAAAAAATTCTGGAAGTGTTTGGTACAGGGCAGAACTCTGTTTCCCTTGTGTTCTTTGGAGTGGATGAAGACAGAGGCTGGGATGATCTGTTTTATACTTGGGACTCCTCTGACCTCTGACTGCTAGAGTACACTACAATATCCTGACCACTAACTTTTAATGACAAACACCATATTGGCTGTGAGGTATGTAGAGTCAGATGCAGTATACCACACTCTCCAAATTTTTTATTCTATTTTTAAAAATTTTTAGATAGGAGACATTCAGACAGGTAATTCAAAACTCTCTCCCTTATCCAGATCCAGTCTAGGCAGAATTTAAACAGATCAATTGGCAGAAAATTTTGACACATAGGTAGAGAGGGTGTGTATCACACGATTTGGATGGACATTATGAGGTTGTGTTTTACTGCAGGCACTCACAAAAGCCTCCCTGACCTTCTCTAAGCGTCCAGTCCCTCTAAACTGCCATGCAGGATTATGGCCAGAGTGTGATTGGAGTCTCCCAAGCTTCCACCTCTAGCTTGTGGCCAGGCCCATCCTAGGCACAAAATTATAGCTGTATGTGTTTTAACTGGCTCACAGGCATTGTAATAAGCTCTTTGAAGGCTGTGTTCAAACCTTTAAATAAATTTATGTCTGGAGCATTTCTATAGAAACATACTGAACAATGTTTCACAAGGGTGAATGACACTGTTATATGAAATAGACCTCTTTAACAAGAAACAAGGCTGAAATTACCAGAAACTACAGAGAAATAGCCACTAAGTAGAAGTATGTGTTTCCAATTAGTACTTTACTGCCTTTCAAAATGGATGTGCAATGCTTACTAATTTTCTGGCATCCTTCTTTCTAAGAGATAATATCAGTGTTCACTGCTCTTAGAATTTTGCTAGGTTAGATGAAAATCTTTAATCAGAGACATATAAGTTACAGCATCATGTAGAGTGAAACACTGACATTACTGATTTTGTACTTTACATTATTCACTGCAATTCATTTGAAGGTCTGTTGTACCTTGCCTGACTGTGGAAGGCCTGATAAGGTAGGCCAGTATAAAAATATATGTTGGCAGAGATCTGTATGGCTTAGAGGCTTTATCACATGAGTTACAGACTAGACAACTTCATGGTGCTTCCGGCTACTCTGGACCTCTCCATGTGACCTGTATTTGCAACTAACAATAACCCTTTTTCAGCAAAACACATTCACTCAGAATCTATGTACTTCCATAGAAGAATCTAAACATACATGAACAGTTATATGTTTATAAAAGTAGTGATTTCTAGCCTAGTAAATCATTCTGTGGAAGAATTCTTAATTAGAAAACATTTAAATTATTATACAGAAAACATTTCCTTGTTTTCTACAACATTTTTTGTAGGAAAATATATGCAGAAAGCCTGATATTTATCTTTTATTCGAGGATACTATATGGATGTTCATGGAGAAAAAATCATCATCACTTACCTACTTTTCATTATAAAGCTAGATAACCAACCAAATACTATATTTTTTCCAGGATTTCTATTGATTCACCCTGCTGTGAATACAAATTATAGGATATGACATCAAGATAATAGGACAAAAAAAGAAAAAAAAGGGGGGAAATTTCTTTGTTTGCAAATCTGGAGCATTAATTGTGTTCCTGTGAGGCAATCTGGATGAAGCTTCTGCTAAGCAAATTAGATATAAACTGAAGGTGAGGGCAAAAGGGTCGCCACAGCAAGGGAGCATCGAGTGACAGGCACTGGGACCTCCGATGCATGGCTTGTAGAGCAGATGTTCACAAGGATGCAGTGATTATTGAACTGGTAATAAAAAAGCATCAGCTTACAGGCAGCCACGATGGATGCTGGTAATTATAAAGCATCCCCTGGGAGGAAAATGACACAAGTCAGCCGCATCTCTGCAATCACAGGGGCATAATTAAAGCTCTAGTAACAGTTGTTAATAGGGTGCAAATAAAACAGGGGGAAAATTTGAACACAGTCTTTTTCTTTTTTAAAGAGACGGCAAAGGACAATGTAATTACAGAGACTGCATGGTTTTTAATTTCATAATACAGTAAAACAAAGACCTTTAATGTATTTTATACACCCATATACACACCATATCCAACAAAGCAAAAGTGATGTAGACTTTGACTCTGTGGCATGATGGGGAGAACAGATTTTTTAACCAGAATGTTTATATTTTAATTTTCAAAATGGGTAAAGCACAAATATGTAAAGAAAATGTCATATGTATAAATATTTGGCCATTTCATCCTCACAGGAGAGGTACAATGACAGTATATATGTTTAGCTACTCCTATTGGCGTTATTGTAGACACAATAATCATAAGATACTAGCAGAGCAGGTCATAATGTCTTTTATTAGACCCACTGGAAAGAGCAGACAAATTCCCAATTTTCATATGGTTTAGGTATTTTTCAGATATTTAAAACATACTTTTGGCATCCAAAAGTATAACTGATATGTTCTGTTGGGTTTAATGATCCATGAATACTCTATACATTTCACATCAAGCACACTTAGGGCTCAGACATCAATTTCAGTAGAAATCCTTATGAAGTGTTAGCTACATAAAAAATGTAAAATCTATCCTTCATGTATAATAAAGATCAGTCAATCATACTTTGGCAGAGAGTGATAAAAAGTGTCTTTGGTCTAAATATTTCAAAATTCAATTGTTTTTATCTAACACGATAATTAGTCAAAATACCATATAGCTGTCTTTCTCAGAAATTGTTGAGTCTGCAAGTTTTTGGAGTCTTTCTAGCCCATTTTGTTTGAGTGGTTTTGAAACTTTGTTTTCACATACCTGATGTCTTTAGTGGGGTACCAGTTGAGTTTATTCAAGAAACAGATTCTTCTCAAGGACTCTGGTAATACAATACTTTAGTACAACACTTGATTACCTTTCTTTCACTCTTCTTTGTGATGTTTCCCAGCAGACAATATTGCAGAGCTCTTCTATCTTTTTCTAACAGACAACATACAGCAGCACATTTTGCTATGTTCTTCAAGCTGTCTTAATTAGCTAATATTCAAGAGCTTTCAATTTTTTTTACCTCCTTCTATCAGAAGGATACACTGATGAGGACTAGTGAGATATATATTTGGTTATAGGCCAATTTATTTGTTTAAAATGTACAGAAAGTTTGTTTTTTGTGAACACAGCATAAATAAACAGCAAAAATTTCATTATTCGGAACCTTCTTTTATACCAAGAACAAAGTTTTCTGAAGAGAACTATCTTTTTCTCTGTTTTTTATGGAGGCTCACTCTGTATTTTGCACTCTTGCAATGTCAATTTTCTTTTGTTTCACTGCTCCTTAAAAACACATGTACCTACAATGGAAACCCAAATCCTAACCTATCCCTTGAACTTTAATCAGTGAATCGTTTAATTTGTTACTACCAAAAGATTTGACATATTGGTTGGTAATTGAAGTTTGTTTTTTCAATCATTAAACAGGAGAGAATTTAACGTTTTCTTATTAAGACTAAATGAAGGGATTGCAGCCAGAACAGTGATTGATGTCTGCCATTAGTATCTGCAGCATATGAGTATTAAGATAGCATTAGAAATCATTGATAACCACCAATGTATTCTATTGAACAAACAGCCAATACTAATTGCAGGAGACAACTAACAGGTTTAATGTAAAATACTCATGCAGTGTTTAATGAAGGAAACCCGAAGAGAATTCAGTCAGATGTCAAGTGTTGTGCATAAAATTTAAAAAAAAATAATCTGCACAGAAGAAAAGATAAAATCACAACTGCTTTGCTAAGATATTACTATGTAAATTGAAAAAATGTTGAAAATTATTATATTAATCATATTTTAATGAACAACTGAGAAAACTTCAGAAGAATAACATAATTAACTACTCATAATTTCCTATTATGCTGTGTTTTGCTGTGGTAATCATGGTAATTTTCTTCACTGTAGCATGGGCTGTGTTTTCCATTTGTGTTGGAAAGGGTGCTGCTAATATGGGGATGTTTTTGTTACTGCTGAGCAGGGCTTGCACAGAGCCAAGGCCTTTTCTGCTTCTCACTCCATCAGCCAGAAGGCTGGGAATGCACAAGAAATTGGGATGAGACATAGCCAGGCCAGCTGACCCCAGCTTATCACAGGGACATTCCAGATCATATGGCATCATGCTCAACGTGTAAAGCTGGGGGAAGATGGAGGAAGGGGGAGGTGTTCCAAGCTGTGTTGCTTGTCATCCTGCTCTTTTATTTCTTACATGTTAAAGAAGCAAAAATTTTGTCTGTAATTCTTTGCCAATTTGAAAAAAACACAGCAAAACTGCTGATAACATCAGCTGGAAAATAATTTTATAATGAGATATTATTGTTAATGTGTGAAAATAGATCAACCTGTCTCAAATTCCAAATTAATTTTCAAAATTATAAAAAATTTTTTGGGAAGCTTATATAGCCAAAAAGCCTCAAATTAGTAAATAGTAAATACAAGAAACAACTGTGTAAAGAAAGACTAAAGATTTGTATCTTCTATATATTTACCACATATGCAGAATACAAAATTTATTGCATTGTGAATCATACTAACTATAATAAAATACATCCTAGACAACTCCTTCCTATCATTTTCCCTGTGTGGAAGAAATGCCCACATTCCATTACTGCATCTGACATGATACATAAGCCTCACTATGTGAAGTCTAAAAATCCAGGAAACTAGGATCCTTTGTCCATTAGGAGCATGTTCAGTCCTACTCCAACCGTACAACTGTGGGACATAACTGAGAAGATGTTTACTGCTGCATATATAGGCAGCAACCATTTCTTTAATTTCAGTGGTTTCACTAGTGTGAAAATGGTCTTGATGAAATCAAACTGAAGCCTGATGTTGATAGTACAGCAAAGATGACCTGTCATGAACTCTGAGGGGTTTTTGGTATGATTATTTTCAGGTGTGATTGGACATAAATAAGGTTACATCCCTGTAGATTTAATACCTGCAAAGAGCAGAATCATCCACTTCTAGAAAACCATGCAATCACTAAGAGTGAAATAATGGATTCTCTATGCAGGAAATTCAATTACTCTAAAAAGTCTCCCATAAAGAAAACTACCTGCAGACCCAGAGAAAAATTGTTTTGCCCTACTATCAGATAAAAGAAAAAAAAAAGCTGAATGGGACCTAGATGTATGCCTTACACATAAACAGATAAAATTTGTACCACTGATTTCACAAATAGCTCAAGGTGCAGTAGTGTTAATCATACACATTATGCACTTGAGTAATAAATTCATCATGTGTTTTAAAGTATTTTAATACTGTTTTGGTTTAGGAATGATAGTCCCCAGTTTAGTGTTTAGAGTCTTCTCTTCCATAGTTAGTGTTGTATTTCCACAGAGACCACCTGGCCAAGAGATGTTTAGCTCCCATTGCAGGTTTAGGCAGTAATTTGTCCTGTTTAGGGATAGCTGATGACTCTGCACACCACAAGTTTGCATTGTGCTGTTGACTGCAGTTAATTCTGGGCTCTGTCATAACTGGCCATGTGTTTAAGTATTTATTGATAGTCATTAAATTTTTACACCATTTGCTTATATTTTCAGCAGAAAAATGCACATCTATATTTATACTAACATACTTCCACTTGCATTCAGCTCTTTATGATATCTTTACTTTCAAATTAGCTATCAGTTATTTGAGTAATGTTATGGTATCTGTTAATTCATTTTCTAGCTAGCCAAATTCCTATTTAGTTACCTTTTATTAGCAGTGGTATCAACAGCCTCACCTGGTATCTGCTATCTTCATAGAAAAAGTATGCCTTTTCCACTTAAAAATATGCCTTTCTAATAGTTCTTCTTTTGAAGAACCTATATCTTGTTGAATTATTTGTTGATTTTTTTGGTAATACGCTATATTTTTTCATTCTTTCACTGGAATTTCTACCAATAATCTATTATTAAGTTGCTTTGCCCCACAGTTGCTTTCCTTATCTGCAACTCCTTTGAAGTAATACTTGCTAACAGTAAATGTTGCAGTTGTCACCTACAGTTCTGGAATTTGGTTTCCTTTAAGATAAAACAGTACATTTGGTTTCATTTTAGCACAGACTTTTGTGACAAATTTGTGTGTCATTTATAAATAATAATGTACTGATAAGAAAATAATGTTTCTGTTGTTAGTTGAAAAATGTAAAACTATAACAGAATATTTCCGCTTAATGGTTAATAACAGCTATCATCAGTAATTTTTCTTACAACACTACTTTTCTTACTGTGTAGCCACCATTCACAGTAAGTTCAAAAAAATGTGGAGTGCAGGTTAGTGAACATTACAACACATTGAAAAAAGCTTATTTTATGTTTCTGCAGCTTCATTATAGTGTCGTGTGTCTTTTGAAATGTTCTATGGCAGCTGGACTAAAACCCATTTGACTTTGACTACCACCAGTGAACAGTAGTACTCTTTTGGCTGTGTAGGTCATTGTAAATAGCAGAGAGGGTCTGCACTGAATGATGATTCTAGGCATTATACACTGAGTATCATTTATATTTTTAAAATATTCCACCCACTACTAGTTGAGGCAAACTATTTTTCTAATGAACTGGAAAACTAGGGTAAATTTGATTTCCAGAATTCCTTTTAACTACAAATGATTGTAATTTTTAGGACTGCCTGTAAAAAGCTTACTGGATATCCTCAATCGATTTAAAGGGTAGCAATAATCTTTCTGGCATAATCTGCATGAATCTTATTGTTTTGCCAAGTGCTTAGTCACAGCAGAAGCCCTTTACAAATCCTACTACATAGGAATTCTTGATGTATTTTTTCCAATTTTAAAAACATCAAATTATCTCCAATTTGTTTCAGTTTATTTCCCTCTTGTGAATGGTTCTGTGCTTCACATATAGCTTATTTCTCTGTGTTAAGCCACAGCAGGAGGGCAGATGTCACAGGGTGACTTTACTACCTGTACTTTCTCCTCTCTGATAGAACTAGTTCACATGCCAGTTTTAAATAGCCTCCCCAAAATGTGTAATGGTCACCACCCACTGAGATCTAAGTCAGCCCCTGTTCAATTGGAACTTGGCCAAAACTGTGCTGCTGTGATGAGGAGGCTGTCACACTGCTTCTCCCTGTGATGTGGAAATGGAACTAACAGTCAGCAAATCTCTTTAATTTGAGTCTCTTAGTAGAGAAATATCAGTAGGAATCTTTACTTACAATACCAGCAGCCAGAAATAATGGCAAAAAGCCCTTTCTAGTTTTCTGTCTAATCTTTGTTTAAACTTCCCAAGGTGTGCAAAGTAAGGCTACAGAAATGTTGGTTTGCACAGGAAGAAAATACATCACTTGTTAATTTTCAATGAACAAACATCTCCTTAAGTAACTCCTCTGACTCCTCAAGCCTCCAATGTACTAATCTGCATTTTGAAGCACTTATCTCTCTAATTTTGCAAATGGCAAAAAAATTTCTAATATTTATGTTAATATGTTGCTAACATCTAATATTGTAAATCTTTGAATTCTTTGGATTTAACCAGATGCAGAATGTTCTTACTGCACATTGTATTGTAACAAAAATGCACATTACATTTATGCACAATCATAAATGTTACATTAAATATGGGTACAATATGGACATGATCTTAGATATAGATAGATATAGATATAGATGTAGATGATAGAGATATAGAGATATACATATAACATATTCAAAATTTTCAGTGAACCTGAAATCAAATTAAGGTGAGGCGTGATGAACTGTGGATGAAGATACTAAGGGATAGATTAAGTGAGAGCAAGTTGGCAGTTGCAGTGTTATTACTGCTCATTTGCAGGTGTGGTGGGACAGAGAATATGTGAGGAATAATGATGGAGGCAAACAGAAAAGTGATTCACCAGCTTCTTTCTTACCACAATTCTCTCAAAAGCTGCTTCTCTTCTCCACTTTCCTGTGGAAGCATGTATGAAAGAAAACAGCAACAGAACATACTTTTTCATACTTTATATCGCATAAAAGAAATAAAAAGATTGTTTGCATAAGTGGCTTGAAACTGACGGCTTGCTAGGGCTGACATGGTGACCAATGCAGCTCTTTGGACATCCCTCATTTCAGCCAGACCAGCAGGGCTGTGTGTAAGTGCACAGGGCAGAGCACAGCGATGCCCAGATGTGCTGAGCTGCTTCAAATACATAGATGGGTATGGGCAGATGACCACAAAGTAGAGACATAACTGGAGAGCAACAGTTTACATTTACTTTAGGGTTTTTCTTGCTCTAAGGCAGAGAAGTAGCACTTGGGAATGCCTGTCATACTTTCAGAAGTGAACATGTACTCCTGTGAGAGTAGTCCCCATCTGCTATAGGACAGATTTTAAACAAGAGCTGCAGAGTCCTTAAGAGTACATTTTGAAGTTACCTTGCCGTACTTGCTCTAATCATTGCTTCTATCTGGCAGCTCTTATTGGGATCAGCTCTTTAACCCAGATTCCTGAGAAATTAGACTTTCTGGTTAAATGGCTCTCATACCGGAGAAATAATTAATAAAGCAGTGATGTTCCTGAGATGGTATGTGGACAGTTCATGCCATTGCTATAATCAAAGACATGATTCTGCAGTCACCTAATGTTGACAGGAAATTACTTTTGCACCACTATTGGTGTGCCCTAAGAGAGAGGAAAAAGAAAAAGCTAAGTATTCGGGATTGAATACTTGCTACTGTGAAGAATAAAGTGCTTTCTGAGTCAATAGGAAACCAACCGGCAGATTACTAAAAGAAAACTTAATTTCACCCGTCACTTTGCTCCTGACTGGTCATGTCATAAAACCATATGTAAGGCTTCACTTCAGTCATGCACAAAACAGAGATATTAATAGAGCACATGGTTGGTTTTCTTTTTACATCAGTCATCGAAGTGAAAAAATAAAATCAGCTTTTACAACCATTAACTTCTCTGTCATTTTCCTGATGAATAGGAATTCTCCAGATAAATTTCATTCAATATCAACAACAGATTCATTTAATTTTGTGTATTTTTCTTCAAATTCCAAATTTTTGAAAGCAGACTCATAATACACAATTTTCCATAGACATACAGTTTCCAGCATGTGCAATTGAATCCACAAACTGTCGGTTTACCTAAGTTTACATTTTTGGTGAATAAAATATTTGACTGAAAAGCTTTGAAAAGCTCCAATGATCATCTTTGTCTTTCTCACAGAATTCTGGGGAGCTTTATTATGAACTTATCTTGAGATGAGTTTATGAACACATCTTGAGAATATCTTGTTCCAGTTAATGTATGAATGTAAGGATTTTTTAATATGCAAATTGTGACAAAATCTCTTATATTCCTGAAAGTTTACAATAGTCTGCCTCAGAGCATGAACTTTTCACGCTGTAATTTAGTTATGTCAAATGGGAATACTCTATGGTAAGTCTTTTTTTAATCCAAAGTTTTTAACAAAGCCAGTTTGCATAGTATAAAGAAGGGTCTTGTTTCTCAAGAACAGAATTGCATGGATGTTGCCTTCTGGTGGTGCATCACAATGCTTCAGGTATATTAATCTTTTCAAGGGAACACTCAAGACAAAGTTTGAAATTATATGTCTGTAGACATATAATTTATATATCTCTAGACAAAAAATTTTTTGTAGTGATAGGTATTTCCACCAGAACTTTCTCATGCACTATTTTTGAAATGATTTTGTGTTGTTTTTACTGAGCTTTCCTGTCAAAAACCAGCTTTCATCACCAGACTGGGGCCTTCTGTTCAGCATTTTTAGAGCAGTCAGGGGTGAGGGTATGAGACTCCCATGCCTGCATTAATAAATTGCCATTTGCCTCTGCTCTACTATCCCCTGCTCCCTCTGCAGCAACAGATCACATACTGATAGTAAATCAGCTCCAGTATGTTTTCCTAATTTTAGTTTTGGGCTAATCTATCTAATAGTAAAAAACATCTGGTCTAGTTTTGCCTTAATTCTGATGTATATAACAGGAATCTGATCACCAAGGGACCAGTGGAGTCACACCAGGTCAAGTTCTTTACCTGCACAGAGTTAAAGCAGAATCTATGTGAATAATAAGGTACTGCTTTATATTATGTTATGTCATTTTTATAGGAGTAACACCAATAATAAAACTTTGATATTACAGCAGATTTAGGCTATAAATTCCAGACAAGTAAAGAAACCCAGACTGTGATACTGTCAAGATCCAAGAAAGATGAGCAAAATCATTTTGGTGTGAAATTGTCAGGCTCTTCATATGAATTTGGCACAGCTTATGTTATAAACAAGATATTATTTTAAAAAGTAATCCTTGCAAGAATTTTGCTTGGTAGACTCCTGGTAAACTATGCATCATGAGTATCCATATGACTACCATGAAAATTGAAAAAAGTTATAACATTTATAATAGGAAGTTACTTTTCATTCTGTACTTAATCTGCTTAGATAACAATATGCAAAAAACAACTCTGGTCTCATAAAAAAAGAGAAAAATTGAAAGAAATTCCTCACTGAATGTTTTTATTTCTGCTCTCACTTGAATTTTACAGTACTCCCACATATTTTTGGAAGTATATTTCAGTGTTTTCAACTTGCTAGAAACTATATTTTTAAATGTTGTGTCTCTTTTTATGCTGTCAAAATAGCATACTACTTTGTTTCCTGTGTTTTATAAATCTGAGAGAATCTCAAGGTCATCCTGAGGCAACATGAGAGAATATAAAAAAATTTTTATAGCCTGGGGGTAAAAAAAAGCCTTTCCCAAATCAACAGTATGTTAGGGGATTTCTGCTCCCTAAAGTAACATTACTGCTTATGCACTCCTGGCTAAAAGTTCTTTTTTACTTGGCCTTAGGAAGAGTGCATAAACAGCAACATTGCTTTAGTCAGAAGGAATTAATTATTGAAATCAATTATTGTTTCTTTCAGACTACTGCAATCAGTCCACAACGACTTGATGTAAAAAAATAGTTTTCTTGCTTGCTGTTTTTGTGAAGGTCAAATCAAATAAATCAAAAAAGTCGGTTTCTGGCATAAGACTTCTTCTTCTTCTATCCCCACAGATTTTTTTGCCTTTTACTTTGCATAATGCTGTGTTGGCAGGGAGTGATAGTCACATTGGTAGTAGGTAGAAAACAGGTATTGTTTTGGTCAGCTAAATTATAGAATACAGCCTGGTTTTATCATACAAAACCTTATTAAATCAGATTTGCTTCTACATATAATTTTTTTTCAGTATTTAAAGGCTTGAAATCTGCAACAAAATGCTCCACAGAGCTACAGCTGGGGTTACATGCAAACTCAGGGAGAGAGCTGGGTACTGTTCAAGCTCTCACATGACACAGGATGCCCCAGGGCAGGCATCTGATTTATACCGGACCAGAATCTGGCCCTTTGTTTCTTACTAAGGTCATTGTTTTTCTTACTTTGTTGTGATTAAAGGTATTTCTATCTTATTTCTCTTGCCATAAAAACCCACTGAGTGAAAGTGAAAATTCTTTTGCCATCTGTATTTTCTAACATATTCATGGCCACTGGGAAGACTATAAAGCACCCACGATTTTCAAGTTTTCTCTTTAATGTAGGTTAAACTACTGTCTTCTTTGTTACTATGTTGCTTATTTTTTAGTTCCCTAGAGTCCATGCCTTTCTGATGTTATACTTTTGGCCTTACACAAAGCTTTTTCTAAATATCTAACTTTTTCTGGAAAAGGTGACTCTACGTTTAGAGGCTGCTCCCAGAATGGGTATTTCCTGACACCTGAACATTAACTGTCTGTGAGCAACACATGGCTTCTTCAAAGATGTGTCATAGAGGGCAACAGCCAGAACTTCCTGCAATTACCAAAATACCTCTGTGAGCAATATTGGTTCAGGGTTTTCAGATCCCGCTAGAACTTGAACTTGCTACAGAGGACAAGAGGTAACAGCACACGTGCTGCCTTCTTGTAAAATTCAGGAGGAGCTCTGACCTCTCCTAACTGCAGGATGCTGTGTGCTGATTTAAGTGCTTTAAACTTGTTGGAGGAAGCACACAAACATACATATATGCTGATAATAATATGTGTTTTTGTAATTATTGACAAAAGGTGCTATTCAGTTTAACATTATGGCCTGATGGGCTAAGGATTCTGAAATTTCTGAATTAACTACCACTCTCTTGAGCGGCCTAATACATAAAATGTATATTTATGCGCAGCCACATTAATATATGTATCAATGTGTTGACATGATACAGTAATTGTGGATCACATACTTTGATACTTCAAATGTTACATCAACACCACTGGAGCCAGTGGTTCTATGTTTATTATGACTACAATTACAACAGTAGATACAGTTCTCTGTACCTTAAATTGCAACTTTTGACAACTGTTATCATATATCTCCTTCTGATTTGATAGATTACTTAAAGCTTTCCTCAGCAGGCTGCACCACAGCTCCCTGCCAGGCGTGCTGACAGTGCTGGCTCGAACAGACACCGTCCGTCCATCACATTCTTCTGCTCTTGGCCCACAACACATGATTTTCCTTGTGGAAGCAAAGATTCTGCTCACACGTTTGCAAAACAGGTTCAGTGTTGCTTAAGAATGCCAACTTTCTTGAAAACAACATCTTAGTATTGGTGTGGGGGGCTCCTGAATCTCATGGCAGAGCAACTTCTGCTTCACTCTACAGGAGCTAGTGGCAGACTGAGAATATTCCCCATCTCAATAAAAAGTTGCAGTTTAGTCACTCCTTAAATTTTGTGATGCTTTCCTGGAGATATTGTTATTAACATTTCTAACTCTGAAACCAGAGCTCTCTATTTTCTTAAGTCATGATGTTCTATTCTATAAGCTTTACTACAGCTGATAAAACTTGGAGACATTTCTATTTCCATTTACAGAAAATTCAATAGATAACAAAAACTTGTTTAACTGCAAAAGGTGAATTTATCTTCTTCAGATGATAGAAAAGTATATTGGTTTTGTGGTCAGAGATTCTGTCAAAGAATACTGGTTCTCAAATTGACGGTCATTTTTTGCTTCATGCAGTGCATGAAATATTTTATTAATTTTATGATACAAGAGTTAGTTTAAAAATTCAGGATTAACTGAGTTCTCCTGAGTGAAAAGCTGTCATATTCATGTATTCTCAAATAGTCTTACATATGACTTAGTGAAGAAAACCGCATATACTTATGCTGACTTTACGGATGTATGGACTTAATTCTCTGGTGTGGCCTGCTGGTACTAGTAAGGGACAGAATTTTGGTCATCCCTACACAAATACACAAATTATTGAGAACACAAAAATATTATACACGGAATACTTGAAAAGATACAGAAAATATTATTTTCAGATTTTTACATGTCGCCTTTTGTAACATGGAAAATATAATGAAATTAAATCAATGACAAAATATCAGGGGCCCCTTCTAAAGAAATGCAAATTCCAGAAGAT
Organism: Passer montanus; assembly: GCF_014805655.1. Taxonomy (NCBI): domain Eukaryota; kingdom Metazoa; phylum Chordata; class Aves; order Passeriformes; family Passeridae; genus Passer; species Passer montanus. Next base: position 4,258,899 of record NW_024365381.1, read on the forward strand.
CTTCAGTACACTTTGAGTTAACAAGAAAGTGATCTAAACAGCACTGATAAGAAGGATGGTCAGGAATCAAAAAAGTGCACTATTAATATAATCTCTGTTTCTAATAATCTTCCTTTACTTACCTTTCTTTGCTGCATTTTTTTTCCTGCCTGCTTTCCTTTTATTTGCTTTCTACTTTTTTTTTTTTAAATCTGCTTAGTCAAAAGTGAAAGGGAAGAATTCTAGGACCATAATAAAAAGATTTGAGTAACTCTAGGTGAAAATTCATTTAATTATGATTTCCATTTTATAATTAATTTCATTAAACCTAACATATAAAAGTCTGTAAAAAAATCTCAAATTTTATTTTTTTCTTACCTCTTAAACTCTTGTTTTAAAAAATAAATTTAAGACATATTAATGAAGACTCCTGTATTTTTGATACCTCTTGAGATTTTGCCTTGTAATAAATAAAAAGAAATAATAATGATGCTTAAAAAGTTTTACCTGGGAGTACATTCCCATCCAGAGAGCCCTGCATTTTACCTGGAAGCAGAGGGTTTAAATGCAAGGTCACTTTTTATTCTTCATATCATCATTGTTATGATTTTAGTGTATTAATGGTCTTTGCCATTTGTGAAGAAACTGATCTCTTAAATCAATAAACATGCTCAGCTGCTTGCCATTAAAATCAATCAGTGCTACCCTTCTGTCTGATGTCATACTCAACTGTAAATATTAAGTAAGCTGTCACCTGGTTTTTCATTGTGTTTCACCTCTCAGAAGATAGATTTCTTCTCTATCAGTTATATGTAGAAGTCTTCTTAATTATCTCTGATATTTCCCTGTGGAATCAGGATCTCTTTAGGAACTGAAATGACTGTCCACTGTACTGAAAGACGTAATATAAGATAAATGGTTTGCAATTACTGATGTTTTAAAAATTAACATAACGGAAAAAATTGTGACATTATGAATAAAGACTGGAGAAATACATTTGGATATTACCACCCTTTGTTTAGATATTAGCCAGTAGAACAACCTTCTATCTCCATGGTCCAGTTTGGAATACATGCAGGTCAGTTATACCTAGATATTACTTTTTTGTATTGGGATTCAATTTGGAAAAATCTCATAAATGCACTTTCATGATCTTCTGATTATTGAGTGTATGAGACAAATGAGAGAAATTCTGTTTCATTTATTTCATGATAAATGCAGAGAAATTAAAATTATTTCAGAGGAATTGATTTTCAACTCTAATGCCCAGAGGAGCTCTTCATTGCTTACACAAAGAAGAAAAGAACAAAGATATTAAAATTAGCACATGTGGGACTTATCCTCTCACTTTGACAAAGGGAAGTGCAAATTATAAATGAGACAAAATAGACATATGAAAGCATGCTTTTCTTGAAGCCAGCAGAAAGTGCTAGAGCTATTAGTCTTGCCAGCGAGGGTGTAGTGGGTGGGAAGGTTTGGATTTCAGTGGGGCATAACCTTGTGAAGAGAGAGGTCCATGCTTAGCCTTTCCCACTTCTTGGGTTGTATTAACCAGCTTTGGGATCAATGGGGTTATGCAAATTCGTGCTTTATCTTGTGTCTAGGTAGCCTTTTTTCCACAATGTTCCTCTGCTGGACTAAATCAGACACAGTTCTCTAAAGCCGTGAAGTTACACTGCTTTCAACACATTCATACTTAAGTATGATTTGCTACACTTTTGCATTTCAGGTTTGAGTCCTGTGGCCAAACATGCCTTTTCAGGACTATATATTCTGTGTGAAGTCTTTCTTATAAGATTCTTATAACTTTTAGTTGCAGCAAGGTTGAGATTCAAATAGGATGTCAGAAAAAATTTGATTTCCCAATTAACAAAAAATTCATTTATTAATTAATTTGTTCTGTGCATCTCAATAATATAAGAGGATCTCAAATAGATGAATTTGAGTGACATTTACTTGAATTTCATTTAACATTTCAGGGTAGTAGACTGATATTTCTACACAGGCATCTCAAGCTCCAAAATACTTGACTATCTTTACTGAGTGATTGCAAAACCTTTCTACCATGATCATTATGGAATCACAGAATGGTTTGTATTGGAAAGAGCCTCAAAGACCGTCTTGTTTCAACCCCCCTGCCTTGGGCAGAGCCACCTTCCACTACAGTAGGTTGCTCAAAGCCCCATCTGACATGGCTGTGAACACGACCACAAATGGAGCATTCACCACTTCTCTGGGTAACCTGTTCCAGTGCTTCCTAAAATCTAATATAAACCCACCCTTTTTCAGTTTAAGGCCACTAGTCCTTGTCTTATCACCCCACACCTTTGAAAAAGTCCCTGTCCAGCTCCCTTGCATGCTCCTTTAAGTGCTGGAGCCTCCTCTTCTCCAGGCTGAACAACTCAGCCCTGATCATCTCTGTACTATACTGCAGGCATTTCAGTTATCTCTGAAATGAAGAATCATTCAAAAAGTGGCTCACTTACAGCTCCAAACTGAAAATAAGTTGCATGTCTGACTGAACTTTATTGGCATCTTATATCATCTGAATGCAAATGTCCAGCTGGAATTTGTCTACAGGGAATCTTGATGAAATTGCCATGGGGATTTTTTACTAACCTGTCACTTCAAGTCTCAGCAGATTAACTGAAATTTCTGAAAAGCACAGCACCCTATTGTACTTTACTAGAGGACTGATACAGTACAAACTTTATGAAGGTAGTGACATAAAACCAAATTCCTAAAATGTCCGGAAAAAAAGCTGTGCTCCTGCTCTTGGGTTGTGAATTAACTGAAAATTTGAATGGAAAGGAGTTAGAGCTGTCACTTAACTATAACATTTACATTCTCCCTGCTTGATGTTTCATTTTGGAATCTTCTAAATATACTCTACCAGTGGCAGAAATACAGTCCAAAACTTATACATTGCTAATGTATTTTTACACTGCTAAGTAGTAATTGATTTCTGTCTTTGAAGCTCATATGAAACGTTTCCCTGATGCCACAGAAGTTTTTCAGGAGGTTTTAGCCTGTTTCTTCAATGCAATGTCCATTCAGAGACTGCAGAACCTTCTATATTTTAAAGACAGCAATGCTTAATTTTTTGTCTTAGCAGCTACTTTTGATGGTGAAAAATATATTCCCTAGCTATCTGACAATGCTTCTAATTTTACTTCACCTTTCTGTTGCTCTAAAAATAACAGAATCTAATCTTGACCAGCTTTTTGCCTTGTCCTTCCCTTTACTCTGATTTTCCCAAGAGGATTTCATTTTTTTTCCCAGATAATTAAAATGAAACAAAAACTAAATTGTCTTTCTGAAATGGCCCTGTGATTTATTAATGTCTTCAACTGGAGCTTCCTAGGCGATTCTATGGCAAACAGTAGTGCACGCATGCAAAGAGATTGCTGTTTCTAGGGAACTTTTAGGTAGATAAGACAGCTTCCTTGAATTGTTTCTTTTCAGAGACTAAGGTACATGAAGAAATTCATTGCTCTAGTTTATATGGTGGGTCATATTAATGATTCCATTTCAGTCAAATCACCCCATAGACTGTAACAAATGCCATTTCAGATGTAATTTTAAAAATTATTTCTCATTGAGCCATCTTTAAGTTAGGTTACCACTTGTTCAAAAGCTCAATTCAATACACTGTTATACAGTTTACAGATACAGATGAAATATACAGATGAAATTAATAGAGTTTACTCTATTAATTTCATCAACAGAGATTATCCTTCATGAAAAAATGAGTACTTTTCTCTCAAAGCAGCACATCTAGAACCATGCCAAGCCTCTCAAGTCCTGAGTGAGTTTGCTTCCAAGCTCAGCTAATGTTTTTAAGAAATACAATAGCAGCAATTTTTATTATTAACCACTCAGCTTTAAAGAATAAATGTATAGGATTTTAAGATATATTACATATTTTTTGAATTTCATATTCTTCACTTTTTTTTTTTTTAATCTTGTTTATTATACACGTTGTAATAGTTTTGCTTTTTCAATCACAATAGGTAATCTGTTTTGTTCTATAGTTTAATTTTCTCTGTTCTTGATGAATAGTTTAAACTGCTTCAAGTTTTTATTCAGTTCTGTAGTCTGTTGGGGCTTTTTTGTTTAGTTTGTTTGGGTTTTTTACTATTGTGTCCTTTCTCAGTTGATTTGATTCACTTTCAAAAAATTTATTATTTTATTATTAAATATTTTCTTTCTTTAGAGATCAACTGCTTTGGAGGCATCACAACTCATTAATAGTGAATTGCCTCATATTATTAAAATCAATTTGCAGTCTTACTATAGTAATCTGGACTAAAACCACTGTATTGCTACTTAGGAATAACTTAGTTTCAGAAATGAGAAAGAAATCTGTGCTCTTTCTTTTCCATAGCTAGTAAACTGTGAAAAGAATAAACTTTATTTTCAGCATTACAACCCAAGGTTACAAATAAAACTATTAATTAGTCTGGAGTCATTACAAAGAAGAAAAAAATTAACATAATTTTTAAACTGTTTGTGCAAAGGCCTGGTTTTTCTTCAATGAAAGAAATCCTTGAATGTAGTTGTTTCAGACCAGACACTAACATCCATCAACCATTATGCAAATGATATCACAATCACCGATTTTCCAAGGTGATTCAAAATATACACTTATTACACAAAAATGAGGAATTCTTATCTTAGTCTTTTTAAACTTAATTTCATTTATTTTCATTTATTTTTTAAACTTAATTTCATTTATTTAATTATAGAACATATTCTCTGCAGGCATTCCGCAGGTTTAGTATGTTAAGAAGACACTGGAATATTTTTTGGGCTGATGTATACACCTTGTCTAGATACAGCCTCTTCTTATGTTCAGTTTGCCTATTTGTATCTAATATGCAAGTTAAATGGCAAGTGTTGGCTTGAATTTTTTGAGCACAATGGTAGTTTAATAAATTGTAATAAACAGGTCTTCCGTAAACACATTTATCTAACCCAAATGTGGTTTGACCTTTTTTGATAAACAATATATAATCCTTACATAACTACAAGAAAAGCAACGATTGGACTGAGATAGATACTAACCTGTTTGTAAAAACAAGTGTCTAAGCTGGTCTTAAAGCTGCCCTAAACAACTTTCTCCAGTGAGTTATTCATTGCTTTTCACTGAAGTGTTTCTTAATCACTGTACTCCAAGGTTTAAGACTATTGATTCTTTACAAAAGCCCCCAAACAGACAAACAAACAAATAAAAAAGATGCCTTACTTTTTTGCAGTGAGCAGAAGATATCAAAACTATTTAACAACTTCAGCCAACTGTAACATATTGCTTCTTGAAAGCAAGTTAACTCATAAATTAATAACAATGAATTTACAAACATCCTCTCAATTCATGTTGGCATAAATGAATGAGATGCTAATTGTTAAAATGTATGTTGAATTTTATTATTAGTGATGCATTCAGATTTTTCATGCTTTCAGCATTGTTGTGCTTTCTTGATTTCACATTACTGGGCTCAGAATTACTTGTGTACATGTGTTCTGTGCATTATAGAGTAAAAATCCAACATAAGATCAGACCAATACAGCTGAGAACAGTCTCAGGCAGCAGCCAAGAGGCAGTGATTTGAAAAGACTGTATGCTCAGTACAATGTGGTACTTCTCCATTTCTGGGAATAAGGATCTACAAACCAGAAGCTGCATCCAGATCAATAAAATTTAGTAGATCCTATCATTCAAAAGCACCACTGTTTAATAAAACATATTGTGCACACATTTCATAATGCTTGTTCTAAACATGTTGCTGGTAATTTAATTGGTGCCTTGTAACTGTTCCATTATATATATATATATAACATCTTTCTCTCTCTCTCTCACTCTCTCTCTCTCTATCTCTCTCTGTATATATATAGATATATATGGATATATGTATATCCAGCACATATATATAGAGAGATATAGATATGAGAATCGCCATTCTTCTCTTGATTCTATGAACATCTATGACATGCTTCTGTCATCTCTTTTCCAAAACCCAGACTCCTCATCTACCCAGCACCTCCCTGTGTAAAAACATACCTCTCACCAAGTGTGCTGGTCTTTAATGTCTTTTATTTTCTTCTAATAGACATGTATTTCTCTTGATACTGGGGACCAGATCTGCTCAAACTGTTTAAGTGGATTAGGTGTTCAAATACTCCAAGGTTTTGGGCTGTAGCCCATATACACTTACGCATTGTGTATCAAGACAACAGTCAAGAGTTTAATGATTTGCAGCAGTTTAAATTCATTAAGAACTTGAAGACAAAGGAGGATCTTATTGAAACCAAAAGCTATCAGGCTGTGTCCTGATAAATGCTATATTCATTCAATGCTTTTACATTAATTAAGTCTAACGTGTTGACTTGCATGTTTAAAGTTAAGTTGAAAATAAGTGCTTTATTGGACTGAGTCCCAGAAATCTGCCTCCTTGAAAGATTCCGCAGACGTTCATCAGCAAAAGTTCACTGCTAGTACAGAAGTTGCCTATATTTTGCAGTGAAACTCTGCTTTGTCCTTGACCTAGTATATTCTGCTTCACCTTTTGGAAACTTTCCCAAAATAATTTTTTTCAGTTATTTCTCAGAAAATATTGCCTTAAATGTCCTACCACTCAATTCTTTTTATTGGAAACTCTAGCTAGTTATAGATGACATCTCACTTTTGCTCTTTCAAGTTTTAAACTATTAATTCCTTTCCCATTCATTATAGTACTTTAAACAAATATTTAAAACTTTTTGTCTTTTAATTTAGTGTTTAGTATTTAACATAATTTTCCTTCACACATATTCACTTTTACTTATAATAGTCCCTTCTGCATTGTGTATAATATCTTCACTCTCATTGTCTCTTTGGGAGCAGTACATTTTTTTAATGTCTGATACCAAGATTTTTCCAGTCTAATCTTCAGGGTCAGAAATAGTGCAGAGAAGTCTCTTGTTCTGGCAGATTTTATAGCTCACCTGCCTGATAGAATATAGAGTATTTCTCCCTACAGATCTAACTGATATATGTTAGGAGAAAACAGGGGCTAACCTAAGGATGTTCTTTCTCATTACTGCTGATACGTTTGGAACTACACAAGGAATAATGCGCCTGGTAAATCTAAAGACTAATATAGTTTGTGCTTTCAATGAGATATAGTGAAGTAACAAATCAACTTTTTAGGGTTAGAAGCCTCTTGAGCTTTCTTTTTTTAATCAGACTATTGATTTTCTCACAACATTCATTGTCTAAAACTTGATCACTGCCACTTTTCACCTTCATACAACAGGATGTACTGCAGCCTGAATAAAATATCTTGAAGTTCACAGAACTTCGCAAAAAAAATATAAATCTTAAACTTTTCCTTTTTTGTCAGCAAAAAAACACTCCTGTAAAAGAAGGGAAAATATTGTTGCAAAATATTTGTTGTATTTTACCACTTCATCCTGTAAATACATTCATTAAGCTGTTTAGTCACGTTGTGACAGGTATGCAAATGTTACAAGGCATACTTTATCAAGGCTCAAGCTAGCAGCGATGAACAGAGCTTTTATGGGATGATATGCAAAAGTTCTCATGCATACCATGTTTCCCCTATGAGAGTAGAAAATTTATGAAAAGTAATCAGTATCAACAAAGCCTTCTCTCCTCTGTAGAGCAACACAGTTTGAGTCCTTATAAAAGGATTTAATGCAAAATACTTTAAAACAACAGTACATAATTTAGTGGAAAAGTAAATATTTTTAAATAAATAAATACCTCTCTCACTCTCTGCCACTCTCTGCAATCAGACCCTCCATAGTTTGGTCCAGTTTTCTATTTTGCCTTTGTTGGCTCATGATATTTTTCTGATGTTCTGATATTAACCTGAAGCCTCTTGTATACTATCATAAAAACAAAACTGCTTCTTTATTAAACCGTGAGGATAAAGAAGCCAACCCTGCAAAAGCGTTTTAAACCCTGTACTGTACAGATGGTTTAACAGGTTTTTTTATGGCTGTTATTTAGTTCCAAAGTCCCACAAGAAATGCTGCTTTTAGCTTTTCTTTAAAGCCAGAAGATGCACCTCAAAATATTTAGAATTGATTTCAACTTAATGGAAAAAGGAAAGAAAAACATACGTTTATAAGAAACTCTCAAATCCTGCAATGACTCTAGAAAGTCCTAGTCCTCCTTTCCGTACACAATGCCTTTTCTGGTAATATTATTTCCTTCAGATCTGCTTTACTGGATAAAAGAGCAGTCATAAACAATGGTATGAAGCAGAGGATACTAGGGAGAAGAAAGGGATTTTTTTGTCCCTATGGAAGTCTTACACCAGCAGCTAATTTTCACTTGCAAAACCAAGAATCTCTCCAAGAAAGAAAGAAAAAAGAGCCTGAGGCAAAAAGAAGGAACTATTATTGTAAAATTTTAAAATATGTATGCAATCAGAGGGAAGTTTGAGATTAAACATGCTATTGATATGCTGCTGTAGCTGAGATTAGATTGGTGCAATCACTTGGTCTGAAAGCAAGTTATTAGTTAGGCAATAAAATCAAAGGACTGAGATTTTCTGGAAATTAATAACTGGTTGGTATGATCCAATGACCATCAAAGTAGTAAAAAGCAAATTCAGATAGTTATCAGCCCTCCAGATATTTCTTGCATTAGTGTTACCATATTCTAAGATGAAAAATAGAAATTATTTTCCTGTTGACATTTCTCATATATTTTGTAAAAACAGTCGATGAAACTTTGTAATAATTCTGTGGGTCTGAAAAAAATATTTCATGTTTCAGATCAAGAAACAAGTGCATTTAAATGTCAGTTTTTGAGGGTTTGTTTCAGGAAGTCTGATCTTATATGTATAGATGGAAACTGAAGATGACACAGGAAGTGTGTGTAAGGATATCAGTATATCCCAAGACTCATATTTGTGGTTTGTTTGGAGGTTGTTTTTTTTTTACTTAGAGTTTCAGATTACATAATTCAGTTCTCTCAGGATCTTTTTTAATTAACTGCTGCTCTAGAAATTAATTAAATGTTACCTATATGACCTTGGAGCATCTTAGTAACTATATAGCACCAAGGAGTATGGATGTAGAATGAAATTGAATTGAATAGATATCATGAGTTAGGATAATTCAGATAAGTACTGACATGTTAGAGCCATTGTAACCATAAGTTTATAAGGAAAAAATCTTTGGTACATAAAAATAGATATTTACATTTCTTTTGGTACATCAGTTGCGCACCTTTATTATGAAGCAATGGAGAATCAGTGCATGGTAATGAGATTCCTAGAAGACAGAAAGTGCCAATTTATACAGGGAAAAGAGGAAGATGAAAGGGAGGTATAGTCTATTGAAAAAAATTCACATGTTTTAAAACAAAGAATGTAGAAGGACTGTCAGCCTGCACTGATCAGCATAGACAGATAGAAATTAATTATATTTTGTTTCAGAAGCTGCCTCTGCAAACTTGGTCAATTTTAAAAAGCACATTAGAAGATTTTTCAAACTGGCTTTCCAATTACCTTGGATGGCAGGCAAAGTGCTTTGAAATGGAATTTGTTTTAAATTGGTAAATGCAACCAATTCTCACTGACATTATTTTTCTAATTCATAACATGGTGCTACTGGTCAATGTAATTCTAAGAGGTACACCAAAAGAAGCGTTCTTTCAAACCCCAGCAAGATGAGGGTATCAGGGAAAAACTGCAAAATGTTATTATTTAAGGCAGACTGGATGAAGTAGAAAAGATGAAAGGGCTTGCCCAAGAGGAAAACAACTTTGCTTGCAAAATTATATATGAGACCTTCCAAGCAACACTATAGTGTGCCTGAAAAATATACAATTCTGACAGCTTGCTGGAAAGTTATATAGGTACCCTTCTAAAATGAAACAAAATGTTTCTCCTTCAGTCATTTTGATAATTTGTGACTGAATTTTTAATTCTCACTAGGTTTATATTTTCAAAGCTCCCTAAATGCAACAACACTGATTCCTTGAAATTAATGGTATTCCCTGAGAGTAGACTCCATAGAAAAACTCATCAAATACAAGGAATCATGAAGAGAAATTCCTTCAACAAAGTTTTAAGACAACTTAAAAGTAACAGAGGAACAGATAACAGCCAGTTCTTTTTACTTGACAGATTTTAATTACTATCTTTTTAAAAATATATATGGTAAAATTTGTTGCTAAGTTGTGTTGCTATCACTGCCACCTCTTCCTCAGCCAAAAGGGCAATGGTATTTTGTGGGAAGAGGAGATCTATCATATTTGTGTTATTTTCGATGCATATTTTGCATACTCTAGCTGTTAGAATAAACCATGTTATAATATTAATTTCATAAGGTTATTTTTTAAGAAGCAAAAAATTGAAACAGATCGTATCAGAGTATTGCACTCATTTAAGTAGCTGCCAATATGTTTCAACTCTTCCCACTTTGATGCCAAATAGGCTGTCCACATTAAAAAAAAATAAAGTTATGGGTTAGGGAGTATAATAAAAATGTTTAATGCTGGCATCACGACCTATATTAATTCTCCATCGCTTTATTAGGCAAAAGAAGGTACCTCTCCAGCTGGCATTTATCAACACCAATTTTTCTTCATTGTTAACAAGTGTGCAATTGCTACATAATTGAAGGCAAGAACACATTAAAAAAAACCCAAAACCATATTTAATGTATTTTTGGTGATACTTTGATAAATAAGATCAACAAGAACATTGTAAGAATGCTTAACAAGTGTGCAATTGCTACATAATTGAAGGCAAGAACACATTAAAAAAAATATCCAAAACCATATATTATGTATTTTTGGTGATACTTTGATAAACAAGATCAACAAGAACATTGTAAGAATGCGCCTTCATTCATTCCCTGAAAAAATATCATCCACCATCCACAATGTATGCTTACTTGAGTTGTAAAGAAAAGCAGACTCTGGGGTGATACTGCTAGTTTTGCTTTAATGTTCCATACACTGAAAAATAACAACTACCCATTCAAAGAGACACTATAGCAGGAAAAAAATAGAGCACCACCAGTAACCTCAAGCTTTCAGAAATCACCAGTAAGTTTTCAAATTTTTGGGAATTGCAAAACCTTATAAAAACCATGTAATGGTTTTAGGCCATCTATGTTATGCATATACACATTAAAAGTTCTCAGAAGTTGTAAGTTTTACATAATATGCACAATATTTATTCTGCTGGGTGTTTGCCCATTACCTCTTGGACTCCACTAGTTCTTTCTCTTTTTCTGGAGAAAGCAGTATAACTTTTCCATTCTCCCTCTCTCTTTCAGCCATGCCCATATGTAGCAGTTACTCACAGTTTCCTTCCACACGTGCTTCACTTGGGCACTCTGCTTTGTCTTTTGCCCTTGCCCTCACTCCCTATACCTGTCATACGTTGCACTTTCTGACTTTCTCCCTGAAGTGGGCAGCTTCATAACAGTATAATGTTTGCACCAAACTCTTATTGTCTGGTTACCAGCAGTAAAGTACCCTTATTAATTTCTTGATATAATCAAACTTTAATTAATGTATTCACTTAAATTAAATATGGAAACGTGGAAGAATATCTGGTGACAAAAGAATAGTGAGATTTAACAGGCCTTATTTCATGCCTTATAAATATAATTTCAGGAAAATGCAATCATTTTTCATGTCTCTGTCCTATAATAATGCCTTACAATATTATGTTATGTTATGTTATGTTATGTTATGTTATGTTATGTTATGTTATGTTATGTTATCAACACTGATTTATGTTTATGAACAATGTTATATAGCAAAAAATACAACTAAGGAACACACATTCTGCAGTTCACTTAATGTTTAAGTATGGGAAAATCTAGATTTCAGTCTTGTCCATGATAATCTATAGATCCTTCCACAGTGAGATAAAACCAGCCCCTTCATTTGTTGATTTTGTAATTTTTTGCAAGGTGGCAACTAATGCCAAGTGAAAATTGAAACTAGTGAGAGTTGCTCAACCTCAGTTTTTTCACAGTACTCCTGGAGTTACAGAAGCTAGCAAATATTTTAATTTCAAATTTCACAAAGGAAATATAGTGAGTGTCTGGAAAACTAGATGCAGTTTGTAATGGGACTGTCCAGAGAGCAGGTGACACCAAATATACTAAGAAAAAAAGCCCCAAGAATAATTCACAATGAGATAGTTCATACTTATATACAGTTACCTTTGCAGCTAACAAAGGAAATTTAAGAAATGTTTCACACTGAATGTAATATAATAAATATATCATTTAATTCAACCTAGGTAGTATTTTCTAAATAAAAATTTAAAAAAATAAATAGTTACAGAAATTTAACTTACAAAAATTTGAAAACACATAATTGTTTTATTAAATAAGGATCATTAAAATAGTAATTCATAATACTAACTACAAGTTCAGAGCTAAATAAATAATGCACCTTGTGACAAGTAAATCAGGTTTACAGTTTCATCTTTCCACATTTGAACATAATTATTTTACATTTATACAGTCAGTTAAAGGCAGTTTTTGCATCTAGGGATTAGCAATCTTGACTTTACCTAAAGAACATCATTCTATTTCTTTAACATGTCTGTTTAATTGTGATTTGCAAGCACAAGGATGTGTCAGTATTCTGATAAAAACTAAAATTAGCTTTTCTTTTTGTCCTGTTTTGATTTTAGCTGGTATTACTTGCTCTTTGGAAAGCAGCATAGACTACTTAATAAAGAACCAGGCCAATCACAGACCAGAATCTTGATCAGTAATTTAATTTGTCTTATCATCTTCAAGTATGCAAGATGATGAAATGCATATTTTTACTGCATTACAGTACAAACATCAAAGATTATTAGAAATTCCAAGTGCAGTATTAGAAACAATTACATAATCCTGTACCTTATATAATTGTCTAACATAAAATGACTTGGGAACATATTTAGAAGAAAAAGTCATCCAAGTCAGGGAATTGTTTGTCAAATGTCTAAGAGGAATCCTTATCACAGTAAGTATTTCAGCCATGGTAAGATGTTTTTCTATATATTTCATCCTAATTTATGCAGTAATTAATTCAGGAAGGTCCTAAATCCCATATTATGCAGGAGAAAAATCAGATGATCTTAATATCTCTCTCTGGCTTTCAGAATACATTATCTAATTAACAGTTATCCTGAAGCTGTGAAGAGTCTAAACACTTGTTTCCCTTAACAGCAGTTATACTAATTTCCCTTTTGAGTGCACATTTGGTTTTTCAAGTAGTTTTATTACAAGCATAGATATCTAAAATGCACACTAGGGTTAATCTGTCCTCATGCTTGCAAAGGATTAGTTTGAGATTGCACAAGCCTAGGCAAAACAATTACTTGCTGCTACAACAGATATAATGACAACAGCAATTGTAGCAGCTGCTAGGTGTATTTCAGAAAAAGCAAAAGTTAGGTTCATGAAAAAATAAGTAACCTTTTCTGATGCTAACATTATCTCCTTTAACACCAACATTATTTTAAGACATGTTTCACCTTTCCTAAACGAGTCCTCTTTGTTTTCATGAAATCATTCCTGTCTTGGTAGCCTTAGACTTAAAAGAAAGTCATACATAACAAAGTAATGATGCAGGGGTTTTTTTTCATTTTATTATTTATACTCAGATCATTTTAGTGACCTAATTTAGTCTCAATTGATTTCAACATATTTTTCTGATTGCTGGGCAGCATAATGTTCTCCAAAGACTGCAGCTATTTGATGGGAGAACCTGCTCCACCATGGAGACTGATGTTCTCTTCTGTTTCTCATTTTTCACTCTCTTCCTAGTTCTTCCTTTCTCTCTAGTTATTTATGTATTTCAATTTCGATAATTTCAATGATTTCAATAATTTCAATTATTTCAATAATTTCATTTTCAATCTCTTTATTGCTTTCTCTCCTCTTTCTCTCTGTGTGTCCTGATTCCCTCTCCCTTTGTGTTTTCTGTGATTTAAAAATAGGTTTTCCAGAGGCACCACAGATTCTGACTCAGCTTTGATCTGCTGCTGAGTTGTCAGAGTTGTCTGGAGTTGGCCATCCAGAGCTGGTGGCAGCCCCTTGAAGGAAAGGAAAGGAAAGGAAAGGAAAGGAAAGGAAAGGAAAGGAAAGGAAAGGAAAGGAAAGGAAAGGGATCTAACATTCATAGGTTGTAAAGTCAAAAGGACTGTAATCAAGGGAAGAAAAGAGCATAGGAAATTAATTGTAACAGAGACAGAAAAAGAGCAAGATTGTAAAATTCTGTGTATCATTTGAACAGAAGATATTTTTCTTGTTCTGAGGGATTGACTCTTTTCAAGGTTTGATAGCCTTTTAGAGAGATATATTATAGACTAAGCTTGGTACATTGTGGATTATTGAAAAGCAATTGATGCTCTGATAATGAAATTCTATTTCAAATATCTTTTTCAAATGAAGCATCACTGAAAAATAGCATTATAAATGGAAGTCTACAATTCCACATCTTCAGTTGGTTTAAGTAAGCTTTGAAAAAGTAATAATTTGCCACATGTATTTAATATACAGGAAATGCCAAACTGTAACCATAAGCATGCCCTTGTATTTTTAATTCCAGTTACAAATATTTAAACAAATTATGAAAATCTTTCCAAACCAGAGTTTTTGCAGTTAGACACATTGACATCTTTCAAATTACTCAAATTTCAGAGATTAATACAACTGAACAGAACCAGCTGTTTTTTCCATAACTTTAAGGAAAGTTGTGTTCACTCTATTTGATAAAAAAAATTTCAGCAAAGGAAAAAAATTCCTTTGCAGTAGGCTGAAACATCCAGACTTCATTGTAGAGAAAAGGATGGTAATAGAGCAGTCGAATACAGTCCTTCCTCACTTGTGGTTCTGATGCATTTTTAAAAAAGAAAACAAGATTTTTTTCTCACTGTCTGTCAAACAGAAGCGTAATACTTGTTTGCATAGTTCATGTTTATACAGTGAATGTTCAAAGTAGTCATATTCGTGAAGAAATGTTTCCATTCCAACCTTGTGTTGAGTATCTCTTTCTGGGAAAAAAATGAACAACACAGAGACGCTTCTGTTCTTTTTAGTTTTGTGAAGTTTTTTATTCAGGCTACACTTTGAAAACTATCAGTTATTATGACATCAAAAATTAAAGGGAAACTCTATGTGTCTGTAGAAATCTAACACAACTGAAAAAAAATTGTTTTCTAACAGCCATTAGAAGATATCCAGGCAGGATTTTTTACTAGGCAAAGCAGTGTATAAAAATTAACTTGAAAAATTATGAAAAAAAAAGCATTTTATGCAGAGATATAAAAATGAGATTAAAATTGTTACTTGAAAAATCTCGTGTTCTTTCTGCATTCAACAGCTTGCTCATTTGCTCAATGTTCTTTTGGCAGTCTGATAGAAGGTGCATTGTAGCCAATGAGGTGTTTTTCCACAAGTTTCTAATGATACTTCAGAGAAGAACTTCTAGAAAATCATTAGATACAGAAAATGTTGAAAATGAGATGGAGGGTGTGTATGTAATTCATAAATATAAAAGCTATGTACCTAGAGAGAAACACTTGTTACCATTTTTACTAACAGCATCACAAATTGTTTTAATGTAGAAAAAGAAGCAATAAATTAACCCAGCCCTCATAAATGTTCAGTACTTTATCCTGATACAACATTGCTGAGATAAAAATCAGACAGCATACAGAGTTGCATCTGTGACATTTTTTAACTTTATTTTCAGTGTTAAACGAGAGTTTGGCCATCAGAATTCAACTATTGTTCGATGTAATTTTTCTTTTTGGAAGGTTGTTTTTATGAAGGTTGGGTCTGATTCTATAATCCTTGAGTGAGATAACAGGGCCTGGATGCTGAAGGACAAGGAGTGAGAAAAGGTTGTGGTGCACAGCTGAAGTTATAACTGTATGTTATGGTGTTTCTAAACAGATATAAATCATACATTGAAGTGTCACCAAATGAGTAACTCACATGCTTTTCATATCCAGTCAAACTTGAAGAGAATGAAATATGTTTGCTAGTATCAACTCGCCCCAGTAGACAGTAATCCACATCACAAGAAACACTTAATTGAGTCCATTTGGCAGTTGCTGCTCAGCAGGGGCCTTGTAATGAAATAACATGTAATAACATACCTCTCATCCCTAGAGACAGTGTCCCTGCAGGTCAAGGTTGAGGTCATTTCAAGGGCAAGGTCAGGTAGCTTATGTTGTGGCTGCTATTGCCACATCAAATTACATCTCTTTTTTTTTCTTTTAATGGAAAAAAATTAATTTTATAGACTTTATTCTAGATTTTAACTCTGTTAAACATGTGTTTGTTATGTCTCCCAGCAAAATCTCTGTCATGTTAGAGCATATTAGCACTCAAAATTAATACTTCATACATGTTATTTACTAAACTAATCTTAATGGATGAGTCTTTGATTTTTAGTAAATTACTACACAAAATACTTTTCCAGTTAGCAAAGAGTATAGTTACAAACCAAGAAAACAAGAGTATGTAGATGATATTAAATACCTTACCAGAATTGTTGATCAACTTGAGGAGCTACAAAGAAAAGATAATGAAAGAAAATTAAGCTTACACTCCCACTGTATGACACTACTGTACAACAATAAAATATTGTTACATAACTATAATTAGGGATTATAATGGTTTTATAAAACGGCTTTAATGAAGCAAAATTGAAATACATCAACAAATTATCAACAGCTTACAAATTAAAGAAGGACCATATCATTATTTCTATTCAATATAACTTTTCTTAAAATCAGAGTTTAGAGTAAAGAAAGCAATTAATGATCTCTTACTGAGCTACTTGGCAAAATTATGCCTTGATTACTTGACTTGTGGGCTAAGGAAGAGTAGACAACAAAAGTGTAACTTTTGGTTTAATAGTTTTGTTGATAGTTAGGTAAAGAATTAAAATTCCCATCTCCACTTCTGAATTGTTTTTTGTTTTCTTGTTTAATCCAATAATGTTATAATGCAGAGCCTGTACACATTTCCAAAGACCTTGATCTAGAAGTTTAGAAGCCTTTTCCCAGATTACTCTTAAGCATAAGGAAAGAGTCAGGCTACCTTTTGGGCCTTGTGTTGTGTGTTACTGACTGACCAAAACCATCAGATTACATTACAGAAATATGGAAATACCTAAGATTTCCTACTGCTCATTTCGAGATGGTGTAGTAGAGAACTAAACACCTCACCTATGGGACTTGATTTTCTGAGGGAGTCCATATCTTTCCAATGTGTACTGACAGGAAAGTAACTAGAGTCAGGCAGCCTTCAGCTTTTCAGAATGCTCTTTCTTTTTCTTCATTGTCTATAGAGATCTTTGGCAGCTACATAAGGCGGTCTGGATTGTCTGCTGCTCTGAAAATGGGCTTCTACATTAGCTGTGAGGAAATGCCTCAAGGAGGTATTTCCAGTAAGAAGATCACCTTCTACCCTTACTTTCCAGGCATAATATTCTAGTTCTAACAGATATCCCAAAATTAATTACTTATTTTTAACACATAGCAGGGAGCTGATTTTATTAACCTCTAAACGAACTCAGACAGTGCAGCCAGAAGCCTTAAATTCTTCATCAGATTGCCTTGTTTGTTTGCAAAGTAAGCAGCTGCATTCTGCTCCTCTGTCAGCCAAGATTTCAGAAATAAATTATTTTATGGTAAATGCAGGGAACAGTGTATGTGTACTGTTGTGTACCAGATGTGGTACATACTATATGTGTATCAGATGACTGAATGTGACAAGATTTTGGTGAGCAACAATGATAGTTCACTCAAGGAGAACTGCTCAAGGAAATTACACAAAGAAGGACCAGCAGTTATTTTCAGAAGGTAAAACCTATTGCTAGAAAGAAAAAAATAGATCCAAGTTTGGTTTTGTTATGTTTGGATTTATTTTGTTTGCAAAATAAAGTAACTTAGCAAGTTGTCCCTTTTTTCAGAATGTAATAAAAATGTAAATTGTTTGGATTATATTGTGCATGATTTAGAAGAGCAAATCTGAATAAAAAGACATCTTCAGAGAAAAATGAATTTAAGTAAAAATTTAGTGCATCTGAACAGAAATGAAAAAGAGAGAAAATATATACTGGGCTGTCAATCAGACTCCTGGACTACACCAAATATTTTCTTGTACTATTAGCATTCAAGATGGATGAAAGGAGAAACATTAGTTTTCAAAGGCATTTGGGAAAATCAATCTCTAAAAAAATACCATCCCCCACCCCCCAACAGACATTTTGAAAATACACTTTCTTCTTCACCATTTGGTTTGCAGGACTGTGTAGATTTAAGTGGCCAGCAAGGTTAGGGTTAATAAGAGAGAAGATCACTGTTCCCTCCATCTAAGTAAAAATGGGTAACCATAGCCTAATTCTACCTTAGGATATAACTCTGGTTACATCTCAATTTATAGAAATAATTAGATCAAATTAGATCATGGAAAGTTTAATTAACCAGGCATAGTTTTGAATTAAAGTCCATTTTCTATGGAAATTGGAAAAGGCCTAAGTAATTCAGTACTCATTATATCATGATTTAGCATCAAGCATCATGGGGGGCTGTAAGTCAGAGTATATGAAAAAAAGCAAAGAGGACATCAACTCTCCTAGATTTTGGACAGTATTTGGATGTCTTACCTCCTCGAAAAAAATAAACAGGTTTTGAATGTTCAAGAGAGTTTAGCAGGCTAGCTGTGAACAAGAAAAAAGTTCATTTGGACCATTAACTAGACTCACAATTTCATGTCATTGTTCTTTGACATGCCTCCACCATAAAAAATGTTAAATGTAATTCTTGCTTTTATATATTTTTGAAATATGCACATAATCTACTACTAATGTGAAAGGGACCATTATGAAATATTTCACCCAGTGCAACAGTGTCTAATTATAATTAATTCTATTAACATTCATTATGACAAATTAATTTGTATTAATGTGGATGTAATCTCATTATTTGATCAGAATTTGAATCAAATTAGTTTCCACCTACTATAAAGAGTTATTTATTTTACAAAGAATCTCCTTTGCTTTTGAGGTACTCTTGAACATAATTACAACCCTGTGTATTATAGAATCTGTAAACTAGCAAAACTATTATCTGTAATAAGCTTTCTGATCCAGCACTACCTCAATTATGCAAGTTCCAGTACTCTGTGAGACTCTGAGCTCCCTTACTACTGAGTCTGAGTAGACTTTTCACACAGGAATCCATTCAATATTAGTAACAAGGGTAAAATTATTTTTTAAATCTTGTCCAAAATCCTTTTTTGTTCAGCCAGAAAATCTGAAGATGTCATGTATAAATTTTAAATCTCTAGGTGTGGTGTTTCCATCAAAGATTTTTCATTTATCTACATGTGTTTAGAAGGACTTATTTTAATGGAAACATATACATTAGAGATGTTAAGGATGAGGTTTTGTAATGCATTTATGAAAACATGTTGAAAGGGATGAGGCACAGACTTTACCACTTTGGCTTTTGTTCAGCAGTGCTCTAGGAATCAAAGAGTTTCACTGAAATCAATAGTACCTATTACAGATGAAGGCACAGCTCACCATGAGTAAGGGTCTGGCTACTAGGAAAGTAATATTGAGATTGCTTTCATTTTAATGACTGAGAAACTCTAAAACATCCATCCATGCTTTTGGGTGAAATGAGTATTGCCCACTAAAGTTACAAGATTTATGAGGGATGTCCAATTCAATTTCATTACAAAAAAAAATTAAAAATTTGTTCCGTGCCTTTAAAATGAAAACCATATGCAAGGAACAGTGTTTTCCTAAATTGATGCAGGTACTGAGAAAAAAAATCTTTAAATAAGAATTGTTGTTTATTATTTGCCCATCATATTTATAGAATTAGTTAGCAGGATCTGCCTTCATGATACTTGCTAGGGATTGTTTTAAGAAAGTTCTAGTCAATATTTCATAAATTAAACAGCTTTTTTGATCCTTCAGACACATAAGTGACCTTAGATAATTGTGCTAAAAATGCTCTAACTCAAGTCCCATATCAGCCTCTCCATATCTAGAAGGAGATGCCGGCTCCTTTCCCAGGACAAATCTTAGTGCTCAGCTAATACCGGAGAGATAACACACTGACAAGCTCTATTGCATAATTTCTGGATTGACCATGATATGACATTGTTCTCATAGCTTCAGGTATGAGAAGTGTGAAAAGTCCTTCCCAAATTTCTGACTGTTTTAAAAATAATTTAAAGCTATATGTTTCCACCTCTACCCTAAATTGAGCAATTTGATGTGTAGTCAACCTAAAATGCACATCTAGAGTTGAGTTGAAAATGTGGCTTTACTTCCTAGGGTATTGAAGTTTGAATGTACAATTCAGGTAGCACATTCAAGCAACTGAAAAGCTTATATCTAGCAGACATATAATATATAATACATATGCTAGATCTAGACCACAAGTAGTGGGAAAAATACTTAACTAATAAATTATTCGGTAAGGCTTTTATCCACCTTTTCCTACTTAAAAATTGAAAAACAAAACAGGTACAAGGATTTGCTTTATGTGAAATTATGATTTTTTTCATAACAAAAACTTCTGAATACTTTTTCTGGTTGCATTTTCCCAGAGCTCAAAGAAGAGTGGAATAATTTTTTAAAACACATAGAGTTTTCTTTTTTTCAGCATAAGAGATTGTATTTACAATGATCTAATAATATTGTCCCAAATTTCAATGATAAATCTGCCTTTAACATAAAAACTGAACCTACATTAACATTAACCCTAAAATAAATTTCTTAACTGCACTTGGCATATTTGAATTTCCATTTAGAATAAATTCACCTTGGGATTTTTATTCCAGTGTCTGCTATTTTTTGATTATATACATTTCTGGTCTTTACTGTTGCAACAAATTGTCCCCCAACAAATGGATTGATAAGTTTAACTCAATTCCACTTTCATTTTTGTCATTAACTTTTTAGCAACTTATCAAAATAATCTGAAGATCATACCAGCCAAATCATCAAGTCAAAAGATTTCACCCAATGTGATTTGAAGCTAAACTGTCAAGATAGGCACTTAAATTTGAAGAAGTGTCCTTCATATTTGCCTGGCAATATCACCTGAAAGAAATATTTTGTAAAAATATTTTGCAAACAAAAAGATGTTCTGGAATATTTTGCACATCTTGAAAGAACAATTCAGTACATGGACGCAAATTTTCAGATAAGTTGGAATAGAAGAATTTAACAAAGTTTTCCATACTGTGTTGTGAAAAATCAATAGGTCTTTGAAGTTCAAATAGAGGCCCAATGCAAGGCCATGTTTTAGAATGGCACTTATCAGACTTTTGAAATACCTGGTAGGTTGTGTATGAGTTTAAATGCCTTAGACAGTCTCAGAAGTTTTCAGCACATCTGCATTTTTTATCTCAATGGGTACAATTGCAATTATTACCACAGACACACATCTTAGCAAAAGGGCCTCACTAAATTCCATGGTGGAAAAAAGAAACATGTGCATTGTCCCCTGGAAATGATTTAAACTGATCCTGAGTAATGCAAAATTTATTGATTTGTACCAAAATTTTGCATCTACCTGTTCATGCACAGATTATAAAATGCACTAAAAGGTAGAAATTATCTAAAAACTTTTCATTCATTGAATTAAACAATTTCTATTTACATGACATATATGATATTAGACAAATGTCCAAGACTTAACTTCGCAGAATTTAAATGCATGAATTGTAACCCACAGAAAGCAAAATGTAATTCTTCCATCCTGGATTTCACTCTTAAAATTGAAGCATTAATTTCAGCAACACCTAAGGGATCTAGGGAGAGAATTTCTATTATAGTTCAGTGGTTTTTGTGTCCACAACCTCTTTAGCCTAATTTAAAATCTCAGTTAAAGATTAACCTCAGAATGAAATGTATCTTTTGCATACCTGGACAGGTCAAGACCTCTGCTGGAATGGAAGCTGAGCTCCCTTGTATGCTGTATGTCAGGCTTAGACCTATCTGTACGGAAGTAGTCAAAATATGTGCAAGATGCTAAACTACAATATAGCACTCATTAGTTAAAAAACGTACAACAACAAATCTTTATAGACTGAAAATCAGAAGCAATTTCATTGTAAGTGTTTGGGGACATTTTTATAATCTTCATGAATACAATAGAGACCTAAGTAATTGTAATTTTGTTTTATTTTCCTATTATTTTATAATTAAGATACTAGAAAAACTCAGAGCTGAATTTTGAAATTCAGGAAACTCTTTCACACAGTGATTGCCCGCTGCTTTAACGTTCAGTGCCATTAAGAGTGGATTAGACAGAGTTGCCAGCCTGAGCTGTTTTAAACAAATGGAAAATCATTAACAGTAATCTTTTGAATCTTTGCACACAGGGCAGCAACTGCTGGAAGGAAACAAGACCAGAAGAGGACCTGTAGAGATCTGGGTAAGCAGACACTGCTAGATTAATGACTGGCATTGTCAGAACTGAGTGATGGGGAGCTGCAGCAGCTTCATAGGCTCACCCCTACTAGTGGGTGTTGCCATGGGTACCAGCTCAGAGGTGTCACATTAAAAAAAAAGGGGAAAAGGGAGAGACAGATGAACAGCAAAAGGGAATAAAGAATACACACACCATAACAATATAAAGAGAAATTCTATGTACACAACAAAAATGGGGTATGTTAGGATACAGTAGAATGTGGAAAAAAGAAGGAAAAACCAATAATGGTTGAATTCTCAATAAAACCCTCTGAATAGCATGACCTAATTTATATACCTATGATTGCACATTTTTATTTATTGTTTAAAGTCCAGGCAATGATAGAAAAGAGTCTTATTAATCACACATTGTCTGACAACAGAAAAGAGTTATTTGCGGCATGCAATCACTATTCATAAATTTATTGTTATTTAGGGCCACGTGTAGTCTATAAAAAATAAACTTAATAAATTATTGTCATTTAAAATCACAATTAGGTCCCAATTCAGCAAGTGACATCAACATCCCTAACCATCCCCAGCATGAGCAGTCGTCCTTTAAATTAGATAGACTGCTTAAACACTTGGTGATTTGTGTCTTATCAAAAATAATCTTCTGAGATAGCACAGGAATTGTTTTTTAATAACCTAGCCAGGAGGTGAATACCAACCATGAGGCATGAAACACCTTTGGTTAAAAGGAATGGTCACAAGATAGAGAAGAAAAGGAAAAAAACCCTGCAAAAACTCTCATACAAATAAGCAACCCATGTTTACTGGTTTGGCTTGTATTTCAGTCAGATAGATATAAATGAAGTCTTTATTCCTTCAGATCTGTTGAAAGTTTGCATAATGTCCATGTTCAGTAAAATAATTATGGTGTTTTTTCATATTAAGAAGTTTCAGTATGTGACAAAACTTCATTTACAGCTGCCAAGAAATAAACGGATATCAGTGAGTACATTTAGTACAGAATATATTAATGATGATTACTAAGTTACATAATAAAATATATGTATATTTATATATAAACATAATAATATAATATATAATTTATATATATATAAATATATAAAAAGTTGTGTGAATTCTGTTTTGACTAACTTCTGTAGCACTAAAATTTAATTAACAAAAAAAAAGTGAATGTAGAGAATATTTGGTGTGATGGGAAATAAGGGAGTTTAGTCCTGATTTCTAGTGAGTTTGCTTATCTGTTTCTCATGCATAAAATTTTGGCAATGATCTACCAAAATAATATTTGCATTATATATTTTATATCTTTTATTTTTACGTGTTTCTTAAATATGTTTACATTTAGCTGAATAGGTTATGTACTATATTACACTTTTCAGAAAGCACAGTGTGTCTTTTAACTATCTGATCCTCTAAACAATCTGTCAGTTAAACCTTGTAAAAAGAGGGGAATGGAAGTCAGAAAAAAATTATGTGCTAAGCAAGAAAGCGTGTAAGTCATATAGCTGTGTACTGCCAACTGCTTCCCTCTTCTTTTGGACATATTCAGTGAATGTCTGAGGTTTCAGACAAACAATTATTTGCATTAAAGTTTACACTACATTACTGAGTACAAATGCATTTTAGCCCAATTTCATAATTGTCTTGGGTGGGAAGTTTGTCATTTTGCAGGGGACACTAAACGTTTCTCTGGAATTTCCCCAGGAGGGAATTATGAATTATATTCATAAAAACCAGTATTTAATAAATAATGTTATCAAACCAGACAGATTCAAGAGAAATTATTTGGCACAATGGGTGTCCCAAAGTTCATTTTCAGTATACTGGCTCAAGTTCTGAGCAAATTGATGATGGTTAAATCTTACTATTTTTTGATTGCTCTTGGATGATATATCTGGAATAGTCTGCTGTCCTTTAGCTTCTAGTAAGTGTAATACAATGCCATTAATCTCTTTTCTTCAAAATCAACCTCTTGACTACAGTGAAATCAAATACAATATTCATTAACACTAATCCAGTCTTCTGTCTGAAGTAGTATTTCTTATTAGACAAACACCGAAGTGTATCAAAACAACTTTATGTGAACATCAATAAATTCTACTGTGCTGACTTATATGGAAATTATTCTTGTGATGTCTGTGTTATTGTGTTTTACAAATGAAAATATGACTTCTGTCTTCAGGGCCTTCAAATTTACTTTCCATTAAAATTAAAATCCCATTCTCTAAAAAGAAGCATACACACTGCACAGAAACAAGTAATGAAGATAGTGATATGAACAAAGGGGAAAAAAGAAAGGTTTTAGCACCCAAAGAAACCTACATATTTGAAGAAGAAACTTGACCTCTTAGTTGCCTCTTCGTTTTTCAAAAAAATTAAATTGAAATAACTAAAAGACTAATTTAAACTAAATCACAAGCTACTGTACTAATACCTATTGTGGAGTATGCTAAGCTATATTATATGCAGAATTGCCTAGACAGGTAAGTGTCTACTGTGAGTGATTACTCAGTAAGTACAGATGACAGCTTTCTGTGACAGAATGTTAACTCTAGTAGTCACAAGACCAAACAAAATTGTCTCCAAAAAATATTTTTTAAAATATAGATTACAAGGCCCTGGATATGTATCTGTTATTCACAAATGGGGTCATCTTTATCCTAAATCTTTTGTCAAATAATCAAAACACTTTCACTTTTTTGTTTTGTTTTGTTTTTAAAGAGAGATATTTGCTCATGGCTGAGCAAAATCACTTTGCTAAACAGCCCAAATTAGTCATTCTCTGAAAAACAATCTACACCTTTATGATCACATGGTATTTTCAACAATCACAGTAAAATGAGGATGATAACAGGCAAATCCCTCCGGCTACTGCATCTTCTCCTTCTCCTCCCTCCTAAACAGAGAGACCATATGATGGAACACACAGAACCACAAATTACTGTAGTGCACGGTTCCTACTTAATAATGACATCCCATAAGTTAGCAAAAATCTGCCAACATCTGCAAGCTTCTCTGCAGTGTTGTGAGCCAAAGTTAAAAATCATGTGTGACAGTGCTGTGGAAAATACAATTGATTCCATTCTGATTGTGTCAGTTCCAAACACAGACAATATTGATGATGCTGTACAGTAATCTTATTGGACTTGGGCCCAACTGAACATTGGTCTTTGTCAACTCATTATTCCTCTATCAGAGGGATCTCACTAGATTGATCTTGCCAGAAGCTCTTGATGTGTCTCACAAATCACTGTTCTGCTGTTGGCAGGCAGATTCGAGTACTGCACAGTAATTGCTGGATTTTTTTCCTTTCCCCAGAAGGCAGTGACTACATACTGCAAGTCATTGTCATACGAGAGAATGTAACTGTCCTAACAAGATAACGTAGTTAACTGTGCAGTATCTGATTGTGCCAAAAAGATGTGGTCATATTTTATATGTTACTAAACGAGTAAAATTATTTCAAAGTTATACTATTTTTTTCTTCATCCTTACCATCCCTTAAATAAATAGCCCAGGTTTTTATATTTTTAGTGTGAAAACTTGTTTGGATAAATTGTATTATTTTAAACTACAATGCAAATGTGGGAAGATCTTAATTGGCCTCTTGCCATTTATGTATATAGAAACAAACCACACAAGTGTTTGCACAATCAATACTGCACTGCAAAACTTAGAAACAGACATTTGAGTATCTGACAAGAAGTGATTACATCTTGGAAACTTCTTTTATGCTTTTAGCCACAGGAAATAAACTTGTTGGCTCCTAAACTCTTCACTTGTCCCTAAGAAAGATCCAAGAAGATTAAGGTTAGTTTTCAGCCTGGGTAAATGCTTTCCTTAAGATACTATCAACATATCCTCTGGCTAGTCTTAGAAGAACACAAAGACAAAACCAAATTTAAACGCTTGATGCCCTGAGTCAGATAACCTGGATAATAGCAAGAGGCTGGACTGGAGTTACTCCAGGAAAGCTTAGGCTTTATGTTGGCTGAAAGAGACACTGGCAGCCAGCTTCATTCCCACAGTGCAAATGGGAAGAATAACAACCCTCGAACAGCTAAACTGAATTATTCAGCTCTGGCTTCTTGCTCTCTTTGTGGATGACTGCTTTTCTGGGAAGGTGCAGGGGCTGAGAAGTAGATGGAACACATTATGGCTGAGAAGGACTGTGATTCCTCATTAGTGGAATGATTAACTCCATTGAATAAAGAAGGTTTGAATGACTTGTACCTTACATTGCCTAACTACCTTATCCCTTACTTTACCTAATACAAGGAAATGGAGCAAGGCCATTAGAAATGGGTGTTGGTAAAACCCTTAAAAGATCAGATAAAATCTCATCTTTAAGTAATGCAAAGAACTCATTCCCTACTGAAATACTTAATCACTGCCAAATAGGTATGTAAAGGTCAAAATACAGGCAGAAAATATGCAGGTGATGAAGCTACGGGAACTATCAAAGGATACAAAGCCACAGTGATTCTTTTTATATGACAGAGCCAAAGTTACTTGTGTAAATAACAGGGAAATGTTTAAGAAAAGAAAAAATTAAATTATTCCACCTATATGCAGCATACAGAAACAGCATAACATTATACAAAATTACTAAAGACCAAAATACAAGGTTCAAAGAAGAAAAAAGAGCAGTGTAAATGCAAGGCCTATGTTTCCCTCAGTTAGATGAAGACAAATAAATTGAAGATTTATGATTTATGTAATAAAGTTTCAACTCAGTAGCCCAGTTCATTTAAGAATGTACCTTTAATTGTTCAAAGAAACTGCCTATAAATATGAAATTTTTTTCCTAGTTTTCCTTGGAGGCTTAGTGATTTGCCTCATGTTTTTTATTTAAAATAGAAAGAAACTATTAAAGCACTCTTAACAATAAAATTTGTACAAAACTAAAAAACAATAAAATAAACCAAAACATTTAAAAATCAAATTAAGTCTTTGAATAAAAGGAGAAATCGTGTGACATCCAGGGACTGACTGCAGGACTATAAGTGGGTGACTTCTGGCAGAAATTAGCACATAGTTGTGCACATACCCAGAATAAGCATCATGTGCAAACTTTGTGTTGAATCTTTTCCCCTGACCCGTGTTTTGGCTGGTGTGTTGATACAAGAAATTCTAAATATAGCAGAGCCAGCAGCAGGAAGATTCCAAACACAAATCAGAGTAAATGTAATTTTAATTTTAAATATAATGACTATATTGCCTATCTTAACTTTAGATAATCTTCAGATTACAGAATAGGCTTTTGTGGTAAATTCTGTAATGTGCTAGAATATACAAAGTGACACAGAGTCACCAGGCAGGTGCAAAGGAGAGCTGCTTTATTGCAATTTATAGTTAAATCATAACAAACATAATCCAACCAACCACTAAACACCACAATGTGAGCATGTAATTTTATATAACTTGTTTTTCTACCTCCAATTCAGCTGAGTCACTTTCCCATAGTCCTTTTCTGCTTAGCCAAAGTAGCAGGCCTGAGCCATGATTTTACAAGGGAAACAAGGCTCTTATTTTATAAGGCTTTACCTATATGCAACACTAGAAAATTTAAGACCTGCAGAGTAGAACTGGTGTCACCCAAAGTCCTCTGCATGTATCTCCTGGAGCTGGCCAACAGGAAAAGTCCAGGACCCTGATGCTCCTGCAACTGCCATGTTCTGCGAGTGTGCCTTTTTCAGCCTGGATGGAAAGACATATTCCATCTGCTTGGAATGCCAGTCCAGGATCTTTTTCACTACTTTTCCATGCTCTTTTAAATAGTATAACATAGACATTGATCATCAGCTATAATGAGGAAATGGTATTTTCTTTTAATACCATTGGCAAACAGTTTTATTTCTGAGACTTAAAGTCCTCACTAAAGCTAATTTACCTAATTGTTACTGTGGTAATATTGAGTTTACTTAAATGCTTAATAGAACTTTAAGTGGAATATAACAAAAATATTTTACTCACCCTTTCATTTATCGTTCCTAGCTGGTTGGTTCCACTGCAAGTTTAGTGATTAGTGCAAGCTGAAGACTTCCCATTAATAATGAATCTGACCTGTTGTCTGGAATAAGTCAATAGATACTGGGCCTTGGAAACAGAGAAAGCAAAAAGGTGACCTACCATAGGACTTTTAGCTTCTTTCTTTGAGGGTGCTCACACATATTCCAGACTCTGTGCTCTGGGCTGCTTATACATTTTACATTATGCACATCTCTATCAAAAACTTCCTTGTGCAATATCACGCACTGAATATCAAACTGCCAGTGCTAATACTCACTGTAGTAGCAGAAGGGCTCTGAGTTGTCCAGCATCAAGAGAAGATTGTTTTCTCAGAAGCTGAATTGTCTTCTCTGCTTTTTATCATGATATCATGCTGGTACAAAAACAATGTGAGGAAATAGAGATTCAATCTATCAATATTTACAATATCCTCATGGTAAACATTTTATATTAACTATTTATGAAAGGCCATAGTATGAAAATCAAGCTTTTATGGCAACTTAAATGCATGCTTTATTGTTCTATAATATTCAGCATAGGATTTTACTTGAAAATTCAAGTCGATCTGAACAATTGCACAGATGTCGTTTTGAAAAAGAGACCATCTCAACCCATATATATATATAGAGTAGCTACAAATTAAATTATTTGAGGAAGGAGAAAATAGACCTCAACTGTACCACCTTCTGAGAATTTATCCTTTAACATGTGAGGTAAAAAAATTATGATAGCTAGCAGCCTTATTAAGGTTCATGTACTCTGTAGAAGGCAACAGTTACAATCTAGCTAAACCACCTATCTGATTTAATTCAGACAAGGTTGAAACCCTAACGGGGGCATGACCCTCTCACTATGAATGATAAGGTGAAGACTCAGAGACAGGATCGTTACAAGAACATTGCTAAGCAGTTGAAAGTCTCCCTTACAGACAATAATCCAGCAATATTTATCTTTTGGTTCTAAGTATGTGTGCTAAATACTAATCACATAATAGCTAGCTACCACACTGGCATTTGAGCACTAGAAAGACTGATCAGATATTTGCACCCCTTGCTTCTTGCTTTGGCTAGATAATATTTTTTTTCTGATAAACATTACACACTACATATGGCAGAATTCTTGGTCAATGATTTTATTGTATTCTCTTGGAGAAAAAAGGCCCCAAACTCAAAAGCAACAAAGAAAACCCCAAATGAACTGGAAAGTAGAGACTTGCTATACGAATGTAAGCAGCCTCTGCTGTGCTCTTCATATCTGTCTATCGCATGCTTTCTCTCTGGGGTTATACTACATAGGGACATACCAATTTCTGTGGTCAGATTAGCAGTATGCTTTATTCCTGTTCTATGTAATGATTGAAAATGAGCAGAATCCTCCATAATCTTTCTTTGGTTTCTTAAACTGCGCCTGAGTATCAAAGCACAAACCAGGAACAACTGGTAAGCAACCACAAGCACATTTATGTTTAGACAGGACAGTGGATAAATTAACTACTATTTTGAGAATGCTAAGGTATTTAGTAATCAGACGTAGTTTTCAGCACTTCATTTTCTGTTATGGCAATAGACCAAGTACTTTGCTTTACATTAACATCCATCAATGCCCCTGTAAAATTCTAGGGGATTGAATTTTTAGAGCTGCTGAAAATCAATAGCTTTATTTGTAACTAGAAGAGCACTGGATTTCTGAAAATTAGGGTCCTGTATGCATTTGGCAATTCTGATTCATGTGTGGCTTAAAGGCAAGAGTTTCTGCATCTCTGTTTTGTATTTGTTGAATTTTACTTGTGTCAGAAAAAGGCTGACCAGCATCTCTCCTCCTTCACCGAGATCAGAGGCATCTGCACATTGTCTGTGTTGCTATCTCTCATGATTTAATCATGTGTCTCGTATTGGCTCATACTAACTGAAATGACTAGCTCTTTGAGACAGCATAGTACAGGAGAAAAACAACTTTCATCTTTGCTTAAATAAGATTCCAATCCCTACCCTTACTAAGAAAAGTGAGAATCATTATCAAGGTTACCCAAAATGCTTGAAAAATGAGATGGCAAATAGAAAAAACCTCAAATATTAGAATGAACTAATTTTTCAAGATAATCTCTTGATTTGGACCTAAACTTTGGTAATTAGGGGTCAAATACATCATTACTAAAAGGGCTGACCTTTTAGTTTTTACCTTCCAAAGAAATAATCTCAAGGTGAAAAAACCCTCTTTTTTAAGGCTAGGCACAGAATTATCACAGAGTATATTAATGGAACAAAAATGTAGGTAAAGTAACATGAAAATCACATTCACATTATTTGATAAGAAAACTATGTTTCTTCAATGTTAAATGCTCTTAGCATCAATGAGAACTGTTCTTATAAACTCTTGTATTATTAGTTTATCCAGCTGTGTCCCTAGCTGCAAGCATATAGTATTATTATAGGTGAGGCTGAAAACTGGCAATGTCAAGTTTCATAGTGAAAACTGGTTTATCTTTTACTAACAATCTTAGCAATGTGCAGTGACCTGACCTTGGAGTAGTGGTTTAACAACCTTTGCCCAAGCACTCCGTGGCTCTTCTTATATCTGTAATAGTTTACGTGATGGACTATGAAGAACTGCCAGATGACAGTTCTATTTCATTTTTGTCACTGCATGGCTCTCCATTTTTCTCACAGTCTTTTTCTCAAGGGCACAATTCTGTAAGTCAGTGTGGCAATGTTCAAGATGGGTATTGCTTTTTCAGTTATTGTACCTTGATGCAGCATGTGCAAGTCTCATGAATGCTGCAATTCCAGGCCCCCAGTAAAACAAAATCATGGGGAATTTTATATATCCTCATTTCTTTCCTAATTAAGATAAACTGAAATTGTAGAATGTGGATATTACATTAGGAAATTAGTTTAAAATGTAGTATAAACCATTTTGTGGTTTTTTAAATGAATAATCTAGCAAATGATATCCCTTTATAGATGCTAGAAAAATTAGCTTACTCTTTAGAAATGTCAAAGTCTTTATTGACAGTGCATACAGAGGAGTAAAGAAAAATAAAGAACAGAAGGTATGAAAGGAGAAAACCAGACTGAGTACATATCCCAGCCCAGTTTTTCAAAGAGCAGCCAACATTTCACAAATTTCTCTGCATGATTTATTATGTGTTTAAAGATATACATTTACAGTTATGGCATAGTTTTGCCCACAAAGAATGAGCAATTAAAGATAGTGTGTCTGTTCATAAAAATGCATTTCCAATTATTTGCACAAATCATTGGGTTTTTGCTTTTCCAAATGGTTTCAGGTGTATATGCTGTGTAAAAACATTCTGATATTTTTTGTTGCATGACTATTTCCTTTTTGACTTTTAGGTTATGCCTTGTCACTTGGACCTTGATAGGTCCATGTCAACATCCTAACTTCATGTCAACAGGCATTTTATAAAAACCTAGATTACAGTAAAAAATGGTTTGCTAAGCACAGAGACAGAAGAACTCACATTTAACTACTGCAATATGACTCATGGTACATCTGTTGATGTTCTATAAAACAGAAGCAAAGTAAAATCTTTTTTTCTACAGTTAATTCCTTGTGATTATGTCTGTGTCATCCCCATGCTAATACTTGGCCCCAGCCTTAGTTCAGTGCTAGCTTACCTCTGCCCTTGTGAAGAGATGTCATGGGTGGCATATGTTGAGCCCCTGCTCCCTGCTCTGCCCTGGCATATCAGAGGGAAAAGCAAAGTCCATTGTTATAGGTGTAGAGCAGAGAGCACAGCAAGAGAGCACAGACCTGAAGAAGACCTGAAAACTGACACATTACGGGGTTCTCCTTGTGTCACATACAAAGCACTTTAGAAAAGTGCTTTTCAATGGCCTTTTTTTATGTCAGATGCAAAATTAACTGAAATGTTGGGGGCAACAAAAATCACAATTAGTTGTTGTTTCAGGCTGTTTGCAAGCTCATATCTTTTATTTTCAAACCATAAGGGAAATAAGTATATTTTTTAATATGGAGGTGGGGATTTTGATGAAATCCTATTTAGTTTAATGGTTAGGAGCTGGAAATTTTGTTGATAGTTTTGTGCCTACTTTTTTTTTTTTTTTTTTTAATTAACCAGATTCAGAGGTAACTGTAGTGGACTATAAATACAGATTTATACATATCTGTCCAGAATCCTTTCATTTATCTGAGCATTTTTCTCCTGCTCTAATTACTGCTGTTCTATCAGAGACATGGCTTCTTCTCTCTGAGTGAACATCATCCCATCCTCCAACTTTGAGTAGTATAATGTAGTATCCAACTATCCATTAATTTTCCAGCTCATACTGAAGACATCCTGGAAAGTTATATGTATGTGCTACACTTAGAGAAATGATAGGCTATGGTTCATTATGCCCATTAAATATTTTACAAATCTTTTCCTATTACAGTTTGTTGTTCCTCAGTGAATATTTGGTGCCTGTTGATTATATATATACAGCCTTTAAGCTTTAATGAATGATTTACTCATGTTTTTGTGTGTGTGTTTTTTATAAATGTAGAAAACCCTTAATCATCTCGGACTGAAAAATCTGTCTGAAACCATCTATAGGCTGGCATTTGAATTTAGAGGAAAATGCCATAAATCTTTAAGCTTATTTTTTAACATAAATATACTCCTGCATCAAATGGGAAATCTTGGTAAATTAAAGGCAAACTATCATTGCTGTCTTATGTGTTAGAATAAAAAAACTCTCAAAAATATGTGTTGCTCTTCTATATGAACAAGTTTTGAAGTAAAGGTACCTCAAAGACTTGTGAGTCTTCAGTGCCAGTTCTATCATGTATATTATGTTTCCTAATACTTCATAATACTCTGAGATTTAAGGCTGTTTGCTTGAGAAAACAGTGAATAAGAAGTATTTGAATATATTTCTCAAAAACTCACTGCATGCAGCAATACCATACATACTCCTTGTTCTATAAATCATCCTGATGTGAGAACAAGTAGTCAAGAAGTTGGGAAGGAGACCTTTCAGCCACAAGGGATTTCACCTGCACTGAACCTATCAGAGGCCATGAAAATTAGGAATTGCCCTCAAATCCTGTGTAAAGAGGAAAGTGGCAAGTCAGGACTGAATGCATTAAAATATAGCCACATTGCAAGGAGAAACATTCTCCAGAAACAGAGAGCAAATTTTGAGCAACATCATATTTCCTTCCACAGCGAGACGCAGAGCACACCCAGCCCATGGGTAAATCTGCCACTAGGACTTTTTTTCGTTTGTTGACAAGGTTGTTTGTTTTTCAGTCTCAGTGTGGGACTGCTCAAGCAAGAGCAGTGCTCTGCCAGGACCAGTCTACTAATGACATTGGGCCTGAGAGATTGCCTTTGATTTTGTTGAAAGCCACTCACTGGAACTTTCCTTACTACATAACAGTATCAGGATCTTCTACTTCCACTGCAAAATTTAAATCCTACCAATATCTCTCATATTAAGTTTCCAAGAAATGCATATGCAATCATCACAGCAATTTCTAGTGTTTGGTTTTGGTCCTGTGACCACAGCAAGCATTTTGGAATTCACTCGTTTTCTTTTGCTTCGATATTAAAATTATTTTGCAGGATCTCTTAAATATTTTTATAACTATTATAAATCATACAATATAATATTCATTAAATCTTTGAATTCTTAAAATAGAGTTTTTGTTAAAGTGTAGGATGAACTGAATTGTATGCATCTGAAAAGTCACCATTGCTTGATGCCACTGACCAGGATGTAGTCTTCATATGATTAGTGCTAAGAGGAACTTAACTTGAGCATAGGTTTCTCTAGGTAGGCTTACAACATGACGCAATATCTTGCTTGGGATTTCTGTCAATTCTTGTATTTGTTGGGCTGCTCTCTTCTACCAAGTAAAGGAAATGTCACCATTTTTTTTCTCAGAAATCTGCAGTATAACATTAAAACTAGGCCTGTAATATTACTAAAAATAACTTAAAGAGAACACAGTGAAATCCAGATGAAAACTGTAGTTTGTAATCAGTTTTGTACTATGCTGCAAGAATGAGAGAAACAAAAAGGGTAATGTTAACAGAAAAAACTTTCTATTTATAATATCATAAATGCTTTACATATTTCAAGCTCTCATCTCAGTGAAATAAATGGTACTTCTGAATATATTTTTCACCTCTTTCTATAGTGTATGAGGTTTTATTGCTACTAATTTGGATATATAATTAACTGTATCATCTGTGACATTAACATTATAATTTTTATATTTTAAGAAATAGTTTACAGAGTCTTAGGTCTCATCCTCTCTGAGACTTTTTCTGATTCTGCTTCATATACAGTCTTCCTTTTCACTAGGGCCCACAAGTTTGATTTATATCTGATTTACATCAGTAGGGTTTGATTTGAATAGAGAATCCTGGTTAAAATTGTAAAACTGGGTCACACTACAAGTTTGTCTGACCCTCTTTTTATAATTGTCACTGGTACAGGAGCTGGGGGGGCATAGTAATATGGCAGTATTATGGCAGATCACATACACTGCAGTATTTATTTATGGCTTACAGCAACATTGCCCTAAAAATCTCTAGAGTCAAAGACTAGAACTGGCTTTATGGACTTAATTCCATGAACTTGACTAATTCTACTTTACCCCACTTATATCTTCACCAAAACACAGATCCCCTGGCTTACCTAATCACTTTGTGTCTAATATTACAAAGGAATACAGATTAAATTGCATGTCATTCCAAGAAAAATAGAGATGATACCTGAGCTCTGAGATAACACTTAGGCTTAGGTTAATGGTTTGTCTGATGGAAAGAGTGTGCTGCTTAAGTAACCAGAAGTAAACAGCAAAACAGGATTATAAGTCAAATGTTCTTAACAAAGAGGTGTTCTCTTTAGAAGTACTAAAGCGATTGTCTTCAGAATCATGAAGAGTTATGGTGGAATACTAACTCATAAGTAGAGTAGAGAATAAATAGCTATGTTATAAGAATGTTTTGCAGAAATAAATTTAGTGTTTGTAGTTATGATAAACTAGTGTTATGAAGAGCATGGCACCACTAAAAAGGGAAATGCCATAGAAAGCACAAGTTGGACACATAAAATAATCCTTTTCTTTTAATTGCTATTTTTATTATTAAAAAAATCCTTTTAATTGGTACTATGTGAGTTTGGTACCACAATTAAGAAAGGGATGAATCCTTGGGACAATCTAGAGGAGAGAAATAACAATCCAAGATTTAGAAAGCATGTTCTACCAGAGCAAACAGAAAAGAAAAAGGAAGAATTTACTCTCTGTTGTTGATTGGAGGAAAACAATTTGCTAAAATCACAGCAAAGGAGAGTCAGATTGGGTATTATGAGTAATATTCCTAAAGCAGAACATATCACTGGGAAAGATAACATTCACTTTTCTGCGAATTAAAGTTTTCAGGAGCACACTAGGCACACATGACTCAGGAGTAACACAGGTTTAGCTAGTTGTTATGGGAAGAGAATTTGGGTGGGAGAATTTTATGACTTTTTGATGTTCCTATGACACACTGATGGTAGAAGGCTCGTTGAACCTACACTGTCTTGACAAACCTTTCTCCGTTAACAGCATTAAGCCAAAATTTCAGTTTGATTGGTTACTACAGAAGTACTAAGGGACAATCCAAGAACCCACATGCTGGGCAAATATGCAGTGCTGTTTTGCAACAGCACCAAATAGTTTGCAACTTAAGTGGATAGCACAGATGTGGGAGACTGGAGAGCTGTAAAACATACTAGGAAACACAGATAATTTGAAAACATCCATGTCTTTTAAAAGCAGCTGTGTCCATTTTGAGCACCTGCAGAACGTGATCATCACAATTCTCGGTGTCTTAGAATTGGCAGCTGTATGATACCGAACAGCTGCAATGGGAAGAGAAATTATTTTGTACAGATGTCTGTTGCTTGAGACCAACTTCCTTGTACTAAATTCACATAGCATCTTGGCTGGTGTTTCTAATCATTATCACAATAGAAATCACACATAAAATGCGGCACTTTTTGAAAGAGAATAGCAATAAATCATAAAACAAGTACTTTACCAAGTAAGTCAAATCACAAGATTTAGATTTTTGAGGCTTGTCTCAGCAACCATCCATAACCTCAGGTGTGTGTCTGAAGGTTGTGCAGAAAAGAAATCATAGGGAAAAGCATTTTTGGTAAGATTTCAAGTAAAATCTTGCTTTACAATAGCCTTGAAAGCAGAATACAACTATTCAGTTTTTCTCCACTTTTCATAGCTTTATACAAGTTCATATTTTTAAAGCATTCATCATTTTCTTGTCTAGTATTACAAAGAGGATTGATTCTTTCAAAAAGTCACAAATAATCATACAATGTCAGAAAAAATATCAGCTAAGCAAATGGCTATAATCTATCTAAGCATTCTGCATTTTTTAAAATAAGAACCAGGTTCTCAAGTAATATATCTTGACATGGATGCCATTTGTAAAAATGTCATGTTTAAAACCTATGCCAAACTACACCCACTTAGGAGCTTTCCTTATGCTTTCCAAATTCCTAAGAAAGGGAGAAGGGCTTACATTAGTTCTTAGACTAACTGATGTGAAAGTTTGGAAGGAATTAAGGATGTGGTACGGTTGGATTTTTGTATAGTCATCAATGAGAAATAGGTGATCAATTGCCCGGTTGTCATTTCCTTGCTATCAGCAACGCTGTGGCTCGCAAAACATGGCATGTGACACCTGTCATGTTGATCTGCTGAGGCAGTTACATGAGAAGGAACAAGAAACTATTAGCATAACATTTCCAGTACATATTTGACTTTGGAAATTTACAGCTGAAGTATGTGGGTCATAGCTCACAGTCACTTGATTTCATAATGTTTTACATATCCCCAAGATGTTTGGAAGTCTTATACATTCTTCAAATCAGTAGTTTTAATGTATTTGACAGTCTGAAATCTGCTGTGGATGGGACAACGTTTAACATGTGAAAATACATATTCATTATACAAAAATCTAAAGTATTATAATTTTGGTTTATTCATGTCTGTGAGAATATGGCAGGTGAAAGATGGCTAGAGGAGGTTAAATGATGTTCTTGTAGATTTGCTATGATGTGTAAGATAAAAGAGACCCATTAAATTATATATCTTATTTATGGAGAAGGAGAAGTAGCCCCTATGGATTGTCAAATACCATATGAAATATCACCAAGCATAGTAATGTGTTCTTGCTAATAGTTCCATTGTTTGCCTGGGACCAAGGAGTAAAATAGATATTAAAAAGGTATTTAATTTTTCTATATATTTTAAGTCATTTTCAGTGAGGGTTTTTTTTGTTTTGTTTTTTTTGTTTGTTTGTTTGTTTTAGTGGGGTTTTTTTTTCGGGGTTTTTTTTGATTTTTTGGGTTTTTTTAGATTAAAACATTACCTCTTCATTGCATTTATCTAGGATTCAAATAATTTTAAATATAACAATATATGGAAAATAAATTATTATCAGGCTGCTAGTTTGCAGCCAACACATCAAAATGATTTTGGATTATGAATTATATTTTAAAAGCTGTTAAGATTCAGTACAAATCCAAAAAGATTTCCTTTAATGAAATATTTAAAACACTCTTAAACTCTGTTTTATGTTGCAAAACACTTCACAGCATAAAAGCACAGTACAACACAACTGTCATTATCAGATGGTCTTTAGTTTGAAGTGAACAATTCTTTGACCAGTCACAGAATATGCCCTTCTCTTTCCTAAAAGCAATATAATATCAGAAAAGAAAATCCCAAACCAAAACAACCAATGGCAAAACAATCAAAAGCACTTGGGCGTTATGAAGCAATATATTTTGCTTTGGTCATCAGTGTGCACAAAAGGAGACTTTCATTTCCAAAACTATTCTCCCAAAGAAAGAAAAACTCAGAATGACATGGATAATCAGAAAAAAAAAATTCATAAAATTAAGCATAAATCATAACTGCTCACTGAAAAAAAATCTTAATCTTTTGTTTTATGTACTCTAATTTGCTTGTAATTCTGCTGAAGAGCAGTGTTGGAAAATAAAAACTATGTATTGCAAAATATTGGACTTGATGGAATTAAATATATGCTTTTTACAGGCTTATTGCTTTCCAAGTGCATAGTTTTTAATTCCTCTCCTCTACTAAGATGCCAAAATCTTTTTGCCACATCAATCTACCAACTCACTTCTTGCTTGGAAACGCAGGTCAGGAATGTGAGAGCTAGATAGATGATTCTACATGAATCACCACAAATGCCGAGTATGTTAAAGCTAAGTACAAACCTGTGAGGTTCACCTTAGAGTTTATCTGGTCCCCAACACCTTCTTAATTAATGCACATTGACGTTTTGGCATGACAAGGTAATACTGATTTACTGCTTTTTTTACTGGCCTTTGGATTTGTTCTTCTGTGGGCATATTGTTAGTGTAAATTTACAGTGCTTGAAAAGTGCTAGACGTATTTCTAAGTACCTACCTCAATGTACAATGAGATAAAGGACCAAAAAAAGGACATAGGTTCTGATTCTAGATTTAAAAATTAGTTAATCAGTTGAAACCGGCATTACAGATGAAGTATGGCACTTTGTTTGTCCTCTTTTGCAGATGATGGTACTCTGTCTATAGTGAAAGCTGCAGTTTCAAATGACTGGTGTGTGTTCAGCTTTGTCATTCCCACCAGTACAAACAACAGCTGTTAAGACTGGGTGGCCAAGGTTATGCCACAGGATAATTTTTCAATGATGTCTGAATAAAATCTTTTCTAATTTTTTAAAATAAATATCTTGATAGGACATGTTCTAAAAAACAGAAGTTTCTTTTTCTACCCTCTCAAAAACTACTGCTGAAACTTTGTGACTCTGATAAGCATACAAGTCTAAAACTGTACAGCTATTTTGACGTCTAACCTTACATTTAGTTTTGTAAAATATTTTAAAAATATTTCCTGTAGGCACACGGTTTGTGGTGATTGGGAGTGGGGCTGGGGCCAGCCTCATCCCCAATGGGCACAGCTGTGAGCAGCAGGTGAGCAGCACTGACAGCAATGAGCCAGGGAGTGCCCAGGGGCACTGACCAACCACCAAAGGGAGCAGAGGGCACACAGGTGCAGTGTGTGAACATGAGGGGTGTGAAAGGTTGGGCTGAAGAACAAGATGCTTGCAGCCTTCTGAAGTGAGGTGATATTACTCTGTATGGGCAGATGCCTTCTGATGTGGTGTGCTCTTGCTCTGTGTGGGTTAAAGCTTTCTGATATGGTGTGGGGACACTCTGTGTATGATGGCCCTCTCAACTGTAGCATATGCTGTGACAATTTCCATAATGAGGAAATTTTTATTACTTATAGAAGGTATGCTTATACTTTTAATCTATTTCCCTCTGTTTGAACCTGTGCATCTAGGTACTTTATTATAAAATTATGATTCTTGAAGTGTGCTCTTGCTTTAGGCTGTGCTCTCATGGTATGATTTAGAGTTAAATTCAGTGTCAGGTCTAATGATGAATTTTTCAATGCCTTTACATGATAGCATTTTTCCTCTTTTTTGCCCTCACTCTCCCCCTTAGATTTGTGTTTACCTTCTGCTATTTCACTTTATGTGTGTGGTACCTGTACAACCTCTACATTTTGGATTCAGCTTTCTGTTGAATATATTTTTAATTTCCCTGCTGTTCTTTGTCATGTCCAAGACCTTTACTTTTGATTACTCCTATGACTTTTCTTCTTTTTTGTAAGATGCTAGAAACAGTTCCCATGGGTCATTAATCCCACTTTGTTGCTGCTCTGGAGAGTAGTGGGGGTTTTTACATGCTCTTTCAGTGAATGATTTGCAGGAGGGAGGGCATACATAGGCAAGTAACTAAATTCACATTGCTGATTAGGCTGTTTCCCAGTGGAAGGAAAAAAGAATAGAAGTGAAGAAAAGGAGAAGTGTGCTAATAATTCAAATAGTTCAGCATTACTTTCCTGTATTTCTTGTTTCCTCTTTACCATCTATAAATTCCTTTTTTCCCTTTTTTTGGATTCACAATCCCCCTTCCTCCACCCCCAAAAGCAACAAACCACCTGAGACAAAAAAATCCCACAAATCCTAATACTTCTAATTATTATTTATGTAAAATCCTTATCTTTCTTTCTGGAAGTCAGCTTAAGTTGTGAAAAATCCTTTCTTGAGCTTCACCAGAAGAAATAGCAAATATGCTTTGTTTACCTGCACACTTCCTGAATAAAAAGAGGTAAATATTTCATTTTCCAGGGCAGTTTTTTATGCCTTAATAAAATGGTGCCATAGTGAATAGAGTAGCAGAATCACATAGTGGTTGTTACTATATTTATGCACCTTCCTGAAACTGCTTTATACAAGGCCCACAACAAGAGTTGTAGTATTATAACACTCATACAAGAACTTTTGATGATTTTCAGATGCACTGCTTGCCCAAGAGTCATTACTTGCCTTTCTAATCTAATTGTAAGCAAAGTAAACACAATGGTGAACATTGTTGAAACCTTCAAAGCAGGAAAAAAAAAAACTTTCAGCTGAATCTTTAAAATAATTTTTCTGTTAATGAAATGGGTTATTCTCAATGAAGCATCAGTTTATTTTAACAAAAAAAAAAAATAGAACCAAAAGGCTATTTTTGACCCTTCTCTGTATTTAAAGCCTTAAAATAATATTTCTGTTTTTCCA
The DNA here is from genome assembly GCF_014805655.1 of Passer montanus. NCBI lineage: Eukaryota > Metazoa > Chordata > Aves > Passeriformes > Passeridae > Passer > Passer montanus. The sequence continues at coordinate 4,300,049 of NW_024365381.1, forward strand.
CTAGAATTTTCATTGTATATATGGCATCTCCTGGCAAGTTGGAATGAAACTCCAAGACAGTAGGAAAGAGTCAAACCTTCTTAGTGTCTGTATCCCAGCTCCTAATGCCTGAGTAAACATGCCATTGTCCACACAGGGTCCCTGGTGAGAAACCCAGCTCTAGGAGAGAGTCCTTCCCACTGCAAGGTTTTGTGGTGAAATTTATGAGGCTGTCACTCTGTCAGTTGAAAGGGTTTCCGTTTTTGGCCTAACACTGTGAGTTTAATATCTAAAGTTTGGAAAGGAAGTGATTTGTTTCATTTTGCTTAGGCCTTTATGTAGCTGAATTATATTTCAGCAATCTCCAGTATCCATAGCTACAGTAGTTTCCCGCTGACACAGCGGCACTTCCTGGTAAAGTTTCCCCTATAATTCAGCCAGCAAGCTTGTCTGAACTCCAGCTTCTGTTTCTCCAGTTAAAGCTAATTACACTTATATGGCACTGGGCTTTCCACTTCCTTCTTTTCTTGGGGTGCACAATTGCCAAGAAGATCTATATTTGCCAGGGGAAAAAAATCCTGAATGTTGGTGCCAATTAACAAAACAAATATGTTGCAACTTAATGAGTACCCAGCAGATCAAACCTGATCTTGCTCAACAGAAAGGTGATGTAGGAGTAAATAAATGGCAGTGCTTAGCCGCTGGCAGAAGGGGAGGGCATTTTGTTTTACCAGGGAATGCGTTTCTGCTTTGCTCTACTTAGTAGGACCATGCACTTTCTCCCCTTCAGACCCTGCCCACAGTGCCTAATTAATTCACATCAATTTTGAAAGAATACATGATTAGCTGTCCTAGGGCTAAGCAGTAGCATATTGAGTCACACACTAGAAGGCCTAGTTTGGGCACTGGCTCAGGATGGCAGGATCCATGCCAACATAAGAAGCTAAATTGGTTGCAGGGCAGGGGGTGGGGGGCTTGCCAACTAACTGCCTCGCCTCATGGCACCATCTGCCAATTTGTAGACTGATGTTGGCATCAGATCTGAAAGAGCCACTTATCCACTTGCACAGCTATAGGCCACAAGAGTGAAAGGAGAAACGTTTGAAAATAAAAAGGAAGTTGACTAAAAAGCGCATCTCGTCTAGCACAATGCCTGTCAGGTTACTGTCTACAGTACTTTATCATCAGATATGGATATTTTAAAAGAAATTAATAAACTAATCCATAATTAGCATATCTTCATACCTAAGATTACAAGCAAGATTATTGCTCCCAGATGTAGTTACCTGCTTCATGCATATAATGGCACATGCAAAACTAAAACCCCTCAAATCTTACTGTGAATTAGCTTCCAAAGCCAAAAATTCATTCTTTGCTGGTGTAGTCTGCTTTGGGCCTTCAAAAGTAGAAAGGCATTCTTAAAAGAATGTAAATTAATTTCAAACTTACTTCAGGGATAATCTGGATAAGGACCAAGCATTTCATGAAAGATATGTTCTTTAAAACTATTCCTTGTCTTAGGGTTTACTTCAATTCAACATTATGTCAATGGGATCTTAGCAGCTTGCACCTGGTCAGGAATTCTTCATCCTTTTCAATCTCACAAGGAAAGTGAACCAAAGCTTCTCTTTATAGCCCCTGTGAAACTATATCAGCAAAAGAGGGGAATGACTGGAGTGAAAAGAGTGTGTGGAGGAATCTAAAGTAATGTAAAATCAGAGAAAACTTTCTTTTCTTTCAATATTCTACTGTAGAAGCTCAAGAGAAGTCCTGCTTGTCATTGGCCTTCTATGGAATGTGTGACGGTTAGTTGCATAAATATACATAAATATGCATAAAGTAGTTTTTATTTCCCAAAATAAAGACTATGAAACTCTATCTAAAAGAGATAGAATGTATTCCATCTCCTTCTACTGTCCTAAAAAAAAATCCTATTGTTTTATACAATTGCATTTTTTAGTTTTGATTACTGAAATGTCCTGGTTGCACTCTTGGCCAGACATGGTTGGATAAGATCCATTACTTTCCTGAAGTGTGCACATGCAGACCTGATTAACATTTAGGATCTCACCAAGAAAAAGGAAACCTTCCTTCATATGGAGGCACTGCAAGAGTTCTGCACCACTCCATGAGGGGAGGCTGTACAGCTCATACTTCTAGTTGACACCTTACCCATAAATTGGCCCCCAGAGGCCTTTGGTAACTGTCTTAAATTAGAGCAGCCTAGAGCAAAGTGCCTGAGGCTGCTTCCATTTCCAACCTGACTGATCCAGTGCTAGAAAAGTCCTGGGACTACAGGAAAACAAACTCACCTTTGTACGATCTCCATCCTGCAGTGAGTGCTCAAATAAGCACTCCAAACTCAGTGAAGGATTTTGGAAACTAGATAATAAAACAGAATTCTAGAGCACTCTTTTTGCCCTTTCTGTTCCTTTTAATGAGTTGTATATATGATAATGTAAACCAAAATAACAAAAATATCAAAATACCTTGAACTTGATGTGCTGCCATCTGCTATCCCACAGTTCATTTGTGGGTTTTGTGTGCATTCTACTATGTGCACACTTCACGTATATTATTTGTTAATTTGGGTTTTTTTGCTGTTTTATGCTATACTTTACTTGGACTTGTTTCCTAAGCTGGTTCGAACTTGTAGGCATGTGTACTGTCCCAGGGGGATAACATTTTCTTTCTAAGGTATTATGTTAAACCTATTAAATTATTTTCAAAAGGCATTCAAAATGGTGGGAAAAGGAATGTAGGCTCTTTAATAATAAATGATAAGTATCAATACTTAATGGAGTATAACATGCATCATGTCTACATTGCTGCTTACAGGAAAATGGATGATGTTAATCTTCACTAAGTTACCTAGAGAGTAGTCAAAGTGGTGAAAAGTACAAAGTTAAATATTGGTGAAATATGGTGAAATATTTCAACTCAAATCTGTTATGTACCAGAGAGTGAGTTTTTGCTTAATAGAAATTTATTTTCAGACTTATCAAGAAATTTGGAGGAGCCAAACAAACATCTGAATTTGGGTGAAACTGACTATCACTGAGATGACAGGACCAAAGCAAGATACATGCCATTTTTTTAGAAGACATAAGAAACTTATTGAGGTGAAAATTCTTACAATTAAGAGAGAGAACTAATGCAATTATGTTGTCAAATAGTGTTCAGCAGGAAAATCTCATTGACAAGAATTGTCTTAATGATCAAACCAAATAAAAGTAAAATTAGCAGAATAAATGCAAAGTCAGAGAGAAACAGAAATGTGGAAGCAAACAGGTTATGGTGTAATGAAGGTGTGTATGTGACCCAAGAAGAAAGTTAGTATAAGCAGTGACAAAGCACTCCTCACACAGCTCCTCTGTGCTTTACCAACTGCAGCACATATGGTCCTCTAGCAGAGGGTCTCAGAACAGCGGGTTAGTTTACATACCATATGTATGCAATTGGTAGGCACAACGGGGTTGCGTTAAGGTTATTGCATCTGCCCTAGTTCGGAATTCCCTTGTATTTTTAGGTTTATGTCGGACAGTAATGTTATTTTAACAGCTTTTGTGTTAAATTTCACATGTTTTTTAAAACAACATTATAGCTTCCTTTATTTTCTTTTTATTAATTTTGACTTTGTAATAGGGACTCTGGAGACTTAAAATTGAAACGCGTTGTAGAATGATGGCTTTTGGAAGTTCCAAACTTCCAGAAATGAATGTCAGCTAAACCTTCTGCTGTCTCACTGCTGCCTATTTGAGTACCTAGTATTATTCATTCTAATATTTTGAGAGTGAGTGTGATCTGTGGATTATTTATAGAAGAATTCTTGGAAATATTTTTTTGTTCTGAATCTCTATCAAAAATTGTCTGTGGGAGTTCAGTAATATGAAAACAAGCAGTTTTGACTGGACAGTGTGGTTACCAATTATATCTATTTTGTATGTAGTCAAACCCTTGCAATCATGTTGGATATTATTTCATCCTTACAGTCAAGTTGGATATTTTACAATATCATCAAAAATTCAACTTATACCAGTAATTTCAACAGGTGTCTAATATATCAATGGCAAATATGTGGTGCTTAGGAAAAAATGTTTAAAAGCTATGGATGACATTAACATGTATTTTAGCAAAACCTTCATAACATTATGAAGTAATTCTGCACTATTTTTGCTGCTTTGTAATCAGAATTCCTGTGAAGAAAATGGAACAGTCTGGAAAGAAGGGGTTAATTCTCTCCGATGTACACACGAGATTTCTGCTAATAGTATATTTGTTGCTTCATTTAACTTTGTTTTTGTCCATAGTATGTTTTCTACAACCACACACAGGAGACAAAGAGTGCTCTAATATTCAGATTGCAAGGTGAAATATACTTCTTGTATTCATTACTGGAACAGTTTAAGCATTGGTTTACCTCTAACTTCCTAGTGCCAGGATTAATAATGTCTGGCAAATGCTTTAATATGGTGAAAGCAACAAGAGATGGCAAACCCTTTCACATAACACATTTCAAGCATACCTTAAACTCTTTTGTAAGTGCCTTTTATGCTAGACAAACAATGCAAAATTATTATCCTTGTACTGAAAAGCTGTGGTTACTTCACTTTTCTTCCAAAGACAATGAACTCCTGTAAAATTTAATGGAGGCCAGTAGTGTATTTTTTTTAAAGGATAAGTAGGATATAATTGGAAATTCCATAGCTCATGTGTTCTACAGGCTAGGAAGTTACTGAAGCTGGGAAATACAGTGCAGGTAAGAAATACCTTCGGGGACACACCACAGCATATGTGAATTTAAGGAGCACTAGGGCTTTGCTGCTAATCAGGTCATCTGTTCTTCAGAGACTGCAATCTCTGCAAAGGAGCTTTTCCTATATGGCATAGTTTGTCAGATTCAAAACTGGAGGAAATGATGTAGGACTTTGATTATTTAAATTATAGCTACAATTAGAGTATATGTAAGGACCACCAACAGACCTAGATATTTTAGATTAACTCAGAAATTATAGAAAATTATATTAAAGGGTAATGGCAATTATCTAGGGTCTAAGCTTTAATCTCCTGTGAAGTCTGTCAACAAAAGCCAACTCATGCATGGCCTGAGAAAGCATTCCTGAATATGGGAAGAAAATGTTGCTAAAGTCCATGAGGAGAGTTTTGTAAGCTTGAATGGAGATACCTTTAATGTGGAGAAGCAAAACAAAATCCCCAAACCTTGACAACCTTAGAGATCAAATATTTATGCAGTAGTTCTGTAAAGAGTTGAGTCCTCCAAAGTTTAAACATACATCTAAGAGGCAACAATTTCTGCATCTGATTTTAGTGAGCAGAAGCAGCTCCTACAGTTAACCAGTAAGAAAGTAATTTAAGCTTGTCAAAGACCATGCACAGTTGAGCTCTCTGGAGCAAATGAAGATTCTCATAGTAAAGCACTAATAAGGAATAAGGGAGGATGATTATTATTGTTATTATTGTTATTATTATTATTATTAACATCATTCTAGTAGTAAAATGAAATTTTTTTAAACTTGTAAAATTGTGCTGACTCTACCAAATGCTGCAATATTGGCAAGTACTCTCCCTGTACAGAATAATCCCTTAGTGGCTTGTGAAAGCTGACCTTGTTGATTACTCCACTTGAGTTACTGTTAAAGAATGGAGATGTTCAATGTGTTTAGGTGAAAAAATAGAAAAATTTGTGCTGTGGAACTTTGAATCAAGTCCTGGATCCTCTTGGAATTGATATAGTATGGTCCTTGCCATGGATGTCTCTTATTCATATTACATGCATGAGGACGTTAATAGCTCCTGGATTTCTCCCAAGGAAATCCCAAGCTGGACTATCATGCAGTATGTACAAATTGTGTTTTTGACATTGTAGATGCATATTATTTATGTATATTTTGTAATTAGACTGAATTATCTGGAATACATTTGAACTCAGCAGGTCTTTCTTTTTCAGAAGCCTTTCCTGATGTAACAATTTATTACGTCAGGATAAGCTAAGCTAATTTATACTAAGAAATGTATGTAGCAGCCCACTTAATTTTTTTTTTTCAAATCAGTTATTTTCCAAAAGTTTGGTTGTATCTAATGCATTTGTTCCAGGTTTTTTAACTGAATTTTGCAGGTAGGATTCATTCAGAATCAGTTTGCCAAAGAGGCAGAAGCCTTAGGAAGATACAGTATATAAGGAAATACTGAGAGAATTTTACAGAAAAGAATAAATGCCCTATAGTTACCTTAAACAGCTTATACCTGCAGCTGTACCCATGGTAAGGGTAAAACAGGTGTTGGCTTGGTGGTGCAGAGTGCATTTTTATAGCCATTACAGATCTGACTGGTCATAATGCTTTTGCAGGTGTAGAAATCCCAATCAGCCACAGGGATATCTGCTGACTTCTCAGGTATGTGTTATTGAAGAAAGAAAATAATTAATTTCTGGAATTATTCAGCAATCATTTTATGCCTCCCAGACTGATTGTTGAAAATTTTGTTTTGAAAAATGGCAAATTTAAACTCTCAGCTGCTGTTTGAGCTGGAGGAATTACTTTTCCAGCATTTAAATTTCTTCTTTGGGATGTTTTTTTTCCCTTGTTTTAAATTTTTGTCTTACGTTCCAGCATGCATTTAGCCCTTGGCAGATTGAAAGGTGTCTCTGTCAGGAAATATCATCTGAGGGAACACAAGATACTACACTGCACAAAAAAAAAAAAAGAAAAAAAAGGTGTGGTGTAGGAGGAGAGAAAACATCAGAAGCATTGCAAAAATACCTTTTTGTTTTGTGTTCCACAGCTTTGAAACTTTTCAACAGCTTTGAACCATTAAAAAGTGTAACTTGCTGACAACTTTTTACATGGAATGTCAGCTTTGTGTGATTTGAAACAGCTGAGATAACTCCCAAATGAGAGGATTATAATACTGAAGGGAACATAAGTATGTATTGAACCAGCAGCACCTCTCTGTTAATGACTGGTGTAGATCAATTGATGGAATAGCCAGCCTTTTATCTGTACTCTTCTTAAGAGTTTCTTTCTACTGGAGCTTCTTTTACTAAACTAAATAAAAAATGTTTCCTTGGAACTGTTATCAAATTTATTTTGACCCATATGCTACTGCAAAACCATTAAACCAATACATGTTTTTAAAACAAATATAGAGAAAATGATAGAATAGTAGAGATGTGAGCTGAGAATGGTTTTTAAAGTTTGCCATGAGGTGTCAGCAGCTCTTTAATTTTCAGTAGCCTTTTCTGACATAAGGATCTCACAGCAATTTACAGAGCTACTTGCTCAAACTCTGTCAACAGTGTTGGAATATTTTCCTCAAATAAAGATTTATATTTTAGAGGTCCTTAAATATTTCCATGTGCCTAACAGAGATGAATTTGTCTGTTTGTTATAAATACGATATACCTACAAATGAGTTAGTAAATAAATGCAAAACAAATATGTAATGTTTTTCTTCTAATTAGCTCAGTTAATTTACCTGCTGTTCATTATGTTTACTACCTTCATTAAGTTAAGAAGTTCACAATTTCCTTTCTGTAAAAAATTTAAATATTAAGAAATTCAGTATTATTATACATCAAGGATGTCTTGGAGCTAGCATGTGTAATAAACTTTAGAAACTACTATGAATTTTCAAGTTAGCATGTTAAATTTCATTGCAAATACTGTATCTTCAGGTTTCCCCAGGTGGCAATGTGTATTAAGAAATGAATGTCTATGTCTGGAAATGTTGTTCTTGCCACTTTTATTGTTGGAAGTTATTTAGCTGTTGAATGTAATACTAGTCTTGGGTTTAGGAATGCCTTCAGAGGGAAAGTAGAACTGGAGGAAAACCATGACAACTGTGTTTCTTAGTATAGTGGGCTCCAGGTAAAACTAAAACCAGGCTTAAGAGATTAAATCAAAGCCAATATTCAGATAAGCTATCCTATTGTTATCCTATATAACCTATTGTTATATTCTGTCTGTATCTCGAATACATTGAAAGGTAAGCAGACTCAGAAAACTGGTCTTGAAAAGCTGTATCCTAAAATGAATACTTGCTGGAAAATGGAATACATTCCTGCACCAAACCCCTGGAAAATTGTAAGAATTGACCTTAAGTACTATTGTTTTGCTTTCAGATGCTAGGACTTATCCTTCCTTCTGATCCTGAAAGTGCCTCTTACATTTTGTAATAAACCAGTATTAATCATACAGTAGTGCAGTATTCCACTGATCTAGCAAAAAAAAAAAATCCATTATGATCTACAAACCTGAACTCTGACATTCAAAGCAACCTTCAGTGTGGGAGGACTGACAGGTCATAGCACTCTGTCTGTGCTCAAACATGAAGATTTCACCACAAAGGTTTCAGAGAAACCAGAGTTTAGCCTGATGTGAGTGCTTCTTTCCCCTTAATGGTGGGTCATCACACCTGATCACCACATTTTTATTCTGAATGATATTTCATGAGAGTCAAGACATGCAATGTGGGCAGAAAAACTGCAGTATGTTTAATCATGTTTCTTTCTCTTGAGCACATGAGACAAAGGAAGGTGTGAGGAGGATATGGCCTGAGCTGGCTAGTCTGTATTACTATCTAGCATGTGTGGAAAGTGATTTAAGATCAATAGGTCACACTTCACTTTGAAGTTCAGATACTTCCACGTCTTTTTGAAAACATGATCCTGAAATGTGCTGAGCACCCTGGCTGAAGGCCAGGAAAACACATAAACACATGCTTAACTCTAATCATAGGACTAGGCCCCTTGTGTTAAAGTTGACATGTGCTGAAGTGCTGGTCTGGACTAGCGCCAGAAGGTTCAGCATCCTTCAGGACTGATTCCTCAGCCAATAAACTAGGGCTGCAGCTTAACAGTAAGCCTAGGATTCTGTTTACATTTCCTGCTTGCATTTTAAAAATAAACCAGTGGTTGTTATACACATAAGAGTCCTTGCTCCTTTGAAAAAATTGGCATAGATGCAGGGACAAAAGTTCATTTTAATAGTTGCAAGCAATGAACAGGATGTTCACTTCATTTGGCTGTGTGCAAATCACCTCTTTCCAAACAATCTCTTAATGACCTGCTAGCCCAAAGCTTTTCAATGTCCAACAGAAATCTCAAGCTGGCTTTTGCAATGGTCTCAGGTGTCAGTGCACTGTTTCTGAACTTCCATAGCAGAACTTAAGAACACTCCCACTACTAAGTAGGCAGTTTTGTCATTTGAAAATGGCCAAGTTTTCTTCTAATTGTTTCTGGCAGATGCAGCAGGTAAGAACTAACACTGAGACTTACAAAACAATGGAGTTTCTAATGGGCTGAAATCCAGTCCAGCCTAGAAGGAATTTGTATTCTTAAACTGTGAACACACATGGTGGACCTCGGGTGCGTAGTTATGAAATAAAATTTCAATAAAGGTAGAAGACATTTCTACAGGTGACTGTGCAATATCAAACACAGATACAAACATTCACTATTTTATCTCCAAGTTCTCATCCTCCCTATAATTCTTCTTTCACCATCAAGAAAATGTTCTGCAGGATTGCTGCAAAGTTCAAATTAAACACACCTCACTGTCTAGCTAAATAAAAACTTTAAGTCCCTAATATGCTTACAGATTATGCTGGTTTCTCCCTGGTACATACAAAAGATTGGCTAAAATTTGCTTTGGTTACTAAGAGCATAAGAAACCAGTTTTTGAATTTTTTTTTTCTAAATAATTGGAAACTAAAACAAGGTAAAAAACTGTGCTATTGAATGATTTCTTAAGGTTTAACAAATTTAAAATTGTCTAATAATTTTAGTTCAATAACTTTTCTGGCACTAAATAGATTGGAGAATTATGAAAAAAAATCCATTCTAACTGACAGTAGGAATTATCTAATTCCTTGTAAAATCTGTTCTTGCAAGATGTCTCTCTGTCAAACTCAATTTTACAAATATTAGAGTCCTTGAGACCATTAGGTACTTATCAGACAGAACCAAAAGAACTTCCAGATGTTACTGATCCAATTTTCATGAATATGAGAATTAGAAATTGTTGCCTTAGTGGTAATGCATCCCTTTCTACAGTTTCAAAACAGTATTAAAAGAATGATTCTTCATTAGTATATGTCTTTTTCTTTCTAAAACTTTATGGAAGTTCTAGCCAAGCATTTGATTTTCCTTTGTCAGAACTTAGTTATTAGCAAATAATAGTAAAACCAGTAAATATTTTTTTGTGTCTGAGACATTAAGCTCACTCTCAGAGGTTCAAATGTAGTTCAGAAGTCACATTTAGTTTCTCGTTCTTCAGATGCATAATGGGATTCCCTTTCCTAGCTTAATGTATTTTTGAATAGGTGTCTGGTACCCAAACCTTTTGGTAGAAAGTGGTTGAACTAGATGATTTACAAAGTCCATTCCAGGCACATATTTATCTGTAGACTGTAAATTCTTGAGGGTACCCCTAGTATTAGCACCTTAATTGTTAGCACCTCATCATATTTAAGCTTCTCACTTCCAGGCCCAATTAGAATAAAATTAGTGAATAATGTGAGTTTAGTCCATTCATTCCACAGTGATAGAAAAAAAAAACCTCACCTTACAGTTAATTCAGAGGCAGAACCCTAAGGAATAGATGGTGCTTTTGTGTCTTCTGCCATCAGTTTTGCCCCTTTGTACTGTGACTGAAAAACACACATTATGTGACTGCACTTGGAATTTCTCCAGTGTTACTAAGCTTCACAAATAGAAGCACCACTGATTACTTTGTCCTGGTGTTGTTTTTGGGGGGAAGGGGAGCAGGCTGAATCAAAGATGGAATTTCTAAATTTATACCGATTAACTTGATCTGATTGTGTGAAGGAAGTTATTTTACAGCATTTCCTTTATTTTTCTTAAAAGAGTAACCTAAAAGGATCTTTTACAGGGATCTTTTTCATATTCTGGTTTTGTTTAGCTATCATCTGCTGTCAAAGGTGTTCAAACGGACCTGAACGATGAGTTGTGGCACTGTGGTAAACTGCCTCCTTTGGAAGACTTTTAGAAGCCCTTCTTTGAAGGTTTGGCCTTTAGCCTATGAAGGTCAAAACACATTTGGGAGTTTATATTATTTGTCACCAGAGAGAAGCTAGGGTAAACCTAGAAGCACATTTCTCTTCAGAATCCACATGACTAAAATTAAAATAGTATGTCTGGTATGTATACAGAAAAAACCCACTGTATTTTCTTCTGTATTTTCAAATAGATCCAGTAGGCAATTAATCAAAAATAACATATATCACGTGTGTAATATGTTTGCATAAATGTGTGTGTATATATATCTGTGTATAAAAAACATATACAAAATTTCCACGTCAAGACACAACAGCATTAATATATTAGCTCAACAGAATTCTGCAGGCAAAGTCCTGATTCCATAAGTTTAAAGCCTGGGAAACTTGTGTACCCAGCTCCACTGGAAATGATGATTCACAGATTTTTTTTTCTACAAGTTAAAAAAAGTGACTTTGTCATAGGGTAATGCTACAGAACAAAATTCAGCTCAAGAATGCCTCAGATGGACCTTTAATATACAGAGCAAATTTTAGCTTTTAAATTTGATACCCAAAACACTGACAGAAAAGGATGTATGCTTTATGAACTGGTATATGAGCAAAAAAAAGAGATAATTATTCCACCAGAAGAATTTTTAGCATCACTGTCCATCACTCATTTCACTCCTGCTAGAACTAGTAAGGGAATATAAATAAAATAAATATCCTTGCATTTTAAAGCAACCTAAAATTTTATTGAAAATTTAGAACTAGATTTTATTAGCATGAGAGAAACTTGAGGAATGTGGAGTTGTCCCAATTCTGCATTCATTTTCAATTCAAATCTCTGGATCTGATTCTCCATATCTCCACATATTAAAATAGAAAAGAAATTGATCAAGGTGAAAGAAAATTCTTCGTAAACTGATCCATAATGTTTGTCATAGGCTGTAATATAGGATATTGGACTGCATGAAAGAGCTAAGGAGTGACTAACACAGAAAGCAGAAGACTTGTGTTATATTACATACTCTATCATTAATGTCTTGTGTAGTCTAAGAAAGTCACTTTGTCGGTCTTGATTCTCTTTTTCCCTTTGTCTTTTCTATATGGAATATAAACTTTTATAGATTAAATTGACAGGCTATATTTTGATATGCTAATATCAGCCCTAGAACTCCAAGTGCTGGATCAAACTCATCACAACCTGCATGATTTGAAACCTTCCTCCACAAGAACTCGCTCTGAAGGTATGGCTTTGGGTTTTGTTTGTTTTCTGTAATGATCTGGTACTAGTACCCTGTATGTGCACTAGGCCTCCTCTGGATGTTTGTATCTATTTCTGGTGTGTTTTACTAAAGGAAAATGTATGTCCATTGAATAACACTGAGATTCACATCTGATATTTTTGACAAAGATTGTACAGTATTGACAACTTTAATGTAAAATGGAAACATAAAGAGTAATACTTACTAACAGCTAATTAAACTGATGACTGGAAATAATTTGTCTTAAAGTTACAGAGGCTCATTCCCTTCTCACTCCCTCCCTTCTCTCCCTTCAGAGAAGAATCACCATTACACCTCTGGAAAGAGGTCTAGTGTTCACACTTCATCAAAGGAGGATCAAACATCTTAAACTGTTCCTTTCAAAGTTAATAGTTTCCAGACTACCATTAGTAATTTCTTTTAAGTGAGAAGAGTCCCAGTACTGAAAATAAAAGCAAATATCCAAATATTGCAAAACTTTTGTCTGTAATACCTAGTAGACAACTTTATTGAGACTTAAAATTTGTAGTATAGTTTTTTACTACAGAATTTTAATTGGATCCAGTCCTGTTTAACATCTTTATTGATGATCTGGATGTAGGGGTTGAAGGCACCCTCAGTAGATTTACAGTGATACTAAGATGGGCGGGAGTGTTGATCTCTCGAGGGAAGGAATGCTCTACAGAGGGATCTGGACAAAGCATGAAGTTCACTAAGGCCAAGTGCCAGGTCCTGCATTTGGGTCGCAGCAGTCCCAGGCAGTGCTACAGGCTGGTACAAGAGTGGCTGTCCAGCACAAAATGGGCCCAGTCTTTTCTGTCATGCCTGCAGTGAGAGGACCAGAAAAAATGGCTTTGAGATAGAAGATTCAGACTAGATATTAGAAAACAATTTCCCTGTTGATGTGGTCAGATTTCATAATAGGCTGCCCAGGGAGGTGGAGTCACCATCCCTGGAGGCATTGATGTGGTCAGATTTCATAATAGGCTGCCCAGGGAGGTGGAGTCACCATCCCTGGAGGCGTTTTAGAGGTTTCTGGATCTGCCAGTGGGTGATGGTTAGTGGTTTAGGGGTTACAGGGGTAGTTAGTGCTGGCTGATGCTTGGACTTAACCAACCATGATCTTTGAATGTCTTTTCCAACCTTGATAATTCTATGGTTTTATGAAATACTGTCAAGTTATGGACATTTTGTGCTCAATATATTGTGCTCATTTTGATGTTTCTGTTGTGCTATTTCTTTCATTGCTCATATAAGAAATAATATTCAGTAGGATGCTTTGTATATTTGCAGCTAACTTAAACATCATTGCCTCCCAGTCTGGATTTAGCAAAGTGTTGTACCAAGTTGTAAATGCAAGCAATTGCATGATAAACATTTATTGAGAAGCAGAGTCTTTTTATGCATTCTTTCCTTCCTTCTTTGTTGCCAAGGTGACCATGCAGAGATAAACCAGCTTAAAATATAAATAACCATATCCCTGAATATTTCAAATTCAGAATGTCTACTGAGTAACATTAGAACTGTCAGACTTACACAAGTAATCGTATCTGAAAGATCCTGCAGCTTTTAGTTACATTTCCTTTAAGGTTATAGCCTCACAAGAAAGCAATCCACTGAATTATATTTTCCTCCCATAACTTGCAATGCAGCAGTATTCTGCTGTAGGAGACAAATTGTTCAGAAAAAGAAAATCCAGTGTAAGACTCAGAATTACTGTGATGTCATACTATGATGACAGCCTCTGACAACCAGTCTTTAGCTGATAACCTTCAATGTACAATTTTTACAGAAGTTCACCTGACTGTCAGCAACTAAACTGCCATCAAGAACTGGCTTAGGTTTCCTTTCAAACACTTTTCAATTTTTTTAGATTTCAGCTTTATGGAAACAAAATACTTCCCAAAAAGACATAGCTGAGACATGTACCTGCAAGGGGACTTCACAGCTGAAAGTCTCAAGGTCATTGTATTTGTTCTTCATATGCTGTACTACAAATGCTTTTAACCCAGTTAAAGGACCAGGTTTCAGAGGTTAGTAGCTGAGAGAGAATCTGTGCAGCTTCCAGAAAAGGAGTAATCCTCTGGCATGAGAGCTCTACAAACTTTTCCTAAAAATGGCAGAAGGCTCCTAAAAGTATTTAAAAATCATTAAAAACTTAATTAAAAATCCCTACAGAAGAATCAATACTTTTCTTGTTTTTCAGATGCAGAAAAGTGTAGTTTCCAAAAATCACACATGTGAATTCAGGAAGCTAACTTACGCTTACCTTTTAAGACCTGTGTGGCATGGAAGAGAAAAAGATTTCTGTCTTCTCAATGCTAACTATGGCATTTACCTGGGAAGCAGAAGAACAAAGTTTAGAGTCTTTCTCAGACACAAATTGTCCTTTTCCTGCATGTTGGAACAAAGTCTGATCCTGGAAGTTTCGTGCAGGCTAACTATGGCATTTACCTGGGAAGCAGAAGAACAAAGTTTAGAGTCTTAGACACAAATTGTCCTTTTCCTGCATGTCGGAACAAAGTCTGATGCTGGAAGTTTCCTGCAAGCTGCAACTCATCTGCTCCCTCCTGTTCTTTTCTCCATCTCTGCTACACTGGATTGGATTCCACACATTTGGCAAATGTTACCACAACTGTTGTGCCAGGTAAAGGAGACTGCAGGGTTAATCAGCCTGAAGGAGCTGAAGTCTTTCTCCCCTCTCAGGAAGAAGGAACACAGAATTTACCATGTGGCACCATGGTGGCAGTAAACTCGAGGATTTGTATAGTCATGGTCCATGTTCTTGCTGTCCTTCTCCTCTGGGACAATCTTATGCCCATCAGGAAGTATTGGAACTTTCCACATAAGTGTTTAGAAAGGGGATTCTGCATTTTTCCTTTACATGTGCCTATGTTCTGCCACTATTTTAAGGAAGCCAGTTCAAAATGAAATAAAAACTTGTTTTGATAAAGATTTTCTTTCATAGCTCTAAGACAACAGGAAAAAAATCCGCTATAAGGTCTTGAAGGGCAAGATGAAAAAGCACATTCAGAAGTGGAGATGAGGTACAGAGTAAGATGAAGCAGGACCAGAGAGAGACTGAGAGACAAGTTAGAAAGTACAACCAGGAAGAAGGAAATACTCAGAAATGTATCAAATATAATGAGAGGAACGTGTCAGTGGAGGGATGATTTACCGAGCAAATAGAGAAACATCCATTAGTCACACTCACAACCTTTGGCACCGGTGGTGACATCTTTAAATGCCATTTAATTGTTCTTAGCTAGAAAAACATTTAACGCTTCTAATGAACTCTAGCAATTAAAAATTATACAGAGAAATATGTATGCAACAGGTTTTTCCCTCAAAGCTAAGATTATGAACTACTTGACAACATTTTGACAGATAGATACTATACACTGAATAATGGCAATGTGTACCTTTGGCACTATTTAGAAGCAACCAAACTTTGTGTCTCTCTGCCCAAAAGAGGTGTGCTCTGAGGAATGATGGAGGAGAGGGCAAACAGGGTGGGACAGAATAGCCAGCTACTGCACATCAGATACTCTATAGCAGGAATTCACGCAGAGAGGCTGTTGAAATAGTGTTCAGTGAATGGCAGTGATTGAAATACTATTCTTATTGTAGACATGAGGCCTGATTCAGATAGGGCATAAGCAGGTGCAGCTTCATTGAAGTCAATAGTGCAGCACCCACTGGGCCTGAATTTAGCTCACAGTAGGACTTGCTGTGAAGTGTATTACACTAATGATAGCTATGGCAACATACTGTTTTCTGCATGACCTAGATGCATTTGCCCCACATAGATGTTTTCACACCAAGACAGTTCTGTTTCTTAGTTTTTTACCAGGAAGAAGATGAAATTGAGAGATGAATTTTTAGGCCCTGGATTATGCCATTCTGTGGGTTTTAACCCATTTGTTGAAGGATTATACAGTGCTCCCCTTCATGGCTAGTAGGCCTTTTGCAAATAAGCTTTTTAAAGCTAGGTCTATATCAATAGCTTCCAGAAGTTAACTGTAATTTTCTATTCAATGAAACAGTCATTTTAGTTTATGATACAAAATATTTAAGGACAGCATTTTATTACTAACTCCTCCCCAGAGATACCAATAATCACATTACTCATTTCTTTCTCAATAGAAGACACCCAGGGAATTATGTGTTTCACACTTGGGAAAAGAAAGGTTTCCAAAAATAGAAAGACATTTTGCTGGTAAATTTCTGTTTTCAAAGTAAAAGTATATTTGCCATGTCTAAAGTGCAAACTTTTTATCTGATTTTTAGTGTTTTACCTGTGTAAAAAGACTAAAAACTTCATCTTTATAAAGTCTTATCAAGCACTACTTCCTTTTTGGGAGACAACTCAGTCAAAAGATTGTGGTTTCTCCTGCAAGTCATGCAAGACTTCACAGTTTATTTTTATGGGTTTTTTTAGCTTCCTTTTAAAATATGTGATAAATTTTTGTGATATATGTGTGCTTCTTTCCTGTAAACCTGGTTCTCTCCAACTTACACAAAGCATATTGTTCTGCTCTGCTTTCATGTTTTCTTCCTATTAACAAGATAAGGAAAATATAGGTAAGTTTTAGACAATGCTTGTTTGTTTCCTGAAGTTGCAGTGTATTTACTGAGTATATCAGATTTGTCAGAACAGTCCACACTACTCTTTTTTCCAAACTATTACACTATAAAATAACATTATGAAAATCGTACATAATATGCAATGACACAAAAAAACAATGCAGAGTCATTTTTGCTTCCAATTAATTAAGCATGCATTTGACTAGAATTGTAGTAGACTATTACTAAATTACAGAACAAGTTGCATCTGTCAGAATTCTTTACCTCCCTTTCTCAGATTCAAATTATTGAATTGGTTGTTGCTCTTGGATTTACTGGATCCTCTCTAATCTGTGTATATTTTAAAATCCTTTACAAAATGGCTTCTTCAGCACAGATCATGATTCTACAGAAGGAGTCTAGATCAAAAATCACTGATGGTGCTGAACAGAAATATGGTCCTCTCCAGTGCCATGTGAGATGCAGGAATAACAGAATCATAGAATTGTGAAGGTTGGCAAAGACCTCTAAGACCATTGAGAGCAACTGCTAATCCAGCACCATCGTGTTCACCACTAAACCAGTGCCATATCCACATGTCTTTTGAACACTTCCAGGGGTGGTGATTCCAGCATGTCCCTGGGCTGCCTGTTCCAATGCCTAACCACACTTTAGATGAATAAATTTTGTATAACAGCCAATCTAAACTTCCCCTGGTGTAATCTGAGGCCATTTCATTTTGTCAGCCTCCTTTCATGCAGTTGTAGAAAGCAATAAGTTCTCCCCCGAGCCTCCTTTTCTCCAGGCTAAGTAACCCCAGCTCCCTCAGCTGCTCCTCATCAGACTTGTGCTCCAGACCCTGCACCAGCTCCGTGGCCCTCCTGTGAACTGGAGCATCTCAATGCCCATCCTGAATTGAGGGGCCCAAAACTGAAGATTCAAGGTGTGACCTCACCAGTGCCAAGTACACAGGGACAATCACTGCCCTGCTCCTGCTGGCCACACCCTTTCTGATACAGACCAGGATGCCACTGGCCTTCTTTACCAGCTGGGCACACTCTGGGTTATGTTCAGCCACCATGGGGAAACATAATATTGCAAGGAGGATCATCCAGAAAAGCTGATACAAATGGTTATACTCGTAGCTGGGGCATGGCTAGAACAACTTGGTACAGAACAGTAAGTTATTTAATTATTTTTGCAAATCAAAAGCTTTGCTTACATAATTTTAACTAATTTGGGTTTGGTCTGTAAATACAATTAATGCCTGTGCATCAAACCTACTATATTACACAGTATTCAAAGATAACAATCATGTTAAGACTTTTAATTGATTGAACAAAATGTTTTAAATGAAAATAAAAAGAAATAACAGTGAAATGTAACAATGATGAAATCAACAGGAAACATTCCTTTCACAAAATAATTAATTTTTGCTAAAGAGGCTAGACTTTTGAGAAATGCTAATTAGTTAAAACCAGTATTTTTAAAAATAAAATTTATTTATCCTTCCAAATTTTGAGACTCCTCCTGGACAAGCAGTTTCATTCAAAATTTATGGTTCCTAATTGTAACCTTTCCTTTTTTAGGAATGGAAGGAGTAATCTGAGGCTTATCATGAGTTTCAGTCTCTTATTCAAAATTGTTGACATACTGTGAGAAATCAGACATTTGTTTTTAATTAGGATACTTGAAACATTTCTAAAAGCTTTAGATTCATCTGAGTTTGTGAAGTGTTGTGCTGTTGTGGCAGTTTTGTGTTTGAATCTGGAATGCCATCTTGCATCTGTAAGCTGATCTTGCATCAGCTTGTGTTACACTGCTTCTTGTTCTTAAAAACAAGCAAGATTTTCAGATCTGCTTGATTTAAATCCCAAAGAATTTAGTCCACTGATTCTCCTACGGTCACTTAAAAAAATGCTTAAAGAGACTAAAATCCAATATCCTATTCAAAGACTGATTTATGTAATACAATTGTGCAAAATTTTGTGGGCCTGTTATATTTATGGAACAATCACATAACACTTCACGTGTGCTAATATATGTTGAGATTGGGATTTTCCAAAGCCTGTTGCTGTAAAATTGGAGGTTTATCAGGATGTGAAACACTAAAGACTACACAGAAAGCTGCAGCAGAATGGGAGAATCTCAAGTAACAAAACTCTGGACAAACAACTGGATGTTCCAGAGCAAGAGATCACTTGATGAGTAGGATTCATCATGAACAACCGCAGAGGAATGAAACAAGAGTGACATGGCTTAGGAGTCATACTCTGCAATTTAGTGCCCCCTGCCCCAAGTCTCCAAAACCACATGCTGTTGACTTGCTTTTCCTCCCCCACAGGTGGCTTACTGAGAGATAACTGGGGACACAAAAGAGCAACTCACTGGAAAAAAAAGATAATGAGATAAGAGAACAAACAGTAGCAGCAACAATATTAGTAACAAAAGTGTAGAAAAGAGAGAGAATGGAACCCAACACAATCACTCACAAACTGCTCCCTCTGGTCAGGATCAGAAGTGCTCCACTACTCTGTCTGCCACTCTTGCTCCACTGGAAAGAGACACCCTTCCTTTCTGAAGCAAGATTCCCTGTCCCCTGCCCCACTATAATGACATGAGATGATTTTAAATAACATTAGAGTCTTGGCCATACCACATGGCTCCAGGCTCCACCTCCTTGTGGCTCCCATGAAAAATTAAGACTTGGCCGACACCAGAACACTACACTTCAAAAAAAAAGGCAACTAAAACAACTGTAAGGGAAAACACTCCTTGCCAAGGAGCTCCTTGGGTAGTTGAATTTCTTCATATTGTTGACAGTAGTAAGAATAAAACCATACATTTGAAACCGTGTACTGTTTTTTTCCTTCTGGTTTATTGGACTTTCATTGTGTGGGTTTTCTTTTCCATCTCTCCAAGTCAGGGAAAATGATTAAGAAAGAGAGAAAGATTTCTCTAATGAGTCAACCCATAATGCAAAATTTATATGGTTTCATGTGCAGCTGGGCAAGGCACAACATGGTGCACAAATAAGAAAGGAAATTTTCCATGTTTTTTTGGAGGTAAGAATCCTAGTTACTACTGGCCATCATGACCTACTCGTTCATTTTAGGAAGAAGTGGATACTTTCCATGGGAGAAGCTTAAGCATTGGATTTGCTCCTTGGAGCATTAATAAAGGGGCTCAGTTAGCTTCATCTCATTATTTTACTATGAGTATTGACTTTGGCCTAGAGTCATGTATAGATAAAATGGTGCAAGGGCTTGTCCTAAGTGATTACTCAGAATTACAAATCATTTCACATGTAACTGAATACTGCAGCCTAGCTGGCACTCTGCCCCTTTCTTTTCCCACCTGCATCTTTTCAGCATCCCACTCTCTACTCTTTCCTGCCCCAATAACAGAAAGAATCTAGGTTTGGTTAAATGGATAATTAATCTTACTCACTGAAAGTGCGCTTTTAATTCACCAGCACAGGGAGAACATACACGACTATCTCATAGAGTTATGCCAACAAAGACATAAAAAATATATTTAATGGTAGCCTGGTAGTAGGCAAACAGCAGGGAGTGTGTAACCATGTATGTGACCTTTCTCTTAAAAGAATAATTACATAGGACTGGATTTTTTTGGTGCTAGCAATTGCCTGATGATTTCTGAATATATAAAAGGTTGTCCACTAAATGTGTGTGTTTTAAAAAGGAATGAGCATGAAAGTAAGAAAGATAAATTTTAGTTGCCTTGGGATTCTAAAAGCCCATTATTTTTAAGAGTACAGAGAGGATCAATAAAATAAAGAGACACATAAAAGCTCAAGATACTCTTGGTACATCCAAATAAAATAGAAAGTGCAATGTTCCACTTACAGATTACAAGACAGAAGATGAAAAGAGAGTTTTTTAGGGATATACCAGGTTTCTGGAGTACATCTTCTGTGGTATATTACAGCAATTTTCCCCTGAGCAAGATCCTAGCATTTTTTCTAAAGTTTGTTTCATATCTAGACTTTGTGTGAAGGAAGAAGAATCTTGAAACGGTTACTTTGCACAAGTACCTATGATCAAGGATAAGATTTAATATATATTCCTGCTTAGTCAGGTATCAAGTTCCCGTAAGGTCACAAAGCAGATTTTTCTCCCAGTTTTGTACAGGTCTAAACAGAATAAAAATTCTTTCCGTGAGCCACATGGCATATATGTTATATAATGCAACCAAACGCCTGAAACTGCCTGCTCAGAGAGGAAACTCAGAGTTCAGTAATTAAAAAAAACCCAACCAAACAAAAACTCAACCAAAACACACCTAATAATTTCTAATTTACCTACTATGGTAACATGTTTTATGGTACTATTTGTAGTCATGGTTACTATTTCTACATTAAAACCAGATTAAAAACTAGAAAGTGCATAAGATTTGAGCCATACAGGCCTTACTAACTTTAGAATTATAATACTGATATCTCAACTGAATATTTTACACTCAGCTTTGCAAAAAACAACAAAACAGTCCAAAGTAGATGAAACAACTTAGTGCAAGTGAAACTCTGACCTCACCAAATTAAAGCCTAAAACTATTAATGATGACCATTAACAATATATAATGCATTTATAATTGCAATAGATTTTGCTGAGGTGTATGTGTTTTTTTAATTAAAGGATCATATTGTTTTTTCCTGTTCAGTTACATTTCGTACTTGAATGTTTGGGGTCTTTTAATGCATTTAGCTCTCTACAGCGGAAATTTATTTTCTAAATACAATCTGAAGGGTGCTACTGAAATTAAACCTTTTCAGTAACTGGGAAAATAGTTTCATAAAGTTTATATGAAATTTGGCACTTCGTTTAAAGCATCTAGATTTATGCAGCTCACAGACCTGTGTTTAATCCCTTAGAAGGATCAGCTCTGTCGCTTGCACCATGTCTGAGTGTGTAAGTCTCAGAAAAATTGTGCCTCCTGAAAGAATTGGCTAACCTTGCCATTTTTGGGAGACAATCTGAAGAGCTTTCTTGACAGAATGTGGCATGGAATATGTCAGGTAATTATAATTATTATAACCAACAGAAGGTCCATTGTACAACAATGCTCCACCTGCCAAAACATATTTTAGCTAAATATTAAGTGTGTGTGTGTTTTTGGTGGTGATGATGTTCTAATCTTTTTCCATTTCTTCAGTTATCTTTAGAGGATTACTGTTCCTAATTTGCAGTATGAGAAAAAATATCTCCACCTAAATAAGGAAAGAGAGGAAAAGGTTAGGATAAGTCCTGAACATCTTACTGCTGAGAAGACTGTACAGAGTTACATGATGCAAATGATCTGGACAAAGACAAATATCTGCCTGTTCAGTAAATATTTCACATGACAAGTGAAGTATGTTAGCTGGTCATGATGTAGTCATTTTGATGAATTTAATAAATAAGAAGCTCTTCCTACAAATATTTGGAGTGAATCAAAAAGATGAACTCATTTATACTTGTGTATCTCTGTGTGTATATTTTAATTAGCTGCAAGTAAATTTATTACTGGAATGTACTTTTATAGATAAGTCCAACAATGTGAATATATTTTGAAAATACACCCTAAATATGCACGGACACAACAATGTCAGGATCTGTTTAGGCCAGGACAACTATCTCATATTATTTCTACTCATTGCTAAAACTATTCCATCAGAATGAAGATGATCTCTCCTGTGGAACCATATAACTTATCATCAGTAAGAAACTTAAACAACTCAGGTTACTTAAACAACTGAGCACTTGCTACTTTTAGAAGATCATACAAAGGACTTTACATTCTTACCTGTAAAAGTGGTAAAAAACAATGAACAAAGGGTTCTAGTAATTCCATTACTCATTTATACCTATAAATGAAAATTATTAAAGGAAAATCTGTTTCTTACAGTTTAATAATTTATAGATATTTTTAAAATATTGTTTACCCTGATGTTTTATAATAAAAGAGATTTGTTTCCCCACATTTCAGTGGTGCTAAGAAAATGAAGAAGTGACAAAAATGCATGATTCAGGGAAAGTGAGCATATATTTCACAGAAAAACATACTTTAAATGTGACTTCCAAGATAATCTACACAAGTACTGTAGACAATGCCCAAATGAAATTTGTTTGTGCACCCTGTGTATGTGTATCATGTCACTATATTTAGATATGCCTTTCTTAGAAATGTCCTTGAATTAGGACAAAAGTTAATGGCTTACTAAGAGTTAAAATAAACCCAGGTCTAGGAAAGAAGAAAACATCTCAAACTTATGATTTAATATTTTTATTAACCACAGTGGTAGAAGAAGGTTTCTGACGTGGTGTTTTAACATTCCCTTATGAAGGAGATCTGGTACCCTGACCACAGGCTGGGCCAGACTTGTGGGAAGTTGTTGCACAGGGAGAAAAGATCCTCTAAAGCATCCTCCAGAGCTTGCCAGCTGTTAAGCCATTAAAAAAAGAGGTGTTCAGATGGTAAAGTGCACAGTATTGGATTTCACTAATGAAATAATTTCTTTGTAGCTGCTTTGTAGCCACTCAATATTCTGTATGCTCTACTCTTTCCCTTTCTGTACAAAGGACTGGAGAACAGAGTATCAACTGGCACACAATGCACATTCCAGTGACCTTTGCCTTCGGGTTCTACACTGGAGAGTCATCTGCAAAAGCCAAAAGTAGCTGCTGTTCATGCAATCTTATTTACACAGAGTTTTCGCATGGGGAAGGCTGTATCCTGAAACATGTCCTCTCTCTGACCTGTTCAAATTCACAGAGTCTCAGTATTTCCACTGTCATGCTCAGGCACACTCTTGGAACACTCCTCTACTCTTGGCAAGCAACACTGGCCAGTTAGGTTCTCCAGGAGAATAAGCACCATAAAAAATTTTCATCTTAACCATTTTTTGAGTAGATAGTCTACGTTTCAGTTCCAATGCCCAGTGCCATCCTGCCTCTAGTCCTGCTTAATTCCATGTTTCCTTTGTTTCATAAATGGAAAAAACAAATGACGAGTTCATGGGTGGAACAGAAGCAGTAAAACAGCACATAAGCATTATTCTAGCAGAGACTTCATTTTCACTATAAATTGCAGTGAAAAAAGGGCTTCAGCAGTCTTATTTAAAATCTATATCGTATTTTCATGCACGGGTTTTTCCTTATTTTTCTGTGACTAGAAAATGAAAAAGCAAGACTGTGGGTATAGTTAATTCCATTCCTGAAAATCAGTTATTGACTCCATGGCTATATTTCATTGAATCCAACAAAAAAAAAGTAAACAATACTGGTATGTTATTTGCTATTAGCTTTGATAACGTCTTACATCTAATTACAAATAAAAGGCTTCTCTGTATCTATTGTCAAAATTAAAATAATGGATATTTTCTACTTTCTCTCTAGCCCTTTCAGACATCCTGTGAAACTACAATAGGGCGCTGAAGTTTGTCTGGGTGACTTCTTTGCAAATTAAGATGGATGGAGTTTTTCCATTTTAATTATTAAGACCAGCTGCTTTCTAAAAGAGAGAGTGGGTTAGGTTTTTGCAGGTCTTCCAAGCTAATGTATTATCAGAGTTTTAGTGATTGATTAAATAGCTCACTGGTCTAAGTTTCTACATATGAGACATCTCAGCAATTTAAACAGATGTCATGCAAATGAAGGAAATCCATCTGTATATAGCTACAGTTATATGCATGTCTTATAGGAAAGATACTAATTTTTGACCTGCTCTGACAGAAGTATTTTAAAGTTTTAAAAAATTCATGACTTTTTTTGCATTTATTTCTCATATTTCTTAAATTTTCAGTCACCCTCTACCTTCTTTCCCAGAAAATAGACTTTTTGTGATCAAAATTATGTTGACATCACTAAAATTGATTTTGCTGTATCATCTGTACTATATTTTTTAGACCCACTTGTTTTTTTCTCAGCCACTTTTGCAAAAGCCTTGTTTTACTTGGAGTGCTAACGCTCTGTTTAACTACCAGAAAAGTTTCCTTGAAGAACAAATTAGCTGACCCTTTTCTTGAAAGAGCCCCTTTGCAACTTGATAGATTCTACCTGTCCATGGCTCTCTTGTAGTGAGGAGATACCTAGCTAAATCTGAAATTTCCATGTTGCAGTTCTGGGAATGACACTTTAAACTGATGTTTCTACTAAACTGTATTATCCTGTAAGTTTTGGGTTTTTTTGTTTCTCCTAATGTACAGATAGTAGTTCTGTTCTCTGCTTCAGAACTTAATAAGTTTTAACATGTTTTATTATAACCTCATAAGTAAAAGTGTGCAATGACTCTTAGAAAGGGGTGGTTCATTCCTGTTACAGATAGACCATGTGCTGGTGTCATAAATGGCCATTTTATAGATGGATAATGTACTATAGTCATAATTCTTTATTGCTGATAGTTATTGCACTAGATCATGACCCTTGGATATTGAGAGTCAGTTTTTAATATCACAACCATTTACAGAGGTTAATGGACTAGGTTTTGCAGCTTTTGACCTTTTGATGGTGAGGGTTAGGAGGTTGCATTTGTGCACTAAACTGCCAGAAAATATCTGTTTATTTATCTTAGCTATAATAGACATGGTTACTGCTTATAATCAAGAAGCTGAGAATAATGTGACTTGTATGAATTGGAACTATTTGAGCTGCATCTTCTAAGGTACACTTAGTATGAGATTTTCAATTCTTATTAATTAGAAAATCCAATATTTATTAGCATTTAATCTTTACTATGTTTCATCTACATAAATAAAGTTGAAATTGAATTATAGTAGCTAGAAAATGTTTGATAATTGGATTTCATACAGAATTGTTTTAAGGCTCATGTTCATGTTTATCACTTGGCTAGGTTACCTGTAGATGGCTTGCTCAGGTGTTATGTGTACTGATCTGAAAGAGTCACAGCAGGCTAATCACAGGGGTAAGTTTTCTGGCTGAAGTATATGAGCTCTTCTGTTTCAGAAAGTCTTTTTCTTATGCCATAAAATGCCTGCAATATGAGGCAGCCATTTTAATGCTTCTGCAACAATGAAACAAGCATGACGTCTGCAGTATTGATAGTAGCATGAACTACAAAAGTAGAGAATTAAAATTTAGCCCTTTTCCTTTTAGAAGTTCAAGTTAACTTTGTCAGTTACTTAGAAAATAAAACATCAGGGTGAAGGGAAGAAAAAACCTTCAGAAAAAAAAACAAACAGAAGAATGCAGTAATTATTCTGATTCAATATTTCAACAGTATAACTAATGTTAAACATGGGGAATATTAAAGGACCCTGTCCATATTTAAAACAAACTTTCAAAAGTAAGTTGTAATTTGAATGTCTAAAATGCTTATTCAGATGGAGATATTTAAAAAACAGATGGAAAAATGTGGTGAAGATATGACAGAAAGAAGTGGGAACATTTAATAGTAGAAGCACAGTGACTTGTCTAAGCTCTAACTGAGACCTGATACACTGACCTAAGGTTTCTAAATCCTACTCAAATTTCTATGATTTCCATAAAAGTTAATTTTCATAACTAGAGAGTTAGAGATTTCATTTATTGTTTCTAGTCAGAAAAACTTCATAGATTCTGATTGCTTTAGCATTATTTTTACCACTATTTATTTTTTAAAATATTTTGAGTACCAAGTAATTCAGATAGGCTCATAAAAAATTTGTCCAATTCTAGCCTGAGAGAATTTGTAAGCTCTTCAACCACAATGGCTTTTTTACTCTTATTTATCCTTCTTACAGCTTTTATCCTCCCTTCCCCCTCTTCTTTACTCCCTCTTCTTTGCTACCATAGCAGTGTGGGTGGGAGTGCTGCATTTTGTTTGCTCTGTGATGCTGAATGATTCCAATATAATCAAACTACACTTTTATAGTGTTGCTTTATACCATGCAGCCCAGGGTGCTAACAAAATAATAAAATTAGCAGCTCAGATAATGACGAGCAAGGCAGGTCAAACAAATAATCTTTTAGACCTGGAATTGAAACTGGAATGGTATTAGAGTTGCAAACAGCCAGAGGCAGTGCTGACATATGAGACAGTGCTTAACCAAGCCTCAAGCATAGATATGTGGGGAGTGTTTTGGAGATCTGATCATGGATGATACTGAGTGCTTTCTGCAGGCCACCAGAAAGATAACGTAAATAGAACACAGCCATAGTAGTGGTACTGACAAGTACTCAGCATCTGAAAGAATTGGACTCTAATGCCCAACCTGTATTTTTATTTGTAATCAGTATTGTGTTTTCAGGTACCTAGGGGCAAGGGTATTTCTACTCTACCTCATCTGTAGTTGATTATCGCATTTTACCTTCAGCTTGACTCCATTTACAATGAAGAAAAAATAGTATCAGTTAACCAAACATTGCTGATGTGATGAACTACTTACACCGATTTCTTTAAAAGGGTATTTTGGGGGGTAAAAGCCAGCAATGCTTTTGCAGCTTGAAATCATGTAAATTTCCTCTTTTTCAATCAGGTAGCTTGCAAATTTCACACCACAAGAGGAAGTATTTCTTATATAATGCAAGTCTAGTCCAAATGTATCAAGAAGCTGCCCTCTAAAAGTGTGGGGGACTCTTTAAGATTTACACTGGTTAGATACAAGTGCTTTTCACTTATAAAATGGGTGACGGTCAGATCGATTAACTACAGTATATAGTACTTAAAGTGATGAAGAAAGACATTGGATGGTCAAATGATTAATGTCAAGCTATCCATTTTGATGTTTGAAATCCTAATTGTGTTTAGCTCTGACCTCCACCCTCATTGCTACCAATATAATTACAGGATCTCATCTAAATGAGATGGATTCAAGAAAAAAAAAGGAACTTGTTGTCTCTAGTTTATCCTCTGAATATTCTTTAATATCTACACCTAGAGAATGCTTAAATTCACCATTTTTTTAGCTGTCTGAAATATATTCTTAGGAGATAATAGCACTTCATTGCTTAAAGTTACATATTAACATTTCTTTCTCTTTTTCTCTCCTTCTTTCCCTTGTTCGTTGCCTACTCTTTTGTTTGTACAATGTTCTTTTATCCCGACCAATATAACATTTTAGTTCTTGTAATAAATGCCTTCATGTGAGGCAGTTCAGCTTAGAGAATGTTATTAGACTGTGCTCTCAGGCAGTGCACCTTCACACGATCAATATGGATCCGAGCTTCTGTTCATTCCCTCTTTGCTTAAATTCCCTGCAAATGTGCAAGGGAAGCAGCAGAGGGTGTCATCAATCATGGGCTACTCTGACACGCGCTGAAACCTGACCAATGCTGAGATGTTTTAATAAGGCATCCATTAAAACCCTCAAATAAATTGCAATTTGAAAACAGAACGTAATATAGCCAAGTTTTCCTCATCCATCTTGTGGCATGTCATGTAATGTAATTGCACTGTTAATTTATCCGAGAACTTTCTCTGTACATGGTTTCATTGGCATTGCTTAATTTCCCTACAGACTCTTGTGTGTTGGTGGAGGTGAGTGTACATGCGTGTGTGGTGCATATACATATCCATTTCCACTTTAGGGGGTGATAATGGTTCTCTTTAGCATGGCATTAGCCAGAGAAACAATCAAGGATTTGAAATGTTTGACATTATGTCAATGGCTCCTGAGCTTTTGATATTTCCTAACCAGTTCTTGCCTGGAGCAGTCCCCCTTTTCTTGCCTTCCCAGCTTGCCATTGGTTTATGCCCCTCAAGAGTGGGATCACTCAGAACGCCTGTGGATCCCATCAATAAATATTGACAAAGGGGTTGAGGGACCATTTAAGATCACAAAGCAATGGCAGTCAAAACAACACAATGCTGATCTCTATTCCTGTGCTTAGGATGCATGTGTGAAGTTTTGGCAAGGGCAGAGGAAAGTGAGAAGTAGTATATCAAGAGGACAGAATTAAAAAAATGCTTGTGCAAAATAATGTCAAAAATTACATTTAAGTTTCTCTTTTTTAAGCATAAGTTCTGGGAGGGAAGGTACAAGAAGCTTATATAGATTTCTTTGTCTGCCATGCGTAAGTCTAAAAATAAAGCTATTCCTCATCCATGGCTGCCTCAGCAGTTTCTTTACTTTTTTTTTATTCTTCTGGGTTTTTGATAATCCTTTATCTCTCTTTGCTGTGAAAAAAACCCACATTTACAATTGCAAAGCAAAATACTGCTGCTGTGTACAGGCACTCTAAATCTGTCTTCTATTGTAACTTAAACACAAATTAAGATTTTATTTGCTTTGGTCAAAAAATTTCCTTTTTTGAATCAATAATTGCCATATTAAAAAAAAACAAAAAAACAAAAAAACAACACAAATAAACCAAGCCCCAAAAACAAATCCTAGATTTCTTTATTTCAGTACAATGAAATTAAATCAAATGGTAATAAAAAGCTTTTAAAACTAAAGAAATCAGAAAAATTACATTTGATTTCTACAGTTTGATGCTCTGTAGCACAATTCACCCAATTTCTAAAGGGCTCCTCCTAAATACATTTTTTCACTTCTGAAAATACTTCTGTATTACATTTCAGACATGTATAGGGACATATTCAGTATCTGGAAAGGTTCAATAGCCTGTATTTCTGAGTCACTGAGCACCCCAGTTTCTGAATGCCAGAGAAACTACAGGGATCAGTACTGATGATAATAACATCTCAAATGTGCTGTACAAGGTTGCTAAGCACGTAATGGATATTCCAGTCATTGTAGTGTCAGCATCTTAAATCTTTATGGAAGTAATTTTAAATCACTGGGGAAAAAACCCTAAAGTTTTAACTTTTCAAGTACCTGATTCTATTTTTTATTTAAGAGTTCAGGCATCAGTGTAGTGCATTTAAAAATGGACATAAGGCAATATTGCTGCAACCCTTCACAAAGGCTTCTTTCTTTGTTGTTATTCAAAGAACTGAAAAAAATATGTGTCACTAAGGCCCAGAGAATCAATTAATATTGTTTTCAGCCACAATGTCGCCTACAGACAGCATTCATAAAAGGGTGAAAATACCTGCAGAAAAATACCTCTGCCTAATTTTTTAACATTTTTTTCCATAAAATAGTTTCAAATTAAAGTTCGAATTAGGTGAAAATATTGTTTCCAGGAGATTCTATTTTGTTAATTGTCTCCCTAATAGAGAAGATTTTTAATTCTTTGTTTCTATTTAATCAACCTTAAGATCAACACTACAATTATATGAAAGGTTTGATGAGGTACTCAATCAGTTCTGCAGTAGTCATCCCTGAAATGCTCATTTGATATAAATATGATGGCATTGTAATCATCCTGAGTAATCATTTCTTCTTATGCACTCTTTCTATGTTTAATATTCCTAAGACTGCAAATATTACAGATGAGAAAAATTAACAGAGATCTATTAGTAGTGGCTTGTTTAGATGTGTAGGTATAAACTGTCATTTTTTTTTATATACATAGAATTAATGAAATATTAATGCACTGAGAACACTGAATTCAGTTCTGTCAGTCTACTTTAAGGAGAAGAAATGAATATGAGTCTTAAAATGATATAAAAAACTCCCCATAAAATAGAAATGTGCTTGTTAAATAAAATTAAACAGAGTTTATGTGTCTGTTTCACGGGCACTGGGCATGATTCCACATTCCCTAAGGATACTATACATCACTTTGCTAGTGTAAAGGGAGCATAAATCATATTTACAGTTACTTCATGGCTGCTTTATACTGCCAGAGTCATGTAAAACAGTGCAAGTGTAAATGAAGTTTGAAATAAAAGGAAATGCAAAAAATTCTGTAAGCACAGGTAAAGCACAAAAGACACACTCATGTATTTCTGGTACTTGGAACTACAGCCATTATGGAAATCAATGGAGTGATTATTTAGTTTCTTTCTTAGGAAACACAGGAACATTTAAAGCAAAAGGGCTTGACTGTTGAGTCCACTGTGGCCTGCCCCATTTAACCCTGTGATGTTTTTAAAGGAACTGATTTGTTTTACTTTTTGATTTCCTTTCTCTGAGCTCTTTCTTGAACTGATTTATAATTCTTGCATCTATTGCTGCCTTCAGCAATGTGTTCCATAATTCAGCTACCCTTTATGTAATTAAATTCTGTTTGAATTGCTTATAGGCTTGTACTGCTTGTAAGCTTTCCATCCTGGATCTCTTGTTTCTGAGTTACTAAAATTGTACCAAGTATGCCATTAACAATGTAGTTTGACTACTAAAATGTCTGTGTCTGAATTCAGACTGAATATGAGTTAAGTAGGCAAGAAAAATCTCTGTAAAACTATGTTTGAATTTTGGGCCTTAGAATGTTTTAATGTTCGTAGGTGATAGCTGAAATCTATGGAGATAAAATATGTGACACTATAAACACTCCATAAAAAATAAAATTTCAATTCTGGTCTGACAACATTTCCAATATTTTCTTAACAATTCCTCCGTCCAAATTTGAATATACTATAATGTTTAAAATTCCCATTTGTTCTATTTATAATCTGCATTTTTATATTCTTTTCCAATGCCCTGATAGTTATGTTTCTCTTAAAGGAACAGGCTTCTCCCCTCTCCTCCTCCCCCCTTCACTTTGAAAAAACTCAGGAAAACATGTCAGTAAACCAACATGACCACATGCAGTGATATTTTCAAGAAAACCTCAGGAGAAAAGCATTTCTATTTCATAGCATAAATCTGAGCTCTTGGCCAGCCTTCCGTTTGCAAGTCGCCTGCACAACTCTCATGCTAATTCTCCACCAAACCTCCAGTTTTATGAAAGCTATATTTTATCTGTTTGGTTCTTTGCAATCACATGAGAGTTGAAAAAGGAATATTAGCACCACTCACATTTTATAGTGGGAGTCACAGTACTTGGTTGACCCCTTTTTCAGGTCCTATTGAATTTCCTATACAAAGGAAATGAAAATGTTTTATATTTGCTATAGCAGCATATAACAAGAGGTTTAGTTATTACACATAGGGCTGCAATGTTCTGCCTTTTGTTTCACTTGTCTGATCTGAAATTTCAAAGCACAATGTTTGTTGGGTTTTTTTTAGTGTTGAGTCTTCAGACACAAGGAACAAGAAACACTGTCATATGTATGCAATTTACTCTGAGCAGGTAACATGGAAATCAGAGACCACAAGCACTGTGTTCACCTTTTGTTATTTGACTCCAAACCTCAGTTAAAATATATTTGAGATACCTTTTCAGTATGGTCCTGTTACTACAGAGCTCTTCACAAATAAGTAAAATGATTAGTGTTAAATTTTCCTGCTCCCTTTCACCTACCTGCTTTTTTCCACCTATTCTGAAAGGTATTTTAGCATTGCAGTAATTTTGACCCCTGAATAATCTCTTCTAATCAGTTAATCTGTATTTCTCTCCCAGTCACTAAAAACCTGTGAAAAACTTAAAACTAGAGCTGTATAAAACAGAATTACATTCTACTTTGTGTGGCAAGGAAGCAAAGCATAATTCCTCATAAGGAATTTAATACTGATGCAACGAAGTCACTTTTGTGACATAATATAGATGGCTTAAAACCTCTGACTGTGAAATAAAAAAAACCCCAAAATGTGAAATTTTAATTTGGGGAATTAAGCCATTAGTTTCAATGGGTCAGGATTTCACTCAGAATACTTGAAAGGCCAAATATTTGGCAAGCCTCAAATAGACAGTAGGCTATGTTTGCAGATAGGGCTCTTGCACACTGAGTGAAAGAATCCATATTTGGGACAAAAAGATATTACAAATTCTTGTCTCATGTCCTTGCTTGCAAAATGAGTTTAAATAATTCCAATGGGAAATGGCTAGTTTCTTAACTCAATTATTATATTAGTGATAAATGAAGATAAAAATTTAGAACAGGTTAAATTACAGAACAATGCCAAATACATGCTCAAGAGGACATCACAGGAAAAATCTTCAAGTTAAAATAAAGTCTAGCTGAACAAAACCTCACTTCTGACAGATGCTATGAACACTTGTAATAAAAATTGAGGAAACAGAAGTTGCATATCTTCAAGGATAAATATGAGATTATAATAACAGATACAAAACCAAATTCATGTCACGAAAATTTAAAACATCACAAAATAAAAAGAGAAAATGTGGGTTATTTTTGGTTTATTGGTTGCTTTGTTTGTTTGCTTTGGTTTGGGGAGGTTTTTTGGGGTTTTTTGAGGTTATTTTGCTGGTGCAGTTTTGTTTGTTTGTTTGTTTGTTTTGGTTTGGTTTTGGTTTTTGGTTAGTTGGTTAGTGGTTTTTTGTTTGGTTTGGTGTTTGGTTTTTTTTGTTTTGTTTTGGGGGTTTTTTTGTTTGTTTTTTGTTGGTTTTTTTTTTCCTTAAAGCAAAAAGCAGTACTATGACTAACAGCTTACCTGCAGAGTCTTCAGTTCAACATTATTTGAAATCCTGGAATTAGGATTTTTTTTTTCAAAATTTAATGTCTTTTTGTGATGTTTTACTTATAAGCAAACAAATTTTCCAGGTTTTCTGGTTACAAGAAAACCTAAATTATTCCTGCATTTTTATTAGTTTCTTCTTGGTTCTTTGAGCAGTCACTGTCCTGCTTTTCAGCCCTTCTGTGCTTGCTGTCAGCATGGATGCATCCCTAATTTAACAGCACTAGTTTAATGCAGGAAGCCCTGCAGACATGGCTTTTGACTATGAGACCCCAAGCCACAGCACTGGCACTGCCTGAGTGTTTGCTCAAACATTTTGTTCCTCAAGATAAATTGAATCCTTATCTATGCAATTATCTAATCTTTATCTATACACTTACTCCCGTGTTAATGATCTGCAAATACTACAGGTTTATTTTTTGGGTTCTGAATTGTTTCTTTGACTTGCAAAATGCTGAAAACACACAGCGGTGAAAATGAGAGAAATCTAGGTCACATGAACAATGCAGAAAAGCAAGACTGACACTCAAACATTGATAACTCTTAGGAATGCCTTTTGTAATAGACAGTAATGAAAGTTTGAAATTAAAAATCAGTGGTTTCAGGGGATTGTACTCTGTAGTTTTGTTTCAGACTTATTTGAAATAAATATTAGAGCATTCTTTTTTTTTTAATAGTGTTTTGAGGAACTTTCTCTGTCTCTAATAGTAAGCCACTGTCACCAGGAGGAAACAAAGCTTTTTGGTGGTCAACACTGTTCCTAACAAGTTCATAAATTTGCAGCATATTGAACCATGACATTTTTCAGAATTATCTTTTAGTGTTTGAAAACCTTACTAACTTTCTCAATCTTTTGAAGGGAAAAAACATAAATTATGTAGATATTGAATAAGAACTTGCCACTCTAACAAAAACACCACACTTCACCTTTCTGCCCCTAATTTCATGGGCAAACAAAAGCAATCCACTGTTGAAGATATTGAAGCTCGTGAACTGAGCTGGGGAAACTGCTCCCCGCAGTACAAGTTATTTAAGGGCAAGAAGTGAGATAAAGGTAATTTGAGCTGCAAAAATATTGGGAAGGGAGAGAAAACATTGAAATTTTATGAAGAATGATGGAGGTAAATATTTCTTGGGAATATTTTTTTAATAACTTCTTGGCAGTAATAAAGTAGTGGGATAGTCTCCTCAGTTGCTCCTCTTGTTTGGGGTAGCTAAGCAGTGTATGCAGAACTGTCATCTATGCATTTTCACTGGCAGCAGTTATAACAATATGTCCATCACAGCTGGATTGTTTTTATTTGCTATTCACAGGCAGTTCTGCAGGAGAGAGTTTACAACGTCAGGGCCTGATCTATGGCATACAACTTGGACCAAATGGGTGATAAACTAAATGTGAATCCATGTAAGCAAAGTAATATATTTTTCTATACACTGTAGCTTCTCTGACAACACTGGCTTTTATTTTAAGACAAACAGATACAAATTAGTAGGAAAGACAACCTGCTCCACTCTTAGGAAGATTTTGCTTTCCTTCCTTATCATTTACTTCAAATGAAAACAGACAATTCAGAATGTGACTACATGGACAGCACACAGGGACTTAAGGCTACTGGAGCAAGAATAAAGCAAATTTTCAGGCCTGATTTTTTTTGTCTGTAGCAAATACAAATTCCAGTGTTACATGGTGATTGCTGTCACCTACCATTTCCTTACACCTTTCAATAAAGAGGCCATCTGCTACATCTGCTCAAGATCCTGAAGAAGCTGAGTGCAGCTGTCTGACTAGGGAATATCTGAACTCAACTGCCTTGTACTGCCTTCTTGGTCAACAACATTCAGAATTGTTGCTGATGTATGAGAAAGTGAAAATTGCTTATTCTCACAGATCTTAATCAGAAAGCACATCTTGGTCTTCAGCTATAATTTCTTGTCTAAAACAATGTCACTCATATGACACACAGTAATTTCTGGATCAAGTCTAACATTTATTTTGAAATCTTTTAGGAAGGTATTCAACCTTGACATAAAGGGTACATGGCATCATGTGCATCACTGAGAATCCAGCTCAGGAAAATATTCACTGTTGTAGGAGATTTATTTTATCTTCAATAGCTCTGTATCTGTTGGTACAATCCCACATAATCTCAGTTCTTTATAAAATTGTCACTATATTTTTTTCTATACAAAAAATCAGTGACTTTAAATTGTTACATCCATTAAAGAGCAGAGAAACATTTGTCTTTTAGTTCACATAAGTGAGTGGAAAAAAAGGAAGGCAACTATCTGCTAAATACCAGTATAATCTTCAAATTGTGATCCTTCAAAATAGAATGTAGACACAACATTCAAGATAAATTAATATCTCTGATGGTATCAGTTTTACAGAGGAAATTGATACAAATATTTTGCCAAAAACAACTGAGATGACTCAGAGACATGTTAAGAAAAATAGAGATCACTTGTCCTAAGGATTTCTGGTTTTGTCTTAGACCTTCTATCTAGGAAATAAAATTATACTTAATAGGTACAATAAAACTTGAGCTGTATACAGGTTTTAATCCAAGGACTTTTTTGTAGGTTTTTTTGTTAAAATGTTTGAGAAAAAATCCTGTGCCCAAGATTAGAACTTGGTTTCTGATGAATAATACTGCACTTGATTCAAAACTTTAAAACAGTTATCAGCAGTAAGAAGGAAGCCTTTAGGGTCCTAGTAAGAGTTTGGTAAACATTAGGTGCTAAAGTAAGAGTAACTTTGACTTCATGTGGATTTGGTGTTACTGTATATAGGTTTATAAATATTTTGGTGGTTGAATCATGTTTCTCTCAATTTTTCAAAAAAATGCCCATGATCAATCTTTAAAAAATTCTTCAAAACCACTTTTTTTTCAATTAAAGTACTTTTTTTTTACAAAGTAAAATAAAAAATGTATTTGAAGACTTGTGCAATTTTAAAATAAGTTACGGATTGTCTCCTTCCAGTGGGTTGCTCAGCCCTATAAGGAAAAGAAAATAGAGTAATAAAAAAACAGTTATGTGAAGATTTAATTCCTCTCTGAGAAGAATAAGAAATTCATGTCTGTGATTTATTAAGCTTTTTACATTTACAAAGGTGCATTATAATTCTTTCCTCTCCTCTGTCAGTCTATTTTAAAATGTAGAACAAAAGATACATTACAATATTTTGGTGGAAATAATTTTCAGTAGCATAGAATATCTGCATCCAGTGACATATAAGCAAACATTAAAAAAATGAAAAGTTATAGTGATTAAATTATGACTCTTAAAAGAAAACTCTTGATTTGTGAAGCAGTCTCTTGGTTCAATATAGGTAAACAACTCTTTTTCTTTTTTTTAATTCTTTTTTTTCCCATGCTCTTTCATTTAATTGACTCTAAGTTTCTTGCTGTTTTCTAGGCACAATATGACCTATTATCAAACAGGGTCAGAATTAACCACTGTGAAAAATCTAGTCTTATGTTCTATAAAAAACAATTAAGGAATTCTGTCATGCAGACCATAACTGATCAGTGAGTTAAATTAAAACTTTTAAACAGAAATATGACTGTTCTCAGGCTTATGTCTTGGAGACAACATTATCACCTTAGATACTGTTTGAATGTTTTATGATGTATATATATTTAAGAAATAGGGCATTGCAAAATTATCTTTCAAATTTTTTTCTATTTTAAAAGAAAACTATAGTCCTGAGATGTCCTAAAAGACAGGTTTCTGTCTCATAACCATTGGAGTAGACAATACGTAGCTTAATGGTACGAAAACATGAGACACAGCACCTTTCCAAATTCAAATGCAAATATTTATTGGACTCTTTGAAATTTTTCTTCTTTTTTCAGTAGCACATTTTATCAGTTTAATTATTTATACTTAAGAAATAACTTTCAGAGTTCATAAGGATTACATGAGAACTGATTAGGGAGAAAAAGTTGCATGTTTACATTTACATAGTTCACATATGAGCAGGGAAAAAAAAAGGAAAAAGGAATGAGAAATCTCTTTACTCTGCTAACCCAGAGATTCCATAATGGACTCTGCTGAAAAGTGAGTTCATATTTGTAATAAATATAGGTAATAGATCATTCATTGACCATTCCAAATTATCATTAACCTCCTAGTATTTTACTTCCTGTCTCAGTTAGGAAGTGAAACAGTCAAACTTTGACTCCTTTTAAACTTTCCTAATTGTAGGACTGTGCTTTCTAATCAGTGAGAGCTCTAGAAATATAATGATTAACTACTGATTCCCTTCTCTCACCATAGCTGTATCATTTTCTCTCACCATAGCTCTATCACATCAGCATAACATTTGCCTGCTAAGGCCAATGGAAGAGGGAGATAATCAAAACCTGAACATATAATATAATTCTTCCAGTTTTTTACTCCAACTTCCCCGAAAGTGAGGACCTTTGAGAACCCATTTGGAAAGTATATTGTCAAATACAAGTAACATTTCAAGCAGGAAACCTCAACATTAAATACTGTGAGACAGATGCCTGTGTTGGTATAAGCAGATGCTATTGGTGCCCATTGCAAATGTTGATTTCTTCCCTTCTGCAAAAAGACAGGGGTTGTGGATATCTCCAAAACTGGCTGAAGCCACTGCCTAAATAGGTGCTGAAGAAAGGACAGTGAGAAATGTCATATTCTGTATGTGGAGTGCCTTTTCTTCTTAAGCTAGTTTGATTTGTTTCTGGCATGCTAAACTCACTGAACAATGTATGTACTGCAAGCTACTTGGATGCCAACGTGACATGTGAGACCAATACATGTAAGAGAGCTCTAGAGCAGGATAACACAGAAGATAGTGATAATACCTGTTCTGCAAAATGACATTTTAAAAAATCTTATTCGTGAAATGATGGAGAAGATTATGCTTGTGATCCTGTGTGTGGCAGCACTATAAGCCAGTCTTTCCAATCTTAGCATCACAGTCCATCATGTAACAAAAATCAGCAATTCTAAAACAAATTGAGAAGCTTGGTAGAAATATTTTGTATGAAAAACTGAATTATTCTTAAAATATTACTATAATAATGTAGTGATACATTACTAAATGCATCTGTCTACTACATGTGTTCATTAATATCTGTTGCACTGCAACCCTGTAAAGCATTAGATTGTTTTATACTACACACTATGTAAATGTGGATAAAAAAGACAACTCTTGGCCCGGAGGACATATTTGTAAAGCAGCAGCAGATTGTATACATGAAGCCCAGCAGAATTTCAGATACTTCCAGTTCTCATAAGCTGTGGCCCAATCAGCAGTCTAATGTATGTGAAGTATGCTCTTAAACCCTGATGTCTTCATCTTCAGATTTATGTTCACCACGCATAAAACTTCTTAGTTATGTTTTCTTCAAGGTAAATGAGTTTTCAATAGCAAAACTATTTTTAAGAGGTGCTAAAATTCATTCATTAGCAATCACATCCAATTGATACCTATCATGCTTTAAAAATAAGGTAGACATTTCTAGTGGTGTAAAAAGTAAGCCAGTAAATAATGAATGAATAAATAAATAAACAAAAAAAAAGACTGTCAAATATAGTTCATGCAGAGCAACTCCAAGGAAACTTGTGAGTTTTACAGCCTTTGGGAGAATAATTTTCTCATTAAAAAAATTTCCATAGAAACTGTTATATGTTAATTGGAAGTCCAACTGAATAAATCTACATGTAGGCTAGAATAGGAAGTGATGAAATTTTGTTCCATTTTAGCACTAAAAACTGCAAAAGAAACTCCAATTACACTGTGAGATATTCGTAAAAGTCCTGAAACTTATTGGACTAATACATCCAGACATTTTCTTCCATGCTTCTGCATTGATTCAGTTCAAGGAAATGCAGTACAGTTAACATTCAACTTTAATTGCAATGAGGTGACAACATACTGGGTAATGAGTTGTTTATGAGTTGTAGATGTGTTTACAATGAGTTGACAATGTGTTGGATAAAGTGTTCTTCTAAAGTTGTAGATCTATTTACAGTGAGCAGTGGGGGAATGTTCATTAGTTGTCGATTTGTTTGTTTACATTGTTTTCGATTTGCAATTGCTATAAAACAAATCCCAGGCTGATGAAGGATGATTGTTTGTGCGCTTTAATGATTTACTGTAGTAGCTTGTCTGAAAAAGTACTTAACTCTGCTTCATCTGTCAGTTCTCACTGCAAAAGCTCCTAGTCACAATAGTTTTATTAGCACAGCATGGGCCATTTGTAAGAACATTACGCATCTAAAAAATATTAGTGCTTTCCTGTTCAGTCTGTTGTATTTTGGCTGACTGAGCTGAACAGAATTTCTTCTGCTCTGTACAAGTTTATATCCTTTAATATGTACCAAGATATTCACTTGAAGCTATACACATTCCATCCCTGGAAATACTTCCCTTGATCTGTCTTAGAAAAAGAAAGGTCATGTGCTTTAAGTTAAATTACTATGTACTTTTTCTCACTGCTGCTACCTTCTCAGAAACAGTTCTATTAGATTATACTATCTATTAGATTATACTGGGTAACATGACATGAAGAAATATAAATATACATTGGAGGATACTTGCTTTTACAAAGTTACAGAAAATCTTTCAGCAGTTTTCAACAATTTGGCAAAATAAAATTACAATATACTTTGTTACTTTAATCAGTGCATGTCAATAATTTCTGTTCAAAACAGATCCAAAAAGGAATTTCTGATTGTTTTGTGCCACATTAGTTTTTCCCAGTTACTAGTTCTATGTTCCAAAACAAGCTTGGACCATGGGTTTTTCATGGTTTTTTTCTGTTATTTCCCAAGAGCACTGTATGACATATACCCTCCCTTTCATCTTCCCTTGCTGTTCATCTTTTAAGTATGCATCTTTGACTAAGTTTTTGCAACTCATCTTATCATGGGTTTCTCCAATATTGAAACACATTTCATCTTGAAAAGCTTGCAAAAAAGCTCCCAAAAGAGTTGATAAAGAAGTCTAAAAGATGTCTGAGGTCTGGATTACATAGCTATGCAGAAAACCTGTTCTACCCAGGCAAAGTGAAGAACTTCTGGAATTTATCAAAATGTGATTTTAAGTGTCCTGAATAGTACAAAAATTAGTCCAAATAATCTAATTACTAAAATCCAGACATCTGATAAAATCTATGAAATCTAAAACACATTAGAGAGATATGGAAAGCAACAACACCAAATGCACAGCATTTAGAAATGGTATATTGCTGGCTATAATAAGAATGCATTACCACTGTTCTGACTTTTTTTCTTTCTTGATCATTATGCCCTTATCATTAGTTTGTAATTAGAAATTCAATTATTTGGAATTTATATATTGTAATTCTCAATACTTTTTCCCACAGTGATCATGCATAAAGAATGAAAGCTATAATTGCAGGGAGAGCTGCTGGCTCCCTGACATTCCTGCTCTTTGGAGAGTAAGGTTTTGCCACACTGGGGGAAGGAGGAAGAGAAGATTAATAGAAACACTAGCTAGACTCTTCCATAATTCTGTTCCACAAAAACAGCAGTTGCCAAACTGCTAATTTTTATTTTGCCTGGGCTTTTCTAACATACCAGTTGTGATGTTCAGGCACTGAAGCTGGGAGCCTGACAAGCAGAGGCAGCATGGCCCCACAAGAACTTTCTGTGCACAGCTCTGTATGGATGTAGACCTCAGTTGGTTTTCTGATCTAAATTCTTAGCCTTTTTGAGGAGGAGAAAGAAAGAAAGGGAGATCAGCAGGAAATTAAAAAAGGAAAAGCTAATTCTCCCCAAGTGGAAACTTCCTTATGCATATTAACAACTAGAGCTTGTCCTTTTCTGTGAAGGACCTCAGGATTAAGAGTTTTGTCCATGCTGAAGGAGTATAAAATCTGCATTTTTTTATCCCATGAACAAACAATGCCTCTGTAGAACACAGATACACTCTGTGAAGTGAATGTCTATTCATAAGGAACAATATTGAATTTAATATACTTTATTAACTTTTTGGGACAGATTAGTATTTTAACACAGGTATATGCACATAACCTTTCACAAGCACAATACTTAAAACTAGAATATACTATCTTTTTTATACCACTAGATCATATTATACCACATTTACTAATTCTAATTACAGGAAATGGAAAATATTATCACAAAATCAGCTGCAAAGGCTGAAAAACCTAGTTCAGGATTGTTTTCTCTCACTGGAAAATATTTCAGTATATAAGGTCAGGTTGAGTGGGGTTCTGAGCAATCTGGTCTAGTGGAAGAGCCATGGCAGAGGGGCTGGAGCTAGATGATCTTTGAGGTTTGAGGCATTCCAACCCAAGCCATTCTATCATGCTCTCTAAGCTGTTACTTTTCATATTAGGAAATAAACAAATAAATAAGGAAACAAAGCAGATTTTTATAACAGATAGGTAGGGGATCATTTTCTAGAGCATGAATGGAAGCCACTCATAGAAATCCCATTAACAAATAATCAGAGCTGTGGGTATGCATCCATTCACATTGCTTTTGAAAATATACCCCAGGATGAATAATTTTGGTATGTACAGTAAGTTCACAGCTGATGCTTTATTGTCCACTGAGCCATCTTTTTCCTCATCTGGGAAATCAGCTATGCACATGTTTTTACATCAAAAAGAAAGTGTTCTTATTTACTAATATGCAATGCCATAAAACTTTGAAAAGAATTTTAATGATATTTGCAAATTAGTGGAGTCTAAAACTCACCTAGCAGCAAAGAATACAGAGAAGGTAATAGAGAAACTGATGTTCATGTAATTTTCATAGCTTCTTACATATTCATGTTCCAAAAGGATTTCTTTCACAGAAGCTCATGCTCATCTAACCAGACACTTTGTAAGTAAAAATGCATGAAATTTAAACCAGCTTTTCATATGGACATTTTTTTTTATGGCTGAGTGTTTTAGCAATCCAGCAATGGTAGACACCTATAAATGTATAATGTGATGGATTAGATTGTAATGCAGTCTGGATGCATATGGAGGTGGTGTTTGCCCTTCAGTGCAAATCCATTTTAATGTCAAAAAGACTTCATTGGAATTAATAGTGCATTGTCCAAGCAAGAAGTAAAATGTTGCAGTAGTTTTTCCCTTTGAAAAAAATCCAAATTTTGCCCCTAATTATAACAATTATGACAAAGGATAAAGCTACTTCTAAAAAGGAAATACCATGAAAATCAAAATATCAGTGCTCTGAAGAGGTTTGGATTCTGATTCAAACCTGGTTTTAAAATAAGAATCTTAAAGAATTTGTTAAAGAAGATTTGGTCTCTTCATGATTTGTCAAAGCACATTGTAAAACCAGCAACAGACACCTTAGACAGACATGCATGAATTTGGGGCATGTCAACCTGGGGAACTTGGGAAAGTTAAAACCAAAATAGCTGAAAGGTGTGAATGTAAAGCTTATTATGTAAAGCGCTTTACTGTTCTGTGTGAATACGCTCCCTGAAATCCAAAATCCTTTTGAAGCTTTT
Organism: Passer montanus; assembly: GCF_014805655.1. Classification (NCBI taxonomy): domain Eukaryota; kingdom Metazoa; phylum Chordata; class Aves; order Passeriformes; family Passeridae; genus Passer; species Passer montanus. The sequence goes on from NW_024365381.1 coordinate 4,342,740, forward strand.
CAGCAGTAAGACCACCCTGTTTCTCTGCAGGATTCAAAGTCAGTTGAAGCTGAGGTCTACATTCATATGCTTAGGCAACCCATTTAAGCTTTACTGAGAGCCTTCTGGTAAGTGCATCCTAAGGTTAAACCTTACATTAGAAATTATTTTTAATAGGGAAAAAAAGCGATTGGTTTCACATCTATGTGACCTATATATGTTTTTAGATTATTCATATGTTTAAAATGAGGATTCATATATTTAAAATTAAATATCCGGCTACATTTTAATGAGCCAAAAAAAGTTTTAGTGGAACCCTCAGGATAAAAAGGAATACAGTGATGTCTCCACCAAAAATCAGTGAACAAGCAAGTCTCCTAAATGATTCAATATTGTTGGTACCAAACATTTCTGAAAATAAATGTTCCTGATTTTCCTCAAATTCTCAAAAATTGTTAACAAGACTTTTTAAAATATAAAAACCTTTCTATTTTTTCAGCATTCTGGTTTTAATTTTGAAGGTTTTTTCCAAAGATGGTAAAAGTATTTCATTCAAAACCAAAAAATAATAAAAATTTAATTTTATAAAATACTTACATTTAAAGTTCTTCTGGCTAAAAGTCTCATAACAATAAACCATTTAAAAATCCTCCATAGAGGATTCTGAATAGAATTTAGGATTTAAAATTTAGGATTTAGAATAGATTCTGTCAGCATATTAATTGGCCATTTCTTTTTATCTGAATCAAGTTTGTCCCAGAATCTCATACATGTACCATTTGGAAAAGCCAAAAATTTAAATTTTTAAGAAAGGTTCTTCCGGGATATGGAGAGACTTTTCCATTACTGTTGTGATGATTTAACCCCAGCCAGACACCGAGCATCAACTACCTCAGAGAATCAGGAGGGTAAAAGCCAGAAAACCCATGGGCTGAGATGCAGGCTATTCAGTAGGGAGAGCAAAATCCAAGCACACAAGCAAAGAAACAGAAGGAATTATTCATCACTTCCCATGGGCAGGCAGGTGTTCAGCCATCCCCAGGAGAGCAGGAACCTACCAGGAGTGATTGTTACAAACACCATCACTCCAAATGTCCCCCCATCCTCCTTCTGCCCCTCACCTTATACACTGGGCATGATGCCATACACTGTGGAATGTCCCTGTGGTCAGCTGGGGTCACCTGTCCCAGCTGTGTCTCCTCCCAGCCTCCCATGCACCCCCAGTCTCCTCACCAGCCTGGCAGCACCAGAAGCAGAAAAAGCCTTGGCTCTGTGCAAGCCCCGCTCAGCAGTAACAAAGCATCTCTACATATCAGCTCTGTGTTCAGAGCAAAACCAAAATACAGCCCCATACTAGCTAATGTGAAGGAAATTAACTCTATCCCAGCTAAAACCAGCAAAAACCTAAAGTCACAGATGGACAAGAATGTTAATATAACGGTAAAAATGCCATATATGCATTCATATTGCAAAGAGTGATTGGCAATGAATATTTTAAATCCTTTTTTACTAACTTTTCAACCTTAAAAAAGTAAATTTCTTCAGTACTTCATTAGTTATTGAAAATCTTTTTTTTTTTCCAACACAAACCTTTTCAAAATACAAGTTATATACAAGCTGTCTGTCAAGTAATACTGTGAGTGCCAACAAGATATTTTCCTCTCTTTTCTAATTGGGTAACACAGCTAATTACTGTTGTCTGTGGAATCATGTTTGATTGGCAGCTTGAATGTAAACAGAAACCATAATTTCAGATGATATTGTACAAACATTTGGATAGGGATGTGCAAGCATTTCTCTTCAACCAAGAGAAATGTATATCCTAGATAATAAAAGTTACCTGTGTATCATAGTTATCTATCTCTGATAAAAATTCTTTCAAAATATATGAATTCCTGCCAAATGCCCAGAATAGTTTAAAAAAATATTTGGCAGGCTATTTATCAAAAAAGAATTAGAAATGTATTATAAATTACCCAGAAAATATGAAAAAAAAGTCACAATAATTTAGTATCTGGGCACACTTTAAAGCCCTTCTAGAATTAGGCTATAAAAAGTTAAGGAAACAGAGATATAGTCCATAGTACAAAAGCATATCAATAAGAAGATATATATGAAAATATCTCCTAAAACACAGGACACAAATTAACTTCAGAAGGACTACGATTTTTGATGGAAGGGACCTGTGTCATGAATACTAGCAATATGTCAGATTTCAAAGTTGTATTCCAGAATTCTCCTAGTTTCCTTCATAATACTTTTTGATCTTAAAAAAAAAGAGACTTGAGTGTGTTAGATGAATACACAGGTCAAAAGACAAAAGACTTGGAACTGGAGAAGGAGGAGATTGAATCCTGATTTTTTTTCCTTGAAAATTTTGTCCAGGAATAACATGCAGAACAATGCAAAAATCAGTCAGAGGGATGACTATCTGCCTGAAATATTTATTTAGCAAACTGATGTCTTTACTTCCTTCATGTTTTTCTTTTTTTAACTAATGCTTTAATAAGTTAGCTTAACTGATATTCCTCAGATTCCCGGATATTTTTTTGAATGCCTGTATTTAATTTAATGAAGGTTTTTCCAGAATTATCAGAATTCACATTAACTCATTGAAATTTCTGCTGGACAATTCTAACCGGTTCAAAATGCAGCTAAGAACCTGGTAAAATGATGAGCTCTTTTTGAGAAGAAATTTGGAGGCTCTCCCGGTTCTGACTATTTTATAAAATTTTTTGTTTCCACCAAGAACACCCAGTAAGAGAACTTTGTATAATTTACTGTCAGGGTTTTTATTCATGAAACTGACCTGTGTAAATTTCATATGTGAAGAAAAGAAGGGGAGAAAACTTACTTATATAATTTAAATTATTTCAAGAAAAGACCTTTCTATATATAAAATATTTCAAAACCCCCTCAAAACAAAATATAATAGCAATCCCAAAATAAGTCTAGTTCTCTAGAAATTTTCTTTGTCTAAGAGAAAAACACCATTGCAAAATGTTTTATTGAACCCAACAAAATATGGAAGTTGAAGTTTTGAGTTGTAATGGCCAATTAGACTGTTAAGCAGTAATATTTTTGTTAAAATTTCTTCATTGAAGATAATTCTAAAAGTTCTGCCTGATTGTTATGAGACATTATTTTTCTAGAGCGGACAGAATCTGTGCCTTGTACTCTGTGCTGCAGTGAAGCAGCAAGGATCTAGAATGCCAGGCATTGTCTCTTGAAAGACATCATTTGGGAGCAATGGCATCTGGCAGTAAATGAAGCAAAACATGACTTTATGTGACAATTCTGGCACTGGATGGTGTATTGCTTTCAATGGCAATTGTAGTACTGAGTGTTTTCCATTTGTGAGAATTTTGAGAAGCCAAGATACAGCAATATACTCTGTGATTTATCCCTTGTGCCTTCTCTCCTTTGAACCTGGCTGAATAGTTCTATTTGAACTGAAGTCCTTGATTTATTCACAAAGTAGAGAACTCTCACACTGAATTAGTCTCTCTGGCCTGTAATGCTTGCTTGTGTTTTGGCTGAGTCTGCACTACAAAAGCCCCACAACTGTGGCTGTCTTATGTGTAAATGACCATTTGCTTTTGTAGTAAATATTCTACATATGTAAAATTATACACACGTATATATTATTTTGATTGCTCTACATAAAAATGGAACATTTTTCACAAATTAAATGTGCAACTATGTTTACTTCTGAAAAGCACAAACACTGGCTTTACTGTGAATCAATACAATCTCATTACACAAACCTTTTAGAAGTTTGTGTTGTGTCCTATTGTTCTTGTCTAATTATTTTGCTATGGATAGGTTCATCTCCTGATTTTGCAAATTTATGACACCATGTGGCTTTAGATTTTTTTAGCTTCATGCTTAAATTTAGTATACTGCTCTAGATGGAATTGCTGGAAATTGAATTAAAATGTGAATATATGGAAAAAACCAAACTGATTTATTAAAGGCCAACAATTACATTACATAATGATTCAGCTGAGCAACAGAAATTAATGTGATATATCTGCTAAGAAGTGAATCTGCTTTCATGACTGGAGACTGATAGCTCAGCAGGAGGAGGAAGCACATGGGAACTGTTCACTCACAGCAGGCAGCAGCAACTGGTACACAGCAGCTAAGGAGATTGAAGAGGGGCTTCCCACCACAATGTGCAGAACAGAACCATGACCACCTAATCTGCAAAATACTTCCTAAGCATAGACTCACAGGGAGATCTCAGACCTAAAAAATCACCACCCTTATTTGGAAAGGCTTTACTCTGTACAAATCTTAAGCATATCAGAGTTCACAGTCCTGCCCTGCTCTGGAAAAGAGCCAAATCCCTCTTTCATTCTCAAATAAGATGTTTGTCCCTTTGTCAGCAGCATGTTTGGTCAGAGATTTGGGTACTACTATATACCAATTAATTGTTTAAAAAAATGCAGCATAGAAAAGGAAATTAAGTTCAAGCTTTTACACTATTAAATTCACTGACATCTAGGACAACGGCTACAGATCATCTTCTGCTATCTTTGCATAAAAGCTTCTTAGTGCTTTTATAAAACATTGAAAAGAATTAAAAAAATGCAAGATAAAGAATGTACTGAACTTTGCCATTTTACTAACGAATTTTACTTGATATGTAATTTGTATTCCAGATAAGGTTTACATTAGGATATATATCTTGCTCTCTGATCCAATTGTAATTGATGTTTACATCAGCATGAGATATATCCTCAATATGGATGTTCTATTTCCTTCCACAAACCTCTCCTTATCCACACAGCACCTCAGAATTTCTTTTTACACACAAATATTTATATAGATTCTAGCAGAACTTACTTTCTTCATGATACAACAAAGACCATTTGGAGGGGATAAGGGACATTGTATTACTCGGTGTAGTAAAAATCAGCTGCAAGGTGAGCTGACCAGTACTGACACTATAGTAAATAAAAGGGAGAAAATTTAATGCACCTTGCAGCATATTAAAGGGAAATTTTTTAGAATGCAAAGTTAGACCTGCTACCTAGAAGGAAGACTCAGGACTGATGAATGCACATAAGTTTTACAACTACCAGTGTAGGTCAGCTGGTTGTATGCTGTCTCTTAGCTGATAAACATTATTCTTCAACAATCTTATTATAAATAGAAGCAGAGAAATTAAACATACTGATGAAACCCATCATATTTCAAATCTAGAGAACAGAAAGAAAAGGTTTAGTCTCAAACAGATTTACTTATATTCTTATACATTTGGCACTACTTCTTACTTTATCAAATGAATTGGATTTTCTTTGTGGAGGATAAAGCCAAAGAATATATTTGGAAAGCATTTTTTGATTTATCATCTAAGAACCGTCCTAGATCAGACATTCTCTTAACAAGACACTGCACAAAAGATACCAGCACTATACCACTTTAATTCCTTCCACTACCAAAAAGAAATATTTAAAGATGTTATGCTTTGGGAACACAAAACCTTTAAGTAGATATCATCAAGTCAACCCATGAAATAATTTATTTTATATGCATATCATCTAACTGCCATCTGATTAGTAGTTACTAGTTAAAAAAAACCAAACCCAAACTAATATTTCAAGTCTTTTTTTCCTGTTCATAATACTAAATCAAACATGAGTTCTGAGCATTGAGCAAACAGTACACAAACATTTAAATGAAGGTAGTATAGTATTGAAGGAAATAATTCAACAAGATGTCAAAAAAATAATTTACTCCCAAACATAAGTTAAGAATGGATTTGCTGGCTAGCTAACTATTGGAGCTGTTTCTTTAGTAAGTACATTTTCATAAGTAGCAGTCTGAAATACAATTTATTTCATTGTATTTGGTCACAACTCACATTTTCCTTTCATTATTCCATTAGAAATATTGCTTTTGGAATAGTCACAGAAGTTAAAGAAAAGCAAAATTTTCTGTGGTCTGTTATTACCTAAAAAGAACTTGTTTTAAAGTGTTATTTCTTCTTGCAGACAGAAACATAATGTCCAATGATAGGTAGAAGTCAGTAAAGCCCAACCTGGAAATACAAGGTAATTTTTGATGGTGAGGACAATTAACTATTGCAACAATTTTTCAAGTGATAATCTTTTTCATCACTTGGAATCTCTAAATCAAAATGGATGGGTTTCCAAAAGACAATCCGTTATTCCTCTGTGGGTTACTGTGTGCTGTGGGAAAACGGAATTAAATCTCTGATCTTTTTTGTGCAAGTCAGATAGCATTATCTTATTGGCCTCTTCAAAATACATTAGTGTGTTCATTTAGCCTTCTAAAATTCAAACTAATATTAACAGGTCTTTAAAAAAAAAAATTATTTCTGTGTTGTGGTTTAAAAATGACTGTCATGTTTGTGACATTGATAGAAGCAGCATTCAAACACCATCATTTTCTTTTTTACAATCACTCAAATGCCAAATTGGGAGCGGCTTCTGTCTTCTGCCTTGTTGTTGTATCAGCCACAGGTAATTTGTAAATAACAGTGACTGGGTACGCCAAAGTTTGTCCTTGTAACAAAAAGGAGACAGCTGAAGAAAAGAGGCGGGGGAAATTCTGCACAGTCAATGCCAGTTTGGGGATCTGTCGGTATCAAATTATCATTTCCATTTTGTCTTGTGATTGTAACTTTCATTGTGAATTAGAGCATTCATTCTGCAGTGGCGTCTTGACACATAGTGAGGGAATCAAGATAGTGTGTGACAGAGCAATCAGCAGCTGAGCTGAACCCGTCTCGCTAGAGCAATGACATCCAGGCTGTTGGAGCCATTGACTCTGATAGCTGCAGAGGCAATGCAGGGATGGCAAAGGTTTGGAGCTGAAACCTGGACCTTTCCTGCCTGCTTTCAACTTCTAGCAGGCAATCCAGATGGAAAAAGAGAAAAACAATCTTCCCTGAGCAAAGCAGGCCATCTACCAGCAGAGGTAATCAGACCAGGCAAAGCACCACAGGGGATCTGCTTGATCTAAGTCAGATGTAAATCAATCTTAGGAGTCCCAGGTGTAGCAATATCTAGTCTAGACCACAAATCAAAAAATAATGTTTTTCATACAATCAATGTTACTGCAAATATCCCCATTAGAGAAGATAAGAAGAGATGTTGAGGAAAGATTTCATTTTCTGTCAATTCTGTCATTAATTTTGCTGCTTCAGTGATGGCAGTGAGGGGTTTTTGTCCCCTTTAATTGTGGTAAGAAGCATATCATTTAGCTATATTCATCAGAACACATTACAGCTGATGGCTGGAGGGAAGGAAAGTTTCAAAACTAAAAAATGGCCAACCACTATGTAACTTTATGTCTTTTGTCTGTTGGTGTAACTGGAAAACCCCATCCTAATTATGACTGCAGCTTCATATAGTCAAATATACATGTACTTACATGTACTTAAAGTAGCTTACATGCATGTTTCTGTTCCGTCCATTCTTTCTAAAAAAACCACCATTACTTATGTAAGATAGCTATTCTAAAGAAACATTTAGAATATTGTATCATCAAAGCTATTTTTATTTTGAGACAAATCACCTATGCCATTTGTTTATTGCCTTTGCCAATTATATTTATTAATTAGAAATTTAAAACATATCCCATAAACTCCTTTGTTACCAAAGGTGCTACCTATAGGTTTGTTTGAAATTAATTTTCTAGTAACTGTGATTTGCAGTTGTATAGTGTTAAGAATTACACATGAGTTTCTCTAGTTTCAGCTAAAGATACTGCAAAAAAGGTGTCAAAGTCCATGAAAATCTCTTCATCTTAGGTGCATTAGAAAAAACTAATTATTAAAGGAATGTGCAGGTAGATGGTATGAAAAGATGATAATCACCTGGGTGACCTGGGTTGTGAAGCACAGCAGTCTTCCTTGTTTTATTGAGTCAGACTACATTTCAATGGTTACAAAAGCACTGCTGTCTAACTTCTTTTTCCTTCTGCACTAAATTTCTCCCTGATGCATCACCACTAAAATCAACATTTTGCCGGTGCTATACAGGAAATCATTGCCACTGAAAACTTTGGTTTTACATTTTAAAACCTGAAATTTACAAAAATTTACGAACTTTTATGCCTTTCTCAAGTTTCTTAGCAATATTTCCACTGAGATCTGAATATAAACTAGTGGCATATTTTCTGGCTACAGAACAAGAAGGAAAGGAACTCTCCTGCTTGGATCAAGAGTCCCTGGTGAGGAATCCATCCATTCAACTGGCTTGATCAATGAGCCATTACAGAGAGGTAACTATTTCCTTTTTTTAAAATGACAAATTTTCAACTCTGCAAGACCACTGTACAATTGTACCCAAGAATACAAATATGCAGAAGTATATGAGAAGAAAATAAAGGCCATTTTAGTATCATAGTCTTCTAGCCCAGTCAGTGCCTGCTTCCATTTTTTTTTACTTTTAAAAGTAAGAAGATGAAAGTGGAAAGTTGATGGTGTTTGGTGGTTTGTTCAGAAAATTAATAATTGTCTTTCATATATCATAGCACAAAAGCCCTTTAATATAAATTAATGGACTAAATTATTTCTGAACAATTTCTGAATTATTGCATATCTGATAAGTTCAGTGTAAGGAAGAGGCAAAACTTGCATTTTTGGGTATCAGGTCTGCAGTTCAACCTCACACATTATTAAATATTTCTTCCTGTCATTATTCCTTCTCTTTAACATATTCCTATGTAAGCATGCTAGTGGCATCAAACTCTGATGTATCTGATGTGGAAACAAAAACTCTCACTGTTAATACTGTTTTATTGATCAGAGGCTTTATCCTGATCAGGTCTTTTCAGAGTGCAGTAGCTTTGTACCAAAAAACATCACGTGTCACTGCTCATGAACTTGTGGGCTGCTCTCCCTGGAACCCAATGTTCTCTGCTAAGAACAGGATTATCTCCCTCTCAGATTTCTGAAAGAACTGTACATGAAATTAAAAGGGCAATATTTTTAGAAGAAAACTTACAAGTGTGATACAATTTAATTACGAAATGAGGAAGGGAAGACTTTATGACACAAAGTTAAAATTTAGATATAAAGTGTAAGAAGGTTGAAATGCAGTGTGGCTTTACCAAAACTATAACCTAACAAGATGAAAAGGTAACATACCTCATAGATAAAAGAAATGCACTAGACTTCATTTTCATTAAAACCTAGATAATTCAGATAATTCTACATTGCAAGATATTTGTCAAACAAAGATTATCAAATAAATGGAAAGCCTTGACTTTGAGAGCAGTCTTTCCAGCATGGCTTTTGAGGTTGAAAGGAAATATGGTTACTGCCTACAAAAAATCATGGTACACATGCCGGTGATAGGAAAGAGCCATTTTAAGATACCATACATTTAAAGAACATTCAATGATGCCAAAATCCATTTAGAGGAGAAAAGAAACTTTCCTGCTGTCAGAACTTCTGGGTCTATATTTCAATGGAAGAACATGGGAGAGTAGGCTTCTGGGAAGGTCTTTGCATTTCTGAAAGAGCTAAATAATGCAGTCCCTGGAGAAGCAAAGTGTTCCTCTCAGTGGCTTAGGGTCTTTCTAGTTTTACTCTCTGAAGAAAGAGAAAGAGAGAGAAAGAGAAATTGTGTGAAAAATGTGAGCCTCCCTTTTACATGTCTCTTACTTCTTTTCATTGCAATTGTAAATATTCCTTAATATGCACATACCTAAGAAACTTTTCTAGATACTTCTAATTGGAATTCAAGGCTTTTCTTTCAATCAATTATCTCCCCTATAAAACCACCTAGTGTAAGTACCTGAAGGAATTCTTTCTTTTAACTGAAATCTCTCCCTTAGCATCTACACTTACACGAGTAGGAAATACAGCTTCGTTGGTGGAAGTTGTGGGGAATGCCAGATTTGCCACCATGATCTTTTTCAGCCACTGGGGCTGTTCTTCCTTTATTGTTAGTGATGAAAAATCCCATTTCATGGGCTTTTTTCAGATTCCAGGAATGAACTGTGAGCTAATCCACCAGCCAGCAGATTTTGTAGGACAGTAAATATGGCCTACTTTTGTTTCTTGGCCTTTAGTTTTAGCTGGCTTCTTACTCTATAAAGATACAAAACTTTGACCAAAGTTAACCAGTAGGTCATTGTTGAAGGTGCCACTGTTTTGTACTAGAGCATATGTAAAATGTCTGTCTTCTGGACAGACAGATTTCTGAACTGTTGAATGACACCACTGAGGGAGATGTGAAGGTTGCAGTACCAGCAGCTGACAGCTTGTGAGGGTAGTAAAAGATATTCCTCAGCATGGCATCCCTTTCCTGGTATAATTGGCAATGAATGGGTGCAATAATTAAAAAATCTCAACAATTTCAGATGGGAGGATTTTTTAATGGAAATTTTTTGTGATTTTGTAACTGTGACATTATTATATGTGAAAGTTATGCCATGGGCCTCACATGACACACTATTGATATAATTATTAGAAGGATTATACTTTTGACTTAAGTCTTGTCCCCTACCCAAAATAAGACCCTATTGCAATAGGGACTGGATAAACTTGTAGCTTGATAAACTTTAACCAAAAGGAAGTTCTTCGTTTCTCTATATACCTTTACAAATTTCATAGCCCTTACTAGTTTTAAGAATTTGCACTAGAAGTCTTCATGCTCTGGGGACATCTTCCTTCCATTTGAATACTATTCTGTAACACTTTGAACAGGTTGTTTTTTAAGGTAAGTGGTGTAATTTTCAATGCTTTCTTTTTCTCATGACATCTATTCAATTTTTCTTCTCTCTAGTAACCGTTGCCCTCATCAATCTAAGTTTCCTACTCAGCTTCTCTGTTTGTTACTTTTTAGCAAAGACAGGAGAGAAATTTTTTTCTATGATGACAGTAACAAACATGTAGCATCTCAACCATAATGAATTGCATAATAATATATACCTCTCCAAATAGTCCTGAATATTGCTAAAGATTTGATTTAAACAGATTCAAGCCTATTTCTCTTTCTTTAGCGAAGTCTCTCTAAAAACCAGCATTCCATATCCTGGTAATCTTTTGTTTGAAAGAATGTATGTCTTTATGCAAATGTCTTTCCAAACTTCTTGACCAAAGTGGCTTTGGAATTCACACATTCTGAAGCTATAGCATTCCAACATATTAGTTCACTTGGGTTCTGAATGGTTCACAACTCTTCATTTTCCAGCAACTTGATGTTTACGGCATGTGCTCAATTGTTTTAAGGCATGACTAAAAAGTGTAAAACTGGTCTATGAAATAGCTAGCACAGAAAAAATTCTCTGCTCTGTTGAATTCAATAAGCAGTGTGTCTATTTACTTTGTCTATTACTTTTTTTTTTTTAAATCTTTTGAGTGTTTCAGAATTGTAGGGTTGGAAGAAGTATTTAGAAATACCAATTTTCTGTATGCAAACTTCATGATGCAGAAAGCACTTTTTTTTTTTAATGTGGAAATGTGGGTCTCTACAATAATTACAGCTCTGCAAAGCAATCCACAGAATTTTACCTACCTCCTCAAAACCACTGAAAGAGAGGAAAGATGAGGAAAAATAGCCTATCTCTATTCATCATCCTGAAGTAGGGAAAAGAAAAACTGGACAGAGCACTGTAATTTACAGTTTGAGGACAAAAGCACATAAAATTCTGCTTCCCTAGAATAGTACATACAAAAATCCCTTTTCTTCAAAAGCTTCTTCAATCTGTACATCATGAATCCACGTTGAAATAAATATTTGAAATAAATGTCTCCTTTGGACGCTGACAGCTTTTTTAGATAATCTGTTTTCCTTAATGACGAGAGAGGTACAAACTTTAAGAAAACCAGCAGATGTTTAATGACCATTTTAAACTAATTGTACTGGCTGTATCCTGTTGAACTGAAGAACTGTATCCATTAGAATTCTCTTGTATAACATTCTGCCTTCGCTGACATTCTCTGTAGTGGCAGTGGAATTTCCCTGATCATTTAGGTAACTTAATAAAGTGAGATATGTCAGATTCCCTTTTTGACTTCAGCTCTCCCCAGTCATGAGAAAGAAAAAATAATTAAAAAGAAAAAACCAAAGAACTGTAGGAGTTGTAGTCTTTTCTAAAAAAGCTGTTTTTCAGTTGTATTAAAAGTGTCAACACTGACTAAATGGAGAAATAGATTTCCTCTTCATGATAGGTTTAAAAAAATTGAATGCAAATGCATTTTCAGTTTCAGTACAGGTAGAAAGTATGATGCTTAGTTTTACACAGCTCTACTAAGCAAGTACATATGCATCACTTGAAATGGTGTCTAATATTCCACAGATGGCAATTACTTGCAGAGGAATGGCTAGGGACTTAATTAAAAAGGCTGAGAGTTAGCAAAGTAAAATGCTGTAGAAGCACATGAAAAATCTATACATTATGCAAGGCACTCCATAGAATATTTAGGAAGCTAAAAGTGTCTTTTTACATTTTCCTTTCATTTCTGCACAAAAGGTTTGTTGTAAAATAAAGCTTAGTTATGCCATGTGTAAAATTATATTTTTGCTAACTGAACCTACTATACAACAAAGCAAAATATATTTGACTGCACAATATTGATTTTGCATGAAAGCACATCAGTTAGTAAAATGCAAAAACCAATAAAACATCACCCCTGGCTGGAATAGATATCTCTAGATACAATTTATTTTTACATTTAAACCAATTATTGGGCTTGTTGCACTTAAAAATGTGCACCATATATCCTTTCAAGGACTTTTTTATTCAATCAAATCAATTGCATTGATCTCCATATTCCATATTAAACACCAATCTTAAATTAAAGCTGACACATTTTGAAGGCCAAAGTACAAGTTTCTAAGCAGAAATAAATTCTACAAGGCTTTCTTTGTGTGTTTTTTATGCCCAAACATGAATACAAATATTGATTATGTTTTAACACACAATTTATGAGCTATTTCAATGCTTATTTCTTCCTAAAATTTGTTCAATAATACAAACTTACAGAAACAGAATGCTCCCTGAAGTTCTTTCTGTTGCATTGGAATATGATGATGATTTTCATAAATAAGTAAGTGACAGAATGGAAATAAATCCTTAGGCATAATTGTTCATGAAGAATCTATGACTAACAGGACATACTACTAACCTACTACTTGTTGAAATGCAGATATAGGGACAAAATTTGTGTCTTTGAGCATATTGTCAGAACAGTTAACATCGACCTTGAGCCTGACCAAGCTGTTTTCATTCCCAAATGGTACCTACAAAGAGAGGAAGCAAGAGAGTAAATTCAGAGAGGCCATTCACATGGACAAAGCTATTAGGCATAGCACTGGTGCTAAGTATTCTCATGGCCTTTGTCCACTGATGATAGGGGCAAAATTCCAATTTCATACAAAGAAGCCAGTGTGTATTTATCCAGCCGTCTTTTTCCCTTCTGGCATCACCTCTCTATGCCCGGTAGAAAAACAGCCATGCCACTTGGAAAGAGCTTCTCACTTCTCCTTGGCTCATCAGTTTCCCAGATTTTAAAGCTCTACTGGCATTGTTCCTACTTTGTAACTTCTATATCCCAATAGTTTTCAATTAGCTTTAGATGCATTATTCAACTCTCTGAAGCTTTCCAGAGTTTACACAGAGTTTACATGAAAGTAAAATGGAAGAATCCAGACTTCAGAAATATTTTAAATATTCAGAACATTCACTGTCCTGTTCACACCTCTCCATCTCTTCATATTGTTGTGTGCATATGTTGCAGTCAAATGAACAGCATAAGAACCAAGGAGGGAATTTGTCAAATACTCCAAATAGCTGCACATCACTACAGATTATGACTGCTTGGATTTAGGGAACATTTTTTTGGCTGAGGAAACATTCCAATGGGATAGATTAATCTATGTAAACCACACAGCTCAGCTGAAACTGCTGTTCAGCATTCTAAATTGCCACCTTCGTCTTCTTTCAGCACAAAAATGTGCATTTCTTCCTATAATAAAGATATTTTATAATAGCAATAAGGCAACTCCAGGGTGTGCGGTTATCACGAGATAATCATACCCTGGAGGGATTGCACATACTTGGCTGTGCCTCATAACACCCCATGTGTGTGTTTATCTCATGATAACCCTACTCTCTTTTGTATCTTATTGCCTAATTATCCTCTGCTAATGCAAAATACTAATTTTTTTGTCTGAAACAATATGTGCAAGAATCCATTGCTAACAATCACTGGAGGACATTGACAAATAATGCTGTCACTACTTTGTACTCTCTTCCAGCCAGAAATTTACATAAAGAACCAACTTTGAATATTTTTTCCTAAACCAATTCAAATTCTTTAAGGGAACATCAACTAAAATACTGAAAGCAGACCAAATAAATATCCCAAAAAATTCCATGCATATTCTTATACATGATTTGTATAGCTTTACTTATATAAAATACCAAATTTCTTTCATAGGTATTTACATCTCTTTACATTTCTAATTTTAATACACAGAAGGTAGTTCCTTGATTGTTGCTTATGGATCCTGAAGGGGGTCTTAGGATCCCCGTCTGATATTTATCTGAGAATAAATTTTATTTTATTTAATCTCCATATAGGGAGTGCTAGCTATGTTTCAGATGCCATTGGGAGATATTCAGAGAGAGTAAAGATTCTGGACCTCTCTTAAGGAGATAGAATTTTTGTTCACTGTAATGTGCAGAAAAAAGAGCTAAACCTGTTTTCCACTGATGCTGAAATCTCAGATAATGTTCAATAGCTTGTTAGTTGAATCAGTGTCATAAAAATCACATGTAATCACAATTCATTGAAAATAAACAAACTAAAAAATTGGTTCCCAGTTTTAACTTACAGATTTATTCTGCAATTTAAGAGTGAACATTATAAAACATTGTAAAAGATAACCTAACACATAAAAATACTATGCATAAGAATTGTCTTTTCACCTTTTCATTAAAGCTGTATCAATTGAAAATCATTGACTGGTCAAATGACAATTTGACATATTAAGATGACATTAAACCCCATGAAATGTAGCAAAAAAAAGCCCTCAAAATGCAAAATGATAGGTTAATCCCAGAGTTTAAGTTATACAGTTATACAGTCCATCATTCTACATTAATAATATTACTGAATTTTATTACACATACTGTATTCATATGTCCAAACACCGTATGAGTTTTAAACCAATTTCAAAGGTTTTTTCCCATGGGCCATTCTAACAGAATAGAAAAATAAACCTGCAGACTATTCAGTAATGATAAAGAAATACAAGACAAATTTTTATGTAAACAGAAATAAGAGAAGACAAACAGTAGAATATTTTCAGAGAAATTCATTTGGTACAATTACAAACACAATAAAAAATGCAATCCTGAGAATCCACAATATGACATTTTATATAGCTATCTTATATATGTGTTTCTGTGTTTGGTTTATGTCTATGTAGGTAACGTGCATTTTTGGTTTTATTTTGTGTTTTATAATATATTATTATTTTCCATACTGTTTGCAGTGAGCAAATTCTACTTTTAATAGCACCACCTGTGTAGATCTGCAGGCATTGGACTCTTCCTTCCTTTGTTGTGAGCTACAGTTAATTAAATCAAGATTTTTTTTTTCCTTTTAGAATATCTATTTTTACACTCTGTTTTCATGTAAAATTGCTTTCATGTTTCCTGTCCTCCCACTCAACCAGTTCTTCTGAAAAGCATGCATGTTTATCTCTCTTAACATTGCTTACAGATCTCATTTCTCAATGCTTTGATTATTTTAGATGGCCTTCTCTGAATTCCAGCTTCCTGGTGCCAGTGGAAGAGAATTGCCTTAATGCAGTTCTCCTCAGAATTTGCTAGTTCTGTGGCTGCCTTGCCTATGGCATTCCTGGCAGCCCTTGCCCATGGTATGCTCTTGGAAAAGGAATCAAGGGGCGCATTCCCAGTGAGCATATACCAAAAGAATTATTAAAAAAAATAATACCTCTAATACAGGATGATGTTGATATGCAAAACCCACACTAATCATAGCAGCTGCTGGTTTAGAACAAAGATGAGAACTCACAGTCTCCTTATCTTAATAGAAATATGCCTATATGTGAGGCAGGAAGGGGCTCAGAGAAAGCTACATGCACTAGAATTAGCAGGATTTTCCCCTACAGGAGCCTCAATACTATTATTATTATTATTACTATTATTATTATTATTTATATCCTTGAACTAATACGAATATGCTGCTGTGAAGATATCCTTCATAAAACATATCTAGTTAGAACTTTACAAATAAGGAATTATTTAAAATTTAGAAATATAATTATTATGTTATCTCTGTCTTGAATTGTCTCATTTTTCATTATTTCTGCCATTAAAAGTCATCTTAGCCTTTAAAGTGGACATCAATATGTCAGCAATGATAGAAATCACTCTGAATAGCCAGACAAAAAGTTTTGTGCCCTACAGCATGGTGGGAAATCTACCTGAACCCTTTCTGATCAATTGGAAACTGAGAAGAATTGGACTTCAGTTGCTACAGTCAGGGTTTCACCTGTGGGACCATCTTTCTTGGAGGATTTTGCCAGCCTTTATCTTGAGACACTTTATTGACAGGCTGCAGGACTGCTCCTCCTCCACAGAAATAACCTTTCTCCTGCCAATATTAACATTAGTTTTCAGCTAACATTTAATTATAACTAAATGAAAATAGTCCAACAACTTTTAATAAAAATGTTTATCATTAAAACTTCTCTTGGTCATTATGAAAAAAAAATTGATATGAAATATTTTACTTCACAGAACATTATAATGCATATCCAGCTGTGCAGCTCTTCTGTAATTTTATTTTGTCAACAAAGATTTAACATGACTGTTTCTTACCTAAGCAATGGGGGCACAATGATGTAATAAAGTCACTTATAATAATTCTTAATGGAGAAGCCCTATTTTACTACCTATCATTGTCTATAGTAATTTTTCATTGAGTGGAGTCTTGCTTCTGTGACACTATTTGATTCTAAAATTATTCATAGTCAGGATCTCCTAGGAATATTACAAAAAATACATTTAATGAGAGTAATAGCAATGGCTTAAGGAAAACTTTTTAATATTTCCTTTTCAATGTGAAAAATTAATTTTGAAATATCTGAGTTTCTCATCTTAAAATGTTGAATTTGTCATTATTATTAATAAAAGGTTATTTAAAAGAGTAAGACATCTTTATTAAGGTCCTTCAAAACATGCCACTCTAAATTTCAACTCAGCTGAGCACCAATACATATTTAGCAGCTTACAACAGCAAAGCCAGCAAAACAGATACACACACAAAAAGCTCACAGATTTGCCAAGGATGGCTTCTCAGTTTATGTTTTTTACCCTCAAATCCTGCAGTAAAGCTCCATTCAGCTTAGGAATGTTGTTTCTGTTTCCGTGTGGTGAGGATTTTCTCCTATATTCTGTTATCTTCACACACATTTACTGTGCTGGCCTTATTTCAACAAAGCACTTAAGCATATATGTAAATTCATTCCTTCCCCAAATATATGTGACTTTGTGCTTAACTGTAAACATATCCTTATGCTGCATTCCTTCAGTGGAATGTAAGCACTTGTTGAGGGGCTGTTGTAGAACAAAGTGAAGGCGCTGCTGGCCTTAGTGAGAGATTAAAATCAGGGCCTTTCCTAGGTTCCAAGAAATAAAAGTCAATAAAGTTTCCAAAAGGAATGAAAGACACCAAGATGAAATTCTGCTTCAAACATAGCAGTACTGTTACTCTGCTTTTAACAACTGAAGGAAGACAATTCAGCTGCTAAGTAAATACTTATAAATTAAGACTAAATTAAGATTATTGAGCTAGCATTAAAAAAATCCATTCTGAGTTGCAAGAGCTATAACTGCATAAGACTTGGTCTTTTCTTCTTCTGTGTCTCCAAATTTTGTCAGTATTCCAGACATTATTGATTCTTTATTTAAAATCCATTCTGAGTTGCAAGAGCTATAACTGCATAAGACTTGGTCTTTTCTTCTGTGTCTCCAAATTTTGCCAGTATTCCAGACTTTAGTGATTCTTTATTAATATTCATTTATGAATGTTTCCAATCACATTTTCACCCTACATTGCTATTAGAAGCAGCCCAGAGACTGGCTAAATTTTTCAATAGAGCTGCATACACGTGGTACAAAAATGCTCATGTTTTCATCACTGCTCCTACTCACACTCCAAAATGCAGACTTGCTTACCTCCAGGGATTGCCAGAAAGCTTCAGTTCTTGTTGGATGCATAATTTGCACAGCAGATATCCTGAAAACATTAGAGTTCATAGAAACCACAGAGATTTTATGATTCCTTATAAAAAATAAAAAAGAGATGTGGCCAAACCACATTCCTTTGAGTGAAAAGTGGCTCCTGGTGAGACAAATGTGGTCTCAGAATGAGAAAAACAGTATTACAGAGTTAAAAAATGAAAAAAAAAATAAAAAAACCAAAACCCAAAACTAAACAAAAACATAAAACCCCAGAAAACTATCTCTAAAAATCACACTGATTTTCAAATCTCTTCAAGGAAAAGAAATAAAATTTATTTTGCACAACACTGCCATTTATAACTTTTCAATAAGTAAATGAGTGAACAATGAGAAATGCTGCCCATCTGCTCTCTGCTCCATTGGCCTTTGCTAACCTAAGAGTGGAACCAGTTGCTCAGATGAAAAGATGGGAAGGGGCAAAAGACATGAACAAATACAGCAAAAGAGAATTTCTGTTCCAAATTAAGCTCCATAGTTAGAGAAAAATATTTTAAAACATTTTTCAAGATATGGCTATTTCCTTTAATTCCTAGGATTCACTGGCTAGACTGTACTGGAGAAGCAGCCTTAAGACAGTATGCTGAAATTTTTCTGTAGTGTCTGGAATGACTTTTTACATTTTGAAAAGGTTTCACTTCTCCATTTAGGAGCAACATCCTTTTGTTTCCTGAAACAACTGCACCACAACTTGAGCTGTTATTCACAAAGCTTATTTGGCTTCCCAGCCTAAGATTATTTTTTAATCCTTCTTTCACAAGCATTTTTGTTCTTCATTCTTGCTCTATTATGTTAAGAAATAAATGCTTGCCATGTTTTAATGCTTCCTTTTTTATCCAGTGAGGATAAAAAAAATCTGTGAATATCAGACTTCCTTGGACACATAGTCATGTTTTGCATAGAAGTCTTCAATTTAGGATGCGCTTGTCTGTGTGAGGTGAGGTTTAGGACATGTATATTTCAGAAAAAAGACTTTTGAAAAGAAAATTACCTTTTCTTGAGCAGTGCAAACCATTTGTACCCTTAATTTCTGTGATTTCATTTCTTTTGGTATTTCCTAATAAATGAAAACATGAACAGTTATAGCAAAGATCACTAGGCATCAGGAAAAAAAATGTGAGTCATAGTCTAATCCCAGAGCAAAACCTTGTTTAGATGATGAAACTCTTGCCGTGGAAAGCTTGGGAATCTTGGTGGGTGGAATCTCTCATTGTCAGAACTTTCAACAAAAGAGCAGCTGCAGATACTGAAAGCATTAAATAAAAAATTACCAACAAGCTGTCTTACCTGTGTGCACTCCACAGAAAGGAAGGGCAAACATGAGCAGGTAGTGCTTGTATATCAGTCAAAACTATGACAGCTACGGTGTAACATCTGACAACACTGACATGTGCTGCACTCCCTAAGATATTCGTCTAACTGAACCATAAAGACTCAAATAAATTAGTAATAGTACCTTGCCTGTCAATGTTCTATCTTGCAGGCTTCTCACACTGTTGATTAGCATTGTTTGAAGTCATTCATCAATATGTTTACTTTCAGAGAAAAAAAAAGAAGAATGCTGAATTATTTTATTACCTTAAGAAAAAAACAGCAAAAAAAAGGGGCACCTGATTCCTCATGATCACATATTCATTTCTAGGAAAAAGACTGATAAAATTCAGTATAATGCTTCCATACTAGTCAAACAGATCAGATTTTGTTTTCATTCATCTGCTATGTGGCAGATAAAGCTCTCTTAACCAAATCAGTATTCTCATATAAAAAAAAACCAGATGGTCAGCTACTACCTGTCAGATTTTGCCTATATTCCTGCTGCCTAACACAAAGCCAGCACAATCTTCCTATAATACTTTATTTTTTATACTATATATATACTTGTTCGTGCTTTTTTTCTTGCTCTTTTTGCAACTGGAAGCATAATTATCATGAAAAAGAAGGTGACTGGGAGTCCCTGCAGGTGCAAATGAGCAGTAATGGCCCTGACAAGCCCCACCCAGAGCCTCCACCCACAGCCTGGCCCCTGGGCTCCATCTCATTGCAGGGCTGGGCTGTGCAGACCAGAGGAAATCTGTTCTGTGCAAGTAGAGATGAATACTTGCACAAGTCTTAAAACCTTGATTGTCAATTAGTTTTGACGGGAAAATAACTGAATAACCTGTTTTGGGTTTTCCATTTCATTAAAGCCAAATTTTGTCCTGATTTCACCTAGGGTAGGGTTAACTTCTCCCCAGTAGCTACTGCAGTGCTGTGTTTTGGATTCAGAATGAGAATGGTGTTGTTTTTAATAAGCCATCTTTATCTTAAGTCAAGGACATTATCTCCCCTTGTCTCATGCTCTGCCAACGAGGAAGTTCACAAAGAAACTGGGGGCAAGCATAGCTGGGATGGGTGACTTGAACTGACTAAAGGGATATTCCACACCATAGAACTTTGTGCCCAGTATATGAACTGAGGGGAGTTACTGAGAAGGGTGGCCACTCTGGGTTCAGGAAGGGAGGTCTGGCATCGGTCACCAGGTGGTGAGTAATTGCATTGTGCATGACTTTAGATTTTTTTTCCTTTTTATTATCTGCTTGTATTAGTGAACTTATCTGTCATTACCTTCTTACCAATATAATTGCTGAAGACAATATATATTAGTATCTTACAATCCATACAGGTTTTCCTCACTTGAACTCTCTTAAATTTATGATGTATCTTCCACTAGTAGCTGTCTACTTCCATAAGCTTCTGACTCAGGTTTTTTTCCAGTAACTTACTCTTCTCTTATTCTCATAAAATTTCAATTATTTTGGGCCTAAATCTTTCCTTTATTCATATTGGTAAATTCAGAAGAAATTATTCATTGAGAATACAGATGAAGCCTTAATAAAGACTCACTTTCCTTATTCTTTATGCATCTAATAAAGCTTCATAAATCTTAGGACTGATATAAAAGTCTAAAGCTCCTAATTTTTTAAAAGAAGTGTAGAAAAGTTGATTAATAAAATTCTTGCTTTATGGATGGTTTAGGTCATTGACGTTTATAAATTGGAAAGTTTTGAAAGCCATTTGGTTACCTATCTTAGAAGTGGGAATATGTGAAAATGGTTTCTCCTTTCAAAGGAGGAGCATTGAGGGATTTTGCATGTTGACCTTATGATCAGCATTTGCAATATTTTTTGCCTTTATAAAGATCTAAATAAGCAATTTACAGAAACCAAAATAAGCACAAGAAACCCAAACACATGAGTGCACAGATGTAAGAAATTCATTCTAGCCTACCTGCTAAGCACATATACTTCATATTTGAAAGTGGAAATAAGAGAGAACAGATGTACTGTTGTGGTGACATGACTACGCCAGGCTTCTTCTGCCCTTGCACTTCACTTGTCATGGGGGTTAGTAAGCATACTTTATGTTGCAGTCCTATCAAAAGGATATGTTCTTGTTGAAAATAATATGTTCTTGTTGAAAGATCCTCATTGGAAACTAAGCAGTGAGCAACCTCTATCTAGATCTTTTCACCATCATATGCTTATCTCAGAATATTTCATAAGCTAGGCCCTGCACAGAGGAAAAAATACATAGCCTTTTTAAAGTGGTTGATTTAAAAGTTTTCTTTTCCTTGAAACCATTTTTCAATATTGTGGTATTTAATAGAGCAGTTTTGAAAATTTTGAAATTATTTTACTTATCATTTAACACAATCATGAAAATATTTTGTAAGTGGATATGCAGTGGCTCAATACGCATTACTTATGTTTTGTTAGGTTAGGTAGAATGGGCTTTATGTATCTTACCTGAACCAGTACCATGGGATTTCACATGGGCCATAAACGAAGCAAAAGCCCCCTTCGAGTTGGCCATCACGCTCACCTAGATGGAGTGTATGGTGCCACAGGTCTCAGAGAGAAAAATGAGCTACTCATTGAAGATGAAATAAAAAGTTCTGTTTCTTTGCCAGACATAAGGCAAGTGTAAAAATTACTGGCCAGCTAACACATGTAAAGAATTGTTGTGGTTTAACTCCAGACAGCAGCTAAGCCCCCACAGCTGCTTGCTCACCTCCCCTGTGCAGGGTTAGGGGAGAGAACTGGAAAAGTGAGAAAACCTGTGGGTTGATATCAAGATGGCTTAATAAATAAAGCAAAGTCTGTGCATGCAAGCAAAGCAAAATACAAAATTAGTTCACCACTTCCCATGTGCAGGCAGGTGTTCAGACATCTCACACATAAACACCACCACTTTGACTGCGCCCCTGTTCATCATTCTTCCCCCAGCTCCATATCCTGAGCATGATGCCACACATTCTGGAATATCTCTTGGATCATCTGCAGTCATCAGTCCCAGCTCTCCCCTCTCAACTTTTTGTACACCCTCAGCCTTCTTGCTGGTGGTGTGGAGAGAGAAGCTGAAAAGGTCTTGAAGCTGTGCAAGCCCTGCTCAGCAGTAACTACAGCATCCCTGAATTATTAGGGGTGCTTTTGTCATAAATTCAAAACATGGTCCCATATTAGCTACCGTAAAGAAAATTACGGTAGCTGTCTCAGCCAAATACAGTACAATAATGTAATGCATCATAATATGTCAGTGACATTTACTTTAGAAAGTGAGTTTATGATTGGGTATTACATTTAACTGCTGTTCTGTTCAACTCTGGAATATGGGGACAATTCCAAAAAAGAAATAAAGAATAGTAGAACAAACATTGCATTCATTAGGCAAAAAGAGTAATTTCTAATGAAAATAACAACCAAAAAAATTTTGAGAGAGGACGAAAAGTGAAAACAGAAAAAAAAACCCTTCCGTTTGTTTTGTTTTGTTTATGGAATTTGAGATATTTTTCTGCCAAAATTTCTAAAGATATGACCCAAGAAATTGCTTGAAAGCCAGTTCAAAAAAGTGGCTCTGTTCAACTTGTCTATGAAACATTGCTTTATTTTATGAAGAATTGTTATTTATATGACAAAACTAAACAGTAGAGATCAATTATTTGTGAAGCACATTTGATGGCTCTGCCTTTCTTTGGATGGTATTGGAGTAATGGGTAATATTACCCACATGGGTAATATTACCCATTGTATCACACCAGTTACATAAATTTAATTAAAATTCAGCTACTTCTCTGGACCTGTTTCATGCCGATGGAACTCTGTTTTCCATACCTGTTATAAGGGGCTTGTGTCCTCACACCAGAAAAAAGCCAAAAAAATAGTCATTTATACTCCACATTACAAATTAATCAAATATATATATACATGCATATATATATATAGTGATGTCAGCAACCAAGAATTTGGTTCTAATAATCCAGCTTTGATCCCATGATAAAACCACACTGTCACTGATTGATTTCTGCTATAAAAATATGAATATTTGCAGGAAGAACTCAGAATCATTTTGGAAATAAAGACTCTACTAATAGATTTATATTCTTTTGCATATGCTTAAGGGCATGCAGATATTTCTGTGGTTTATTTATTTATTTGATACTTCAAAATCAAATGAACATGTGTTCTCTGTATGCAGGCTTCCATTTATTCACTGTTAAAATGCATGAAATGTTCTCTAGTCTCTAGAACAGATTGAAGGCAGAGGATGATTAAACTGTTTTCTAGTTTCTCTTTGTGACAGAAACTTATATCTGATTGAAAATCTAGAACCATTCAGTCTTGATATGCATGTAGTGGACTTCTGGCACCTTCTACTTGAATGTAGGATAAGTAAATCAAATAGATTTCTTCCAGTATCATCTCCCTAATAATTTGAAAAATATGGGCTCCTACTTGGGGAAAAAAAATAATTTCTTTGCCATTGTCTCAACAGTTCAAAAGAAATGTAGCTGTCCACTCATTCATACATTCTTGAGTGCTAGAGAGCCACTTCATGACATCTCAGTTCAGCGTCCTGTGTGCCACACCTTAGCTCCCCTCCAGAATCCTCCCAACCTGTTTTTCATCATGGACAGCCAGACAACAAAATTTTAAAGGAGAAACTAAGAGTGCAAGATTTTCAGCCCTGCCATCTGGGATTTTCACACAGTTTCCTGTGAAAACATGCTTAACATGTTGAAGAAGTTATGGACACTGAGGATTTATCACAGTATGGGTTGAAAAGGTCAGTTCCAGTGACTGAATCTTTCTAGTTCCAGATCATGTTAGCACTAAAAACATTACTGAGTTTTGTCCAGTACAAAACACAGTTTTCTTCTTGTATGTTATGGTATCAGCAGTTACCTCAGAAACCATAATAGTGAATGATAATTTTGGGTACTTTTTAATGTATATTGCCATAAATCCTATGTATTAATTAACCATCATACGTCTGTATCTAAGGCTGTCACTAGCAGATAAAAAAATCAAGCAGTGAGGCATAGATTCACCCCTATTAAATGTTGATGCAATCATTTAAGTTAAAAACAGGTATCTGTTACAGAGAGCAGAGAACTGGATTCTTCTAGAGGTGATACAGTCCTTAACTGTCCTGAACTGCAGTCAGGTGCTTCAAAAGGAAAAAAGGATGAAATTGGGTACTAAATATTAAGTCACTTGCCTATCCTTAATTTCTCAAAGCACTACAGAAGATATATAGCTAATCTCATTGTCTTCCTTTATCTTCCATGGGTCATTCAGAGGAAAAAGATTCAGATGTGTATGGGACAGTCCTATCAAAGCTGAGGCTTCCATACTGCAGTGAAGACATGTTTTAATTATAGTCTCCCAAACCACAAATTTGCAGAATCTAAAGTGACAATACATCTGGTAATGAAAAGTAAATCCCTCTTTACATCTAAAACTAATACCTAAGCAGCAAAAATAATTTTTAAAAGGGCTTTTTAATTATTCTCCGTAGTAACCTTTTCTTTTAGGATCACCATATGTACCCCATTACCCAGTGATCTCACTTTAAATTTGTATGACACATTAAGGTCTTATCACTCTGCATCGCAAAGGGATACATTAAAATGCCACATATTTTACTATTTATGTTGCCTTGGCAATTAAAAAACCAACAACACCCCATACCATTAACAGTGATTAGTACTAAGGTCGCTTAAAAAAAATGCATCTCAGAAGTGTAACTGGATAGAAGTTTGCAAATTTCAGATCTGTTGGTTGCTGCCATCTTAGCTTGAATTAAATGATCACTTGCTAAGACAATACCAAAAACACTGTCTTCTCTTTGCTGTTAGGTTCCTTCATCTTCCACTTAACTTGTGATTATAGCCTATAATATCTGACGTTAGTTAAGAATTTGGTCAATCTACACAACACCAATACTTGAAGATAAGGTCCCTGGGTTAATCAAATGGAAATAATTTCTGAAAGTTCCGGATAATCAAATTTGTACATGCAATGTAGAGATTATATTGCCACAGTAAGTTTTAGAGCAGATGTCTGCTGCTGTAGAAACCTCTTTATAGCAGAATTTAAATCGCCCTTGTTCATAGGTTATTAAAACACAATTTTTATGGTGACCTAATTAAAGCATTCTATCAAAAACAATCAAAGCAGCCACTCTTTCACTGATGAGGTTTTTCAACCTCTAAATGCAGCCCTGATGAAAGCACAGCATGAAAAATGGATAAAATTATGATTTCTGCTGACAAATTAGCCTTCAGCAATTGTTAATAAAGGAAAATAGGAATTTACACACCAACACATAAACTTAGTAAGTGTGGCCTCTCTTCTATTGCCTTTTGCAGCAGGTAAAGTGCACTGTTATAACTATCATCCTCAAAATGTTATTAAACAGTTCCAGAGTGAGAATTATATATTTTAGTTTTGGAAGCCTAGGAGCTAGACTGTGGGCTCTTACTAACCTGGCTGCCTGTCCTGGGTAACTAACCTAGCTGTCTGTCCCCTGGGTAGGCTGTGATTCCCTGCAGCCCCTCCGCAATTTTGTTAAACACACTCTTGGTTTTTCTGCAGTTACAGAGTGTAGTTCTGAACACTGCTACTCAGCAGAGGATTCACTATGCTTCTAGAAGCAGCACTAATGTTTACTTGGTCCTTTCAGATTTGTATTTATTGCCTAGTGACACAAAATAGGATTCTCCTCACAATGCTTCAATAGAAGAGATCCTAGTCAATCCAAAACGTCAATCCAAAAGTAAGTTTTGATTTAGACTCTGCCTTTCGGACTATTTTCGGAAGCTGTATTTTCTTATGTTGATTATCATTGCTAACAAGCCTAAGAGAAATGTGGTACTAACTTTACCTTGTGAATCCAATTAACAAAATTGGCAGAATATTTGAAAATTAATTTAGATTAAAGTAGCACAATTTAGAAACTGCAAAATTCCAGTTCATGTAATGGATCTTACTTGACACAATTATGCATAGAATATATCAATGGTTGTAGATAACACTGAATAACCTTTGTTCTGTATTTATTTCTCAATTGTATTTCCAAATTAGATAGTGAGGAAAAGATTTTTCAAGACTTATGACAAAATGTTTTTAAACTTTTAATAATACTTTCACTACAGCAGGTAAATCTTAGTTTAAAATATGTTGTAGCTCTGAAATTTATCTATTCCATCTAAAAGATGTATAGGAAAATAAAAAGAAAAAATACACTAATGATGAAAAAGCTCTCATCGTTATTCTTTTCTCAGAACATGCACTCTGTTCTTACACTTCAAAGATCTCAGAATAATTTTACAGTGCTTCCTTCTTTCCTTCTGTCTCATGCTGTGATACATCTCAGTTTTTCTGTACATGTATAAACAGAGGTGTAAATTTACCACCCAAAAGGGAATGGCCTCTTGCCCACATCTTACTGGGGATGAACAGTAACACACACTGTCCCCCAAGTCATGGGCTAACACTGCCTAAGAGAATGCTGCCTGGCATGGAAAAGTGACATCCCAGTCTGTGTGCTGGCACTTCTAGAACAGGGACAAATGATGGCCAATGCTCAGGCCTATGCCTTCATTGTGCTTTATCTGCCCATGCAGACATAGCCACTAAGGCTACATGAGCCCTGGAAATACCTGAATGAGATGAACAGATTAATCTTTAGGCCGGCAAGGGTTCATTTACTCCGTAGAACACATGGTCTCTGGATATTTTTTTTTTTACTGACTGGTACTAGCTCTGTGTTTTTTGGCACAGTTCTTACATTAACATTAGCATGCTACTCTCTTAGTATGGTAAGAGGTGGGTCTGTCTGGAGCCTTGGAGAGTAGAGCAACATTGAACCTCTCTAACTGAAATGTTAATCAACTCTTAAAGTATTTAATTTTTATTAAAATTAAAGAGAAAAGCAATTAATTTAATTGGAAAATTAGAGCAATATCCTTGTGTTCCGGGCAAGCAGCACAGAAGGAATTCACTAAGAGAAAAATATTGCCGCACAGATATTAAAAATAATAAACTATGCAATGATTATATTCTCATGGAACAATAAGAAAAAAATCTTTAAAAATTTTCAGTAAGGTTCTTATCATTTGACTTTTAGTCACTACTGCTGTCCTTTAGCCAGGTATTATATTCCAATATATTGTATAATTATGCTTTTGTGATGTGCTTGTTTATCACTCTCTAACTTCAGTACATAGTTATTTTGAGGAATAGTAAATTTTATTGGAATACTATAGGAAAAAGCTGAATTTTAAAATTTTAGGAAAAAGTATGGAATAGAAGCTTCAGATTCATTTTTCAGCAACACTCCTTTTTCAGTAACAACCTTTAGACATTTATGGACTAAAATAGGAGGTAGAAGATCCAATGACTCAAAATCTATTCTCTGAAAACTCTGGCCATACTGCTGTCTCACCAAAAGGCTTTGTAAACATCCCAAACTTGAATCTTCCAGGGTATGACCTTTTTTCAATTTTTAGATTTACTTTTTGGAAAACTATTCCATATGAAGGACATAGTATAGGCTCTAAGTTGTAAGTTCTTGAGTCCTGATAACCTTAAAATTTGAATATCAGGCCACTAATATTAATAAATTAATACTAACATAGTTGTGTTTTAGGGTCACTTACCTACAGAAGCTCAGTAGGGTTTTAGGTTTGTTTACCTACAGGCTCTACAAGTATGCAAATATACTTAAGGTGGAAACATCAGATGAGTGCTGGCAATATCCAGTAGATCTTCTTCAACCTTATTCAAATATTTTTATTGCATTTGATAAAATCAGTGTCACCAATATACAATCCATGTAATCTTGACAACACCAGAAATATATGTCCAAATATAATTTGGATTAGTGTGAGAGAATATTTCTATAGAATAGAATAGCAGATCTATGAGTGTGCTTTTCAAATCTCTATGTGTATTCAATGATGTAGGTGTAAATTTCCTGCATAAAATTCTTGAATTTTTACTTGTAGAAAAATCTGGAATCTTTATATTTTGAGTTTTTTGGGTTTGGTTGCTTTTATTTCTTTTTTCCTTCCTTCTTCTCTTTCTCTGCATTTTTTACTAAGAAATAAAATTATAATATTTAATAACTATTAGCAATATGCATATACTTTTAAAAAATACATATTTTGTTGAAAAATTTAAGGAGAATATCACTAGCAGTAAAGTCACAATTTCTTGAAAGGACTAAAAACTTTTAATGTCATATTTCAACACTTTGATGTATTAAATTTCAGTTCCCCAGTCCAAAAAAGTTTTAGCTTTGAAATTTAAAAGCATTCAAAGCATGGTCCATTAGATTAGGGAAAAAAAATTCTTTGTAGTATTTTATGGAGTCCTTCCTTTTATTTTTTCCCATTCTTGAGTCCCATGCAAGAGTGTTAATGACCACAGGAGACATTAAGAACTGGGAAATCTCCTTCAAGATCTCCAATTAGCACTGTACATTTTAAAGCACTGAAACTATTTTGCTTACAATTGTAAAATGTTTGTATGATGCACAATATCTGCTTTTCTAGGTACAGAATGATCCTTCCTCAAACTTGTTCTTAAGTCTTGTAGATTGTGCATAGGAAAAGGTGTGCAATTAAGTTGTTAGGCCCTCTTCCCTGATGTTATTAATTCAAGTTAGTTGAGAAGAAAATGGTGCATCTCTTTTCTTCTCTTTCCATGTTACAAATGGTCTGTATAGCACCTGTGGGCAAGTTTGGCATATGTACCTATCTGCTGATACACACCCACGTAACATGTGCCTTGCACTACATAAATTACTAATAAATACTAGGTCAGGTTGACCAATAAATTCCAGCTGCTTTGTACTGCCCTGTTCAATATAAACCAGCTGTATGCAAGTCTCATCTGGCTGATTCAGATGGATTTACAGTTATTTTGGCTTGGCAACACCACACAAATCAATCCCTGTATATTGATGAGACTTGGACAATATTTCCTCTGAAATCACACAAAATGCATAAGAAAATGTAACCTTTCAGCAATTATTTTAAACATCCCCTTTAAGAATCTGAATCTGAAGAGATAAGGTCACATTAGTAAAGATAGCCAGTAAAGGTTAACCATTTAAATCATACATCTGTAAGAAGTTAAAGTACACTACAGCAATTAAACTCATGAATATAGGTCAGCACTCCAATCCCATGTCTGGTTTAATCTGATCTACAGAAAGGACAACTTTTAAATGTTTTTTTTTTCCAGAGCAAGTTCAATGGGAAATCAAAATATCTGAAAAAAGGATGAAATCCATTTTGTTAACAAAACAAACTTCAGCAGAAACAATCTTGTAAATGATCTGTAGCTTAAAAACTTACTTCTGCCTATTCCTGGAAAAATCTTTGTAAGATCAGAGGCCTTTTAAAAAGCAGAAATGTCCAACATCTGTTTCTGTGTTTCATGAAGGCAAGACAAAGATAAATTAATACCATATGTAGAGCAATATGATTCAAAAATCCAGATTTGTTGGAATTTCCAAAAATAGGTTTCCAGGTCTCTATAATAAATAAAATCAGCAATAAAGGATTTTTTTTTAGTACTTATCCTGAAAAATTAAGAAATTCCTCAATCAAAAAATAGAAAAGTATGGTTTATATATAATACAAAATTTCTCTAATGTTTAAGGAACTGTGGTATAAGAGTCTTAAAAGAATCATGCAGTAAAAGTATTTAGACTGAATGATGTCTGAGAAGAATCAAGACAAAGTAACATAAGAATATTGCTATTTGCCTTTGGCATTTGTATTTTTGTTTATTTTAGAAAGACCACAGCCTTTCAAAAACCTCTTCTGTCAGGAAATATTATGTCCTGGGAAGGTTATGTCCTAGGCTGTGGCTTGTAAATTTTTCTTTTGTAGAGGAGTCTTCATTTGACTATTCCCATGAACAAAGAAACAATTCACTTATCATGGGCTCCTGTCAGTTTTCATGAGCAATCAGGTTACAGGGTGTAAACAAAGCAAGATGATGATGTCAAAAATCTCTCAAGTTCCATGGTGCAGTAGAGACTGGATGTTTGAGATTGCTGATGGGCTGTTTGTTAGATCACTATCTTTGTAGCTCCACATTGTGTCTTGGGGTACCACTGATACTTTGCTTCAAAGTTACCTCAGCCATTTATTTTTTTAATTAGCTTTAGGTTCTTCCTGGATTTGTGTAGCCCCAATATTTTCCTAGGCAGGGGTTCGAGTTTGTTCCTGTGTATCTGTAGAGTAGGTTCATACTAAAGGGGTAACCTCTTTCAATGGTAAAGAGGGGTTAGAGTTTGTTCCTGTGTATCTGTAGAGTAGGTTCATACTAACCCTAATACTAAAGGGTTAACCTCTTTCAATGGTAAATGTAGCTCAGGCTTACTCTGTGTCTGAAAGAACAGCATGAGCATCAACCACCAGCGTTGATTCTGTGTAATCCTAAATGTAATGCCTAGTTGCTATAAGACATAAAAGGTGCAGAAGAGATGGTGGATTTTTTTATTTCTTTCAGCCACAGAGATTAAACAATCCAACTGAAAATGTTTACAGAATAAAGCAGTAACATAAATATTGCAAAATTAATGGAAAAGCCCAAGATTTTGTCATAAGTTTAATTGATTCTGAAATTTGATGGCATTGTAGGTAAAAAGAAAATACATTTAGTTCTCAAAAAATAGTGTGGTTAATGGATATGCATCCTCCTCTGAAAACAGTGTTCAAAACCAAAGTTCACATAGAAAAGCAAAACAAAACCAAAACAAACAATTCCCCAAAGAAACAAAACAACCAACCAACTAACCAATCACAACAATAACAACAACAAAAATCCCACAATTTCCCCCTAAATAAACTAAGAAAAAGGCCCCCCACCACCACGTTATGTTGCTAAGAGTCAGTCCCATGGGGTCAGTGCCACTGTGTTTCAGCTAGACAACTAAAAGATAAGTGAATTTCACACCATATTGGTTTTCAAAGTGTTGCTCACAGGCCAGGGAAGAATGAAGATCACTGCTCTAGATTACACGTTGAGACTTCTGTAGGGCCAGATTAAGTTTTTCACCAGATTTAGTGCTCATAAATCTTGCTCAAAGAGACTAGTAAGTTTCTAACACTTTCACTTCCCTTTTAAACACAAGACTATGAAATCAACTAAAAAATTCATTAGATACAAGTGGATTTTAATAATTTGTGCAGTGTAAAATGTGGAGGAGAGCTGTAAAGCTTTTCCTTGCTACCACTATGCATATGTTTGGTGCATTTCTGTATCTGTCCTGAAGAGTCTGCATATTATCTATTAAGGGACCCTGAGATTGGCTCAGTTGGGTACAGCGTGGTGCTAATAACATCAAAGGCATGGGTTTGGTCCCCACATGAGCCATTCACTTAAGAGCTAGACTCAATGGTCCTTGTGGATCCCTTCCCACTCAGAACATTCTGTGATTCTAGCCACTTGTATAACAATTTTGGACAAGAAAAGGTTAGGAGAGGGTGAGTAATTAGTGGCAGAGAAGATTCTGGCACCTTTGTCATTCATTTCAAAGTGTTTTATTCCCAACTCTCCAGAGATGTCAGTCTGGACTTACAAGGGTGTACCTGAGAGTGTTACATGATTCTCCTTTTTGAGAACTTGACTAAACAAGCTGCTCTCAAAAGGTTTAAAAGAACACTTGGGAACAGTGTAAACACACAGTATTACTAGAATTCACCTGCCATAATACTTGATGTTGCACTGAAAATTTATCTTGAAATTGGTTTTTAAGCAGGCATCAAAATTATACATTGAATTTTCATTTACAGGTGCTAGATGACTTTAATTTCAAATAATGCAGAAAGTAATTGCAAACAAACTCTAGATTCAGAGCTTGAAGATCAGACTCGATCTTCAAAGAAAATTCATATGGTTTGGCTTACTGTTAATATATAGGCTTTCAATGAATTTCTAAACTCTCATTTTGAGATGGAAGTGCCCTTACTATGACCCTCTCTATCAGAAAAATGTTCATTTGCAGTGAAACATATGGTTTTCTGACTTTTGGAAACAAAATGAAAATTGAACTTTCTCTAGTCATATTTTATTTTAATTTTTGAACTTCAGAGATGTGGACATCTCACAGGAAGTCCCCATTGGAATTTATAATACTGCTTTTATTTGGGGTTTTCTTGTGTAGCTCCAGAATATCTAAAAAGATTCCCTATATAAATCAGGAAAAATAAGTAGGGAAAGTCAGGTTTTATATGCAAAGTATAACATCAATGACTACTGATAGATCATATAAGGAATTTTTTTCAGCATTGGGTAGACATCAGAAAAGAAAATCTTAAGAAAAAGCAAGAGCGGATAGTATGATGCAGTCAATATTTTGGAGGGTTGTATTATTTTTGTTTTGCTTACATTTCATATGTACATAATAGTATATATACAATTTTTTCTTGCTAAGAAATGAGTCTCAGTATCATCTGATTTTAAAACATTAAACTCTCATCAGCAGTTTGAGGAGGTGAAATTTAAATCATTCAAGTCAGAAGAGCAAAATATTTAATACACCAATCATATAAATGTGTACTTTAAGTGTGCTGTTTATAATATCCTAATGTCACAATGGACATCAGCACTAAATATTTGCTCCTCTATCACAAACCCTTAAAAAAACAGGACATAAAGCAGTGTGGCTGCAGTGAGTAGTTGAATGCCACTGTGAGTTCTTTGCCTATGTTTCTAGCTCTTCCCCATCTGGAGGCTCCAGACTGCATCTGTTGGCATGATCTCTGAGACTAACAATTTAGAAAGGTTATAAAGGGTAGAGTGAGTGACCCTATTTGCATCACAAAGGAAGTTCCTGGAAAAGTGTAATATTTTATATAACTAATTAGTCCTTCTTTATTAGTTTGTGCTCTGTTGTACCCTTGCAACTTTGACTTAACCATCAAGTCTTTGCAAAAATAAAGACTCAAAATACTGAAAAATATCTTCTATTTTTTTAGCTATAAATAAAGAGCAGAAAAAAATAGTTGCAAAACTATCGATTCTAAGGTAATCACAAATGTTGTGATGAAAAGCCCAAGTGCTTAGTAACAAAGGAACATAAAAGAATAGAATCGTGTACATGGTGCATATATACTTAAAAGTCTTGTATCAATCAAGAGAATGATTTCAGTAACTTCACTTTTCACTGAGCATCTGGACACTGCCCTTCAGCTGGACAAAAGCAGCAGCACTGGAACTCATGCTGCTGCTGCATACATGGGCATCACAACATACGCTGGTTGCTCACCTTTATCCACAATTAAAGAGCTGCAAAGGACCTAATGCCACTCTACAGGGAGCAGTCGTTAATGTCTAACCTTCATTATCCAGGATAACCCTCTCCTTTCCTGACAGTTTATATGTGACAACTTAGTCATCTGAGTTCCATTCATTCTCACAGCACGCATTCAAGTTACAGTACTTGAAAGTAAGTTGACTCCTAGGAATGATCCATAGATGGTTTGAATTCCTGCCAAAGACAGTATATCTTCTGAGGAAAAGAGGGAAAGAAAAAAGACAACACAGAAAAGCAATAAAAGAATAAGCTTTATGGGAAGAGCAGCCTCTTTTCCCATAAATGATGAATCAATCCATTATATTTGTGATAATCAATACCATGGATCCTCTTCATGTCAAGGTAAAAAAAACCCAACTTGGTAAAGAGACAAATCATTATTAATTCATTCATTGCAATAACATTAATCACGACCAGCTAATGTGATATTAATGTGGCTGTAATATGTACTTCCATAGATACAGATTTCACTGTAATATAGGAATTAACTACTGTACCATGGTTTTAAAGAGTTATGTAAATTGATAAATAACACCAAAAAGCTTTTTAAATAGGGGTAGGCATGAATCTATTGATGTGCTACATTCTGGAGGGTGCCCACATCCTGCTCCCATGCCCACATTTGCAGGTATATTAACTTTCTGCTTTGCATTTTCAATGAGTTATTACCTACAGCAACAGCCAGTCAGCTTTTCAACATTGTGGTCCTGTTCCAGGAAATATTGATGTGGGAGATTAGTAGTTCTGGGAATGGAATCAAAGCTGTGAAGATGCTCACTGGTGCCTAGGAGGAGTTTGGGAGTCATGTGTGCAAATGATGCTCTGAACACCCTTCCACACCGAGGGAGGGGAGAGCTTCCCAGATATGCCTCCCATAAGAATCTTCAAAACTGGCTTCTGCCATATTGGTATTTTTTGGGTAATAATTCAAAACAGACTCATCCTACGTGACCAGTTCTTGGGTATGGTATGGTATGGTATGGTATGGTATGGTATGGTATGGTATGGTATGGTATGGTATGGTATGGTATGGTATGGTATGGTATGGTTTGGGGGACTTTGGCAATACAAAAGGACCTTCTCCTTTCTCACTCAGCACAGCAGTGAGTTTAGCAAGGTATTGCAGCCCTCTGCTGAGGTTATCAGCAGTGCTGAGAGCCATGTGTTAATGGAGAACAGCCCAGTGAAGGAAATGGAAAACTGAAATATCAGGATGCGTAAGAAAAACAATGAAACAAAAATAGTAAAACACCTTTCTACTTAAAACACTGTATCCCTAATCTCACCCAACATTTATATTCCATTGAAAGTTGTAGAACTTCAAGATGATGGTGAAAATTCCACTCTGAACAGTAAATTTTACTAAACCTCCAGTAGTTCCTTTCAATCAGTATTTCCATGACTGCATGATTCAAATTACCTGTAGAAAAGATACAATTTTCTAGTATAATCTACCTGTTTTTTTCTTTGATGAGCAGGTTTAAGGGCACTAACAAGCTTGTAGAAGCACAAAGTCTATATCTGTTTGCAGTTCTGCAGTCTTGGTTTATATTTGTAGACACCTGACATGCACAGAGCACCCACATTGAACCAGTTTTCTATAGTATATTAGTCCAAATATTTGCTGTCCACACCAAAGTCTGTTGTAGACTAACTTGAAATATTTTCACAGCAAACTAATACAACTATATTTAGCATGAATTATCAAATTTTGTGTCTGACAGTTTGTTGCTCAATTCAATGCAGCAGCAATGCAGTTTGATCTGCTTTGGTAACTGGAAGCGAAAATTAATGTATTTTTAAAAATATTTTGGAAATTCTCCCTGCCGTCTTGTAATTTAGGATCATTTCTCAGACCTCTGGATTTTTTTTCTATTCTTTGAAATCCAACCATGTACGTAATTTGCAGATTCTTTTTATCTCACGTGGGAAGACAAGGAGGAAACAGATATTGCAAAAAGTTAAAAGTCATGAATATAGTTTGGAGCCATCAACGATATTTGTACCCAATACTATAGCCTATTACCACAGGAGGTTTTTCCTACTATATTTTTAATTAGCAAAACTATTAATGACTTCTGCACCTTAGCTGCTTATCATAGAACTGGTCAGTTAAAACTTCCTGACTTCCATCTTTTGTCTGTTGTGTCTGATAACCCTCTGGGAAAACACTTTTTATAAGTGCATAATACAATAGGAACTAGATCATGGCTGACATATTTACTAAGATCCTATCAAATGGTCATGAGCAATTACTCAAAGGAGGCTTTGTCAATGAATGAGATTTGTGATAAGCTGGGAAGGTTAATATTTCTGTCAAGAGCATAGATATCTATTCATTGCATAATCAGGATCACCACAGAAATACCTCAATATTGTTTTTTACAGAAAAAGAACAGATTTTTGAAAGTGTTTTGTATAAAACCTCTGATATATGATTTTCTCCTATC
The DNA here is from genome assembly GCF_014805655.1 of Passer montanus. NCBI lineage: Eukaryota > Metazoa > Chordata > Aves > Passeriformes > Passeridae > Passer > Passer montanus. The sequence continues at coordinate 4,379,096 of NW_024365381.1, forward strand.
TTCTGAATGGCTTTTTAGCAGCAGAGAAAGTGATACACCTGGAGGTAAAGGGGCACAGTGGACATGGGATAAAATTTGGTTAGTCATAAGTATTATTTTAGCTTCAGGAAATGTCACTTTCATATCCATGTGATATTAATTTAAGAGTATTTTGATTTACCTTATTACAAATCAGGAGAAAGAAGACACAGTAGTTTTAAGAATATTTCATATTTTATCAGAGGTTGTTTAAATTGACAGGGGTAGCTTGAAATAATTCATTCAAATTATAATGTTGATTTTATTTCTGTTAGCTATTTCTCTTCTTCTTTTGTAACCGTGAAAGGCACATGAAGATAACAATAACAATGGGTCACTTATTGTTCTTTCTCTTCAATTGTTTTAGTTTCAAGTATTTTATTAATAGACATGATTTTCAGTATGCTTCTGATACAATGCTGGAATTGGAAAAAAAAAGAACAGAGGATAAAGTGAAAGTCAGTAACTGTTATTCTCATAATAAATCACAAGCATCTTATATTTTAACCTTATCTTGAATTTTCCTAGCAAATAGACTGGGAATTTCCTTTTTCTTTTTTTTTTTTTGAGAAACAAGACCAAAATATAACATTCCTGAAAACACTCACTAAGCCTCCAAATCTCCTGATGATACCCAGAAACATGGTGTTTCTTCGTTTGTTTTCTTTATAGAAATGGAAAAATAATTATAAAACATATTGTGCTAATAAATCAAAAAAGGCGTTAGAAATAATCTCATAAAATGTTATGGCTTAAATAATGCCCTTCATCAGTATTCTTTGTTTAACATTTTATGTTTATTGATAAATGAAGATGCATTTAAATAATTCAAACAAAACATTAGCTGCAAGCAAGGAATTAATAATTGATAGGACTGGAAGGGCTTTTTTTCACTTGGGAAATAGATAATATTAGCTTAATGTGGGGTTGTAGGAACAGAGGAAATGTAATGGATCTGCCTGCTTTAAACTGATGATTGTTATTGTGGTCTGAAAGTTGCTACAAAGGCAAAAGCAGGACAGCTCTGTAACAGCAATAGATTTCACTCATAGGAGCTGACAAGGCAAATTGTGGTTTGATATGCCAGATTTATACAGTGGAGGGGATCTAATAAGCTTAACATACACTAAAGGAAAAAAATACATGCTGTTAAGCCTATGACTGAGAATTTTCGAATAACAAAACCTAAACAGTTTCAGAGTATAAAAATATTCGGGTTTTTTTTCACCTCAGTTTAATCTCTTTTGATTACCTTCATCCAGAATTTTCTCTAAATCAGGGATCCACTAACAAGGATACTGTAACACAGAAGCAAATGCATTCTTGAGGATTCTCAGAGGAAGAGCATTTAGTCTAGAAACTCTTATCTTAAGGTTTTATTTATGTTTGCTTGCCAAGATGCCAAACTCTTCCAGCTGCACATTTGAACATGGAGATGTAGAAAAACAGCTTTGTCAGGTCCTCTCTTAGGAAGGAAATTTCTGTTGATGATCCTCAGGTTGTGTCTGGTGATAGCAAAACCCACAGAGTTATTTTCAAACTGCACAAGACCCGCTTCATTTGCTCTTGGGGATATAAGATTTATGATGATTTAAAAGTCTACCAAATTATATTTTCATTTCTATATGGCATTTGTGAATCTACAACCCAAACATTCACTTTACACTCTAGCAGCCAGAATCTGCATTTGTGCATGTAATGTGAACATTTGACTTCATTAGTTTGATATGCAGGACAAAATTTAAAATAAATTTTAAAAAAAATTGTAGCAGAAATCTATAAAAATTTCATGGATGCTAATAGTCCAAAGCATAAAGTTAATGTTCTTCCAACCAAAATATTTTTGACAGTCATAAACAAGAATATGAAAGGTGTAATCTGATCTGAAAACCAGTAGCATTTTTCAGGTTTTAAAAGTAAGTTCGAAAGATCACAGCCTTATCATACTTCGTCGTAACTACTAGAAATCTTGCCATTATGATACCAGGGTTTTACTTAAAGGTAGTGCTAGAACAGCCAAACACTTCTAATAAAAGTATTAAATAGAACATTCTTCATTACTTAAACCGTTGTATCTTGTGTCATCACTTACTAAAGATGAATGTGCCATATTACTGAAAATGAACAGTTGTGTTTTCTACCTATTTTCTGCAGGGGTAAATGGTCATAAAGGGATCAAGGCAGTGAAGAATCAAGTTCTGTATCTCTAGTTATGTGTGCCAAGTTCATACCTGAACATCTCCCAGAATAGGTTTTCTGAAGCAGACAGATTGTAAGCCTGCACAAAATTGGTTTCAGAAATGCAAATGGGAGAAAGCAGCTTTGTTTTCCAGCCATTGCAACACTCGACATGACATTTAGATAGACTTGCTTGCATTGACAGTAGGCACATATGTCTACTATTTTGTTTTAAAATATATGTATTGCTTTTAATAACAACATTACAGCTGTTCACAAAATGACGCCTCTAGACAGAAGCACTACAATGAAAAAAGAGTATCAACAGAAGGACTGTATCTGCATGCAACTCTGCAGTTGCCAAGAAATGAAGATATAACATATGGTCATTTTGTAAAGGTGAGCTGAACAAAAAACAAGCAGCAACCTAGCCAATTTTTGTCATTTGAATTCTCCTGTTCAAAACCCAATTTACTTTCATATGACTCTTGCTAATTTGAATGATATATTTATTAAAATATGATACAACCAGCCCTGCAACTGGGAAAACAATTTAAAAATAAATTTGTGGAATGGTACGTTGCCAATTTTTCACTTGTCTAGAGCTATCCTTTAAAAATTAATGTATAATTTTGCAGCAGAAGAATCGAATGCTATTAACAGCTTGCTAGTGTGAAGAGAGGAAGTTGTAACTTATATTAAATATCCCACTGTTGATATGCCTATGAATGTCTTCCCTTGATTTATCTGTTTATTGAACTGCCTTGGAAGGGCCACTTCTCATAGGAAAGCATGGGGGAATGTTAACATAACCCAAGACTCTTTCATAATCTTTCTGGGCATCACCCAAAAAATGACAAGATTTAGGAAAAAAATTATAGGATTGGAAATGTTTCATTTCCCACCACAGCAATTTATAGACTGTAGGGAAAGTGTGGGCCCCAGACAAGCTGCTGGTTTAGGCAACAGTACTGTTTTTGTACCCAAATAGCCAACAAAAATTCATAGTTGTGTGGGCTTTTTTCGTCAACAGAAAAAAAATCAGATCCTTGATCTAATTCTGTTTACTGATAATGAACATATATATCTTTGGCTCCCTGAGTGCCTTAGGAAAATAACAGGAAGGAAGCTTTTTTTCACTTACAGCACTATATCCCAAGCTGCTCTTTCCTTGCTTTTTTTGCTATTTCAGATCTCTTTGCAGATGCACTGTAAAGCCCCATTCATGCATGATATTTTCTCAGTATTTCCTCTCTTATTGTCTAGTTCCCTATGTTCTACTTGTCCACAAAGGCAGAACCTTTACAAACAGAAGCCTAAATTTATTTATTTTGTGTTTTTGGGATTCTGAAAATGCCTGTGCTTAGAATAGAAGGCATCACTTTTCCAACTGCCTTTAAGGCTTTTTTTGACTATGTTACACAGAAAAGTTACACTTGCTTTGTTTCCAATGCATTTCAGCTCTGTCCTTACCAAGACTATTAATAATGAAGGCTAACAATACATTGCAAAATTGTTTAGTCCCAGCTAAGAGCTATGGTGTTTGTTAGAAAGACCTTGGTGTTATTTGGCCAGCAGAGTTGGCTTAAAGAACTCCTCCTGTCTTTATTGCACCTGAATTCTCAAATCTCAGTTCCAGTAATTCAGGTTTAAATGATAAAAGACAATAAAGGAATTTTTAAAATATTTCTATAGAACAAGAATAGCTGTGCATCCCATTTCTCGAGCAAAACTGCTGCAGCCAGTACTATTTGCACAAAAGATTTGAGAAAAATATTAATACATTAAAATGGAAAGAAATCTATCGGGCAGGAAAAATCAGGACTCACTAATTAAGACAGTGCTCAGTTATCTCCATCTAAGAAGCATCTTTTGCTTTAGGATAGATGTTATGGGGAATATCAAACAAAATATCCAGAAATGCAATTTTTTGGTTGATCAGACTAGGTGTCACATTTTCAGTCAGTTCTGCAGTGGAATTAAATACCCCAGTAGTTCCCCTATATACATTGCAGACAGAACAATGAGATCTTCTGTCACTATTAGGATCTTCCTAGAAGAGATTTTCAGTTTAACACACTGCTTTTCATGGTTCTAGGTCGAAGGAAATACCATTTTGCTGCTAAATTTCAAATATTAAACTGAACCCATGGTACTTTCTGTCTATTTTCTGAGAAGAATATGATGCCTGGAGTCTACTGCGCAGCAATTGCAGGAATAGCTCTCTTGAATCCATAGCAACCCCACTTTCCAACCTGCCCACTCAAGTATAGTCACCAAAGTCAATGAACATCTGATAATTAGGAGGAATGACGAGCCAGCCCTTTCTCTTTATGATAACAGGAAAAATAGCTCATGTAATACAACACTGTACATCGATCCTTTTTTGATCAAGGGAAAGAGATTTTGCAGAGGCATCAGATTATCAGGAAAAGAGGCGAGTGTATCTCTACACAGCCTTGATGAAACAGTCCCTTGTGCATTAGGTACTGTTCTAGTCCCTTCAGTGCTCAAAAATATAGATAAATAAAAGTGAGTACAGCACAAGCTGAAGAAATGAAAGTAATATTTAGAGCTGTGATCTCAATTTAAGAAAAGCTGAATGAAAAAACACATTACCTGAAGTGAGGATGAAGTGATAACAGGATAACTATGTTTCTATTTCTAAAGATACCTTGGGTAAAAAAAAAAAATAAATTATGGGGCTATACCAGAAAAACATGATAAATTTTAGTAAGGGTCAATTTTTGCTGAATATAAGAAAAGACTTGCTTAGCTTTCCATAGGCTATGAAATAGAGTTTCTCATGGGAAATGGAGAAAACCTGGGACTTTTCAGAAAAAAAAAATGAATAAAGCTCAGAAAGTTTTACTGCAGTGCTGCAGATGTGACTTTTAGTTCAAGATTTGTGCATGTGTTACAAAATATTTGTTTGTGCATCCAGTTATTTATTGGCAACTTTAGCTATTTTATGGCAGCTTTGTATAGCAGTTTCCTTATTTTTATTTTTCCTTTTTTTTTTTTAAACCACCCTTCTCCTAGGAGATAATAGTTATTTAATACAACTTTTTCTATTAGAATATTTATGTTCTGGAATAATGAAGAACATATTTTTTTTTTATTAATTATAAAAAAATTCATATGTATTTATCATAGGGATGTTCATTCATTGGAATGGAATTTTTCCATGTAATTTTAATTCAGTAGACAAGAAGGATCTCAACAGAACATTTAATTTTGAAAATTCAAACCTGAAGTTTTTTCTCAGAATTCAGATATAAAGTTACTTTAATTATTTTCTTTACTTTTTGCCTAATTTTGTCCCTATCCCTATACTTGTTAACCTTTCCAAGAAACAAAATAAACATTTCCTCTTCATCTCACTAGAAGCATACTTAATTATCTTACTTTATAATGTGATGGTTATGCTACGTTATGTCATGCTGTGTTATGTTATGTTATGTTATGTTATGTTATGTTATGTTATGTTATGTTATGTTAATTCTGCTTCAGTGTATTCAGAGGCTTTCCAAGACACTCACTGTAGCTTCCTGATTCTGAAAGAATGTTCTGTTTCTCTGGTCTGCCTCCTTTCCAGCGCTGAATAATGATAAACAGATCTTGCAAAAATCTTTTCACTGATGTTTAAACTGAGGAACAAAATTCAGAGAGAGATAAGGTATCACTTTTCACCAAACATGTTACTCTAGCTGCATATCCTACATCTTGACTTGCTGCAATGTTTATAACAACACATTTTATGTATAATGCCATGAAGTGATGACAATCTGCTCTACTGTCATGGTGTGATGTTGAATTAATAGGAAACAAGGTGAGGGCAGAGCAGGCAATCATTGTATGTGTTAACTTCATGATTAACCATTGGGTTCTTAATAAAGTCTTACTCTACATAACAGACTGCCAAATATTTTTGTCACTTCTACAATATTTTGTCAAAATATATGACCTTGAAAGTCACCTTTGAAGTTATCTTAATATTTCATGCAACTGAGTCTAATGCAGCTTTTATGAACTTCAGTGAGAACACACCTGATGTGTAAAATAATCCCTAATAGTGAGTGAAATTCCTAAAAATAGATCACATGCAGTGAAGTGTGTTGCAAGAGAATGCACTGCATTTCTCTCAATTTAACTAAACTTAGTTCATGTTATTCATTAATTATACTAGAATGTTTCTCCTTAAATAGAAAGTAGAATAATTGGTAAATAGCATTTCCATCAATGTTTGTGAAATCTGTTTGGCAGACTACAGAGATCAAAAGCTCTTGCTCAGTTTAAAGATCATCAACTGCCTCCTGCAGATTCATTAGTTGCTTGTCTTGCTGCACTAGTTCAAGAACGTCACACATGCCCTCATTGCAGAGAAGGCTTGTCAAGACATAAACCAGTCTGTCCTAATCTCTCAGTGCAGCTGCGCAGACCATTTGCATCCACGGTGTGTGAGATCATCAGCTACTCTTGCCTACAGACCAGACTTTATCTAAAAACCTCAGGCTGATGTTCAGTACTTGTTGATATGATTTTGTCTCCATGGTAAGTGACTAAAGTCAAAACACAATATCACACTATAAGAGATAAGGGATCACAGCAAACAAAAAATTCTTTCCCTGTGAAGCTTATACACCAGGTATGAACAAGAGACAGAAAATATAATATAAATATATAATAATATTGGTTGTTTAACAGTTAATCATCTCAACAAAAAAAAAAATACATTTTTATTAGACACCATGTAAAATAAGGTTGAAAGAACAGATTGATAATAGACAGAAGAACAGTTCCACAGATATTGTTTTAAAGCACAAGTGGATTAGCCAGAAGGAAAGAAATGAGTTGACTTTAAATTTAACTAAATAAAAAATGAAGCTCTGAAAAGGAGGCTAGCTAGAAGCAGTTATTAATATATTGACATTAATCCAAGGTGATGAAGTGGGATTAGGCTATGAAGAATCTGAAGAATCTCAATGGGCCATGCTCAATGAGATGAAGTTTTGTTCAGAGCCCTTTTATCAATAAAATTTTGCCTGCTCATTCCTCCTGAATTTGGTTAGAAGACTGATGAGGGAGTAATGAGTAAAAGCACTCACCCTCAAAAAGGTGTAAGCAATACCTAACCAAGATGTTCAATGTATAATTTCAGTACATATTTGACAGACTGCCCTAGATCAGAGTTATGGGTGGTAACACAGTTCAGTGATACTACAAGCCTTCAGTTTTGCACATTTGGCATATGTCTGTGCCTTAGCATCTGCACAATATGGCTGAGTGTAGTCTGTGTTAATCAGCATTAGGAATACATTATCTAGAAAGTCAATTATTTAAGATATATTTATTCTCAAGCCTTTCAGGTTCATTTTTGTTAGCAAGAGGAACATATTATGTCAGTAATATGGAAGGTAAATTTTGTCACAGACTCATTGATACGGATCAAAGTTACCCAAATACTTATTGTATGCCTAGAATTGAATCAAACCAAAGTTATCCCACTTTGAAAGTAAAACTGCCAGTTGCATGCAAGAGCCTAGATTTTTAAAGGTTGCGAAACATCTGGTAAAAGTCAGATTTTCCTCAAGAAGGTTTTTACATCTATTTTATAAAGCCTTTATACATATGTGCATATACAGATATAAGTGACTCTCATGCTCATATTCTCTAGAAATTTACACTGAGAAAACTTTGTGGTCAAGTTTTTACATTTAGTAGAGGTTATATAGCATATATTGTGATTAGCAGTCCACAGCTATAAAAGGAAGTTAAGATATTTTAACCACTACGCAAAAGCTTTATTTCTTCAGTTTCAGCAGAGGCTAAGATGTAAACCTTAATATTAGAAACATTATTTTGGACAACATTTATTCAAAAAATGCCCCTAGATTTTCACAGCATGGTTATAACTGCCTATATAAACTGATGGAACCAAGACCTTGAAAATCTGACCTGTCGAGTCCATCTCTCAGCCACTCTCTGTCTGAAGTTGGTATCATAGATTCACTAGCATTTATCTATTGCAAACATTTATAGTATTGCAATATTTATTAATACTTGACCCTGCAAAACCACCAGGTTTTTCTCACCTGTTTCTTGTATTGGCTGGCAGACTGCTGGTTTCAGGTGTGAGCAAGCAGGTAACCAGCAAGAGAGGAGCAGCTGGGAAACTCTATAGAAACTATGAGATTGTGGGAATTTGGAGGTTATTTGTATTGCAGTATGTTCCCTCTATTTTACTGACAACAGTTTGATGTCAAGCTTCATTGTTTTTGTACAGGGGGGCCAATTTTCACCTATCTGACAAAGATAAATTATGCAAAATGCTGCAAAGAATGTAATTTTTACTGCTGGGGAAATCGCTGGAGGTTTGTGACATATAAGCTGAGCATTAAGGCTGAGGCATCCTGGAAAGAGACACACCCATGTCTATAAAAGAAAAAGAGACTTGACAAAAGATATTTGAAACTTTATATGTGGGATGATAGCTTGTTCAAATATTTTTGTTACAAGTGGAATTGAGGCAGGAAGTATTGTAATATCTTTTCTGAGGAAGCGGATGGTCAAAATCTCAGTTTAGAGTGTCAATATTTCCAAAGGTTGGTCAGGACTTGAAAGCTGAGGATCTGGCTGAAGTTTCCATGGAAAACACTCCATCTTATCTGCCTCCTTTTTGAATTTCTTACCCTCAATTTTTTCCTTATTCCAGGATCTTATAGTGATACTGGGTCATAGGTTCTAAACCAATAGCCTAAATAGTACATATTCCTCTAGTGCAATAAAATGGGCACTTAACAGACCATGTTGGCCAAAACTCCCCACTGTTATTAAATATTAAAAATACCTGGTTTTATTCTGATGCTCAATTAATCTGTTAATATTCTGACATTGCAAAGAAGACATGTATTTTAATCAAATTCCAATTAAATTCTCCATTTAAAAAAAAAAGTATTTAAGTATTATCTATATTGGACTTGGACTTAATTCCAAGACTGAAAACAAAAAACAATATTAAAAAATCACAATCTCTGTATTTCTACTTCCAGAACCTTTCTCTATTTTCTAGCTCTTTTTTTAAAGCTATAGAATATATTTATGTGTAAGAGAAAGCCACGATAGTAAAAAACTGCTGTCTGAGAAAACAAAGAACAATTAATGAAGAAAAAAATCTACAATGGAATGCCTGTTATTTTCCCTTAAGTGATACATTAGGTACAGGAAATCACATTACAATTTGATGTATGTGTCACTTTAAGAGTGATTCTTGGATTGTGGAGGTAGCTTTGTGTTGTATGATGTAAGTACTTTTATTGAGTAGGTAAATGTGTAATAGCTAAAAGCCTCATAAATCAGCTAAATGTTCTCCCAATTTATAGAGAATATTTGATCTGAGAACATTACCATCTAGTGAGCTGCTGAGAAAAAGGGAAGGCATGAAGAATGATGGAGATGGATATAGCGGATTATTTTTTGGATATATGGTATCTGGGGCTGCCTCTTAATTTCTTGCATCTTTTGTACTCTTTAACACCTGTGTAATGTACTACCAAATTAAAGTTTTCTGCTTACTTACTTTAGCTCTTTTATTGCTGCTTCCCATAATAGTAGAGTCACACAGAATGAAACACAGGATAGGTTTTTAGTTCTAAGATCTTTCTCTATTAAACAACAGTAGCAGTGAACAAACCATGTTTGAGAGATACATCTAATCATTGTTTTCAGCATTTCAGTCCAACCCTATTAAAGCAAATAAGTAAAACTTTTTCTAATTTCAAGTGCAAATTACTGATATTCAGTCTGTCTCTGCATATCAGTCCTTAGTGGAACAATGGGGGACTTTCAAAAACTGTATCTATAAATACCTATATAAATATATATATAAACTAGATATAAAAGAAGCACTATCACATGGATTCATTTTGACTCTTCTTCACAGGATTCTTTCTATAGTACTTAACAAGTACATTAAAATATTTCATATTTAGCAGCATCTGTCAGTAGTATTATAATCTGTACACTATGAGTGCATGTATTGACTGAAGCTGAATTTTTGAACCTGTTGCAACATCAGACAACAAAGAATTGTTATTTATTTGCCATATTGCAGTTATAAAATTAAATAACTAGTTTCTGTGGTTACTCAAGAGCAGGTGTTGAACAAGCCTCTGATTGCTAAATGGATACTTCAACATATTTTTGAAACTGTGATTTGTGAGGGCTCTGATGCTTTGAGGCATTGCTTGTTGGATTGTTCACCTATTCATATTTTATACAGCTGAATACCTTCCACTTTAAATCTCATCAGAGGCCTTTAAAAACCTTGTTTCACACAAAGTCATTTTTCATCAGGCAAATATGAAAGCAGTGACAATCTAAAGTTTCTTTTTCTTCTCCTTTCGGAGCCACACAAGTGGTACATAAGGCATCAGTCCCTGGAAGCATGACCTACTGTAGGATTTATTGTCTGTGTGAAATGGTTAAAATTTCTCCTATTAAAAGCAATTGTCTTTGGATAAGTATAATCCTTTCTGGACTCTTTTCCCTATAATTTAGGACTGACTCATTGAATTTTTGGGGAGACAAGAGCAAAAGATTGTCTGACACACAACTTCCTGATTAAAAAAACATTGCATCACGTATCTTACCTTAGAATGTCCAAAGTTATTATTACTACAAAACAAGTTTTAAAAAAGTGGGTCATTTGATATATCTGTCCAGGAAGAACACAAGGTGAGGAAAATATCTAATTCCAACAGAGTTATAAGAATAGAGGCAGCTTCTCTTCCTGATCCAACTCTTTTGGGTTCATGAACTGCTGTTCACTTGAGCTATTTGGTGCAAAGACCATTTGGTGCACACCTGACTCTGCGGTGAATAGGCTGGCTCGAGCATCAGCAGGCACACAGAGTTACAGAATGTTTCTGGGTTTCTTTGCAAACTCTGTCTCTAGGCTCTAACCCAGTCTTAAGAATTAGATCCAGGCTGGTAATGTGACAACCCAAGATGCATTTCTAGATGCCATCCCACTCAAATTCTACCTGACCACTTTACTGGCTCTGAATGACACTTAAGTTCAATCTGTACTGGTATATGATCTGCTTAGTAAGGTCTATAAAACACTAACAAGGTTAGCAATTTCTGTTGAAGAATGGTCCTGTTCAATTATCCTAATAATTCCTCTTTGACCTCAACCTCTCTAGAAAACAGAGCTCATACAATGTGCCTTAATTCTAGCTTTCCCTCCTTCAGAGCATAACCCAGCTCTTTACATTACATTTTCCCCTAAGTTTTTTCATGTTAAAAAACATCTTCCTAAAAACTCTTTTCCAGCCCTATGTAGCCAAACCAAACTTCCATTTTTTTCTCAAGAAATTTTCTTCATTTGCTGAAACACACACACAGTGGAAACTGCAAAAAATTTCTAAAAGAAAGTGAAGACTGAGATGTTCAAAGTTTATAGAATGAGGAAATAAAAGAGCAAACATGTATGCCTCTATAAATATGATGTCAATTTCTAGAACTATGATCAACATAAAATTTCCCTCAAAATCAAATAAATATCGGTGGCAGGATAGTTGAATGAAAAAAAAAATCTTGTAGGTCATGTTGTTGTTTTTCTTTGTTCTATGTAGTCCTGATGAACAGTCTCAGACACTTGTTGTAAAAAACATATAAAATGCTGAAATGCAGACTAATAACTGCAACTGTCATGGTGATGCCAGCTATAAAGAGTGCTAGTGTGATCCTTCTAATCTAGAAATGAGCTTAATCATAGTATAGATGTTTTGTCATCAGCCTGCTGTCAAGGTAAATAATCTTTCTCTTCTGTATCTACATGACAAATGTCAGTCAAAGCAAGATGGAATCCTTTGAAGGGAAATTGTAATCTATAAAATATATATCTTTGAGAAAGGATTGATTTGAGCATCAAATGAAACCATTTGGCTTTGTACTGAAACACAGTAAATTTTTTCTAAGGCTTGGACAGACACTCTTGGGCAGATACTCTTGGGCAGTCTTATATAACTGAGGAATTTGAAGGTCTAGAAGTTGTTATATGATTGGCCAATATAAGAGAAAAGATCATGCTTAGAGAAAAATTGTAGTTCTTTGTCCTTGCATTTTCATCTTAGTTGTGCTCAGGGGTCCTCATCCAACTTCCAGTGAAATCAATGAGAGCTGGAAAAAGCCATCATAGCACAAACTTGTGCCTGCAGGTTTTTTTATCTTGATGTAAAAAGAATAGGCATATGGCTTTGAACATGTGAGAGGGAAAAAACTGCTGCTTCAGGAAAGGACTATGGGGATATTTTTCTAAGATATGAAAGGAGGTAGGCACCTAACTGTGACTTGTGCCTTTGAAAATACTTGACTTACCATCTAATAAAGCAATATTGCCAAATAGAAGTATGGATTCTTCTTGGTGAGCTACCTTGAATAAAAGCTCTATTTTCTTTAAATTAATAATTCTTTCTCTATTTTTAGGTTGTTTTTTTTCTGTTTGTAGTACTTATTAAGTATTCAATCCTGTTAGAAATCAAATTTTTTTTAAAGCTATTCTTATATTAGCAACTAAAAATAGGAACCACACTAAATAAATGAAAAAAGGAAGGGAATGCTTCAGTTCACTGTGGCAACTTCAAGGGCAACAGAATACCTAGCATAGCACACAAAAATGCTGTGGTTGCTTCCTCAATTTGCCTCAGACATAACACATGGACAGTTTTTCTCCTTGTAGACATGATTCCTTAGATAATCAATGGAAGCATATAAGCATTACAATAATTTTGCATTTTTCATATGACTGTTACTATGGTCCTACTAAAGTCACTATGTAGAAAAGGTTTAATTACTTTCAAAGACACTAGAAAACTCTGTATCTATTTCAATAATAAACAGATTTCTCAAGACTTCCATTTTGCAATTAAATCCATTAATGCAAATTAGTATAACAGGTTTGTGCAAAGATTTACAGTTTTCAAAAAAAAAAATTGATTTCTCTAATCTTCACATAAAGATGTTGATAATGAATTCTGACATACTGTCTGCTTTTGCAGATAAAGCCATCAAGCAATGTTCAGATTCAACAAAAATAACATTACAAGGCTTCTAGATAATACATGGATTGAAAAATCTTACTCCAGTTTTGAGGAAAACATCTACGTTAGAAAAAATAACTAGCGTTTAAATTGTCATGTGTGAGAACAAACATCTAAAGATACAAATGAAACTTTAAGAAGAAACTGAATTTTTTGATAATTCCAAGTTATTTGGACCCATGAAAGGCTGATCACCTCCAAACAGAAAAGATTGTTTGGAACTTACAATTCTGAATTCTATTGTCTGCATTAAATTTTACTTCCTCAGGTCAAGCTTACTGGTCACATGTCATCCATTTGCTGAGAAACCTTCAAACCATTTACATGATTTCTTCCAGCTATATACATTGAAAAACTGATGTGCACACACCTGTGTTTCCTGGCTAAATAAAGTGCCTCTCTATATTTTGGTGACATTTCTACATTCACCTTTCAGGAAGCAAATGATCACAAAATATGGAAGGCAAACTCTGGCTCTGATTTCTTGTAGATCACTTTTACACAGATGGATTTCTATTGCATCAACAGAAATACTTAATGACTTTCAGCAAGTTATTTTGGTTTTGTTTTGGTTTTTTTTATTGTGTGTTGTGGGTTTGGGGTTTTTTTTTTTGTTTAGTATTTGGGGTATTTTGTTGTTAATTAAAGGTTGATTGGTGATAAAGCAACACAGCTAGGGCACCTAGTTGGCTGCATATAAGTACACTGTTAATATGAAAGTCTTTATGTGAATGAACCCTGAGGTTTTAGGATGAATGCTGAAAATCAGGCAGTGTTTTCTGTTCAGACTTTTCCACCATCACTTAGGTGGTCCTGCAATCATTGAGGAAGGGACCTTGAAAACAATTATCCTGAATTTCATTTGACATTTGCTGTTGGATGTGGTCCATTCTGTGTTTAGCATGCTAACAGTTCTGGCAGGAATGGGTTCCATGAGCAATGCTTTTGTTTGTTTTTACCACAGCATTTATGCTACTCAAACTCCAGGGAAAACATAGATTAGCATCCAAATTGCATTTGATTCATAACTGCAATACTGTCCTCCTTATTCTGAAAATTATCTAGTGACAGCAACTCCATCTAGTCTGAAAATATCACATATTACTCATCAAAAGATGGAAAATTACATATAATGATATATTCTTAGCTCCTCACAGAGAATTCTTTCTCCATTTCATAGCAGATCATAAAAGCAAAAAAAATTTCTAGACTTCTGTGACTTAGGTTTTCCTTAATATGCTCTCAAGAAGCTACATTAACAGAAATAAACACTTGCATCTACTAACAGTTTGTTCCTTAAGGATTTTTTTCTTTTTTTTTAATTAATAAAAGTGAGAATGTAAATTCTCTCTGGAGAATGTAAAGACCTTGCATGATCTGAACCAGCTTCTAAATTTTCACTTGCAACATTCACAAGAGTAGCACCTATAGTCACATAGACAAGCAACTGTCTTACTATTTGATATATGCATTTATAGATTTTCAGTCTGTAAATCTAGCAGCTGCAGTGTTTAAGAGATCTATGAAGTTGTCACTATTAGACTTCAAGTAACTTTTAATCTATCACCTTTCTCCTTTACTGCTCAGCTGCTTTAAACTATAGATTTTGTCAGTTCCTCCATTTTTTAAACTACCTAGATGTTGCAAAATAGTAGAACTACTAGTTGTTTTTTCTTATTACCTCATACTGCCTGTCATATGTTATTATACTCTCCTTCAGCTCTGACATCTGCTTTGTAGCCCACATTAATGAAAATGACAATCGACCCAAGTCCTCTTTCCTTGCTTCAGCAGTCCTACAGGGGAAAACAGTTCTTCAGAACAGAAGGCCAAAAAAATAAAACAGGAAAACCTTCAGTTTCACTATGAAATAAGTGGATTTAAAATCACTCATACACAAACAAAATACTTTTTCCTTCTATTTTTTTAAATTTATACCACAGGCAGCCAGATAATGCAGTTCTCTGACAACAGCAGCCCTCAAGAATAATTTTAACATGCAATATTCCATAAAAAAAATCAAGCAGTGAAAGCCAGCTTATGTCTGACAACACAGGGAACCAAAGGCAATTCCCCACCAGAGGACCCAGCATTCCAGTGCTCTGACTCATAATGCCTGAAATGCCACCCAGTTTCACTATATCTGCAAACTTCCTTTCCTAGCATGTTCTTTGATGTAAGTTTTAAACAGGTCTTTTGTCTTCAGCCTGAGTCTTTTAGGTCATTGAAAATTTTCTCAAAAAATTAGAGGAACATCAAAACAGACTTATACAATGAATGGGTCCCTCTGAGGACCCATACTAGCATGGCTTAGTGAGTTCTGGCTATAGTTTATGTCACTTCATTTACTTTGGGGGGAAAAAAGACAGTTCACAGTACCTAGGTTTCAAGACATAAATGCTGACTTTCTTAAAGGTTGCTTTTTGTGTTGCCTGACATTGTTTTCAATAAATACTTTTCTGTTTATCAGTTCAGCAAGTAAAAAGACCTTAATACTGATGAAATAGCATGCTTAGTAATGACATGTTATGGCTATAAAACAATTATGGAATATTTCATTATTTCATGGCAGGACTAATTATTTTTCTTTTGCTGTGTTTGAAAATTCCAATTTTAAGCTCAGACTTAAAACACAGATAAAGCTACAACACTGAATGTGCACTAGTAGTTGGTTCCAAGTATCTCCTCTGTAACCTATATTATCAGCAGCATTACACAAATTGCTACTGTGACAACACCTCAAGCTCTTGTTTCAAACGGTCATATGAAAAGATTTTACTCACTTTATTTGTGGTTGAGGACAAAGAATAGAAAGAAGAAAATTGTACAGTCACTCTTATTCATATGAATTGTATAGGGAGACTAGTAGCTACTTTATGTTTCTGCTTCCTCTGTATTAAATTCTAAGACCAGCCAACATGAGATATCAGAGCAAAAGGTCTGAATATCTCCTTCTTTATGGTCTTGTTTAAAAGACTGACCACAGCTTGTTCTTCTCCTGTGTTTTGTACATGTGTGTCTTAGCATGAATTGCTTCCGTGGAGAGGACAATGCCAGTTTTTAGCAGTGAAGACTGTCAAGCCATTTGTTCTGTTCTTGTGATTTGGGCATGGCTCCCACCATATATGTGTTGCGAATTATTCAGTATTTAGTGCTGTGCCATTCAATGGCAAGTTCCTTCTGACAGCCAACCAGCTCACACCAGTGGCATTGCCTCAGTTCTGGATACCTTCCTGTGATACTGACATACTTTCAAAGGAAAATTCAGAAGTCAAAAAACTTCACTTAAAGAGGATTTCTGTTAGTGGACAAAGGACAAAATTTATCCATCCACCTCTATATATTCAGATTTCAAAAACTGCAATAAATGCTTTATCAGGCAGAGAGCTGGGAATCAAATGTTATGAAATTTTTTTTATTTTTTTCTTCTGCAGTGGCAGAGATCTATGCAGACGTGTCTCTGAGGTCAGGAATGGGAATCTTGGGAAAACGATGCACACACATCCGAGATCTTTTCCTGAAGATGTGTCCAATCATTTTGCTGGTAATTCTACCATCTCTAACTAGTGGGCCTTTGAAGCTCTCAAATGGGTTCCAAGCCCCTGGGTCTCAGCTTTTTGAGCTTTCTGCATGACCAATCTGAATAAGTATAACAGCCTGGTAAATATAACAGTCTGCATTAATCAGATACAAGGTAAATTTCCTTCTTCCCATGAGCTAGTGTTTAGAATGGATATCAAGTGCTGAAGAGTAGAGACTTTAATTCACACCAATCTGTTTGATTTTATACCTGTTGGTTTTTTTTTTTATTTCAGCCAAAATTGCAGTCTCAATGTTTCTTGGCTTCAGTGACGTCTTTTGCAATAGGTTCTGAAGTGCAAGTTTGCACTAAAGAAGAAAGGTGTTTTGGAGCAACAGTTTTTTGACTGCTTCTTTCCCCTTCAGAAGAACCTTGTTTTTCTTCTTTTTGTGAAAGAGAGACCCTCAGTCTGCATCCTCCATGCTTTTTAGTAAAATATGCAAGTTGATTACAGAAAAACTTTTTCTTTTAAAAATTAACCCCCTCTGAATTATTCTATTCTCTTTCATACAAGTCTTTTGCAAATTCCAGATTCTCTCTATTGATCAAATAATCTCTAAATTCTCCAGCTTTATAGAAAATATATAGCTTATGTATGGACGATATTCTAGATATGAGAAAAAAAGGTGACATATATAAATAAGTTGCATAGTTTCACATTATTCTCTACCACTCCTTTCATCCAACATTTCATTTGCTCTTCAAATGCAAATGCACATTGAACTTATGCCTTCATTGAACAGTTTTCAATAATTCTGAGGTTCATTTCCTGAGCTAATATAATTAATTTAGAAGCATGTGAGTGGTATGAGCACTTAAGGTGTCTCCCTTCCTGTGTCAGCTCTTCTTCTCTATTGTATCACTGCTGATTTTCATCTATCACTTTGTTGTCTGTTCATTTTACATATATATATATATATATATATTCAAAAAATAATTTTCTTCTGATTAAAATTCTCATTTGCTTTTCTTTTCTCTGGTCTCACCCCCATTAGCATAACATATGCATATTTTCCTTTTTTTTTTTTTTTTTTGTAGCTTATAGTAACACATGTTGTCAGATACATCTTAAGACACTAAACACGTTGTATGTAGTTATTTTCTCTTTCCCTCTCCTTTTTTAGTACATTCAAAGAAATTGAACAGATTGATTCTCCATTGTCACAAATCATACTGATTTAGCCACTCTTATTAGATGACCTTTCAGGTGTTTTATTATTTTGTTTCAAAATTTTATTTTGACATTTTTACCAGATACAGTTTTACTCCTCCAAAATTCCCTGGATCACCCATGCAGTGTTTTAAAAACATATGAGTATTCTTTATGCTATAACCTAACCCTTGATAATAGGAGCTAATTTATTCCTCAGAATCACTCAACAATTACCTGAGTAAACATGAGGAAGAGATGATTGCATGAGTAGCCTCTGATTTCAGTGGAAATTTCATGTGAGTGAAGGATGAGACCATCAGAGTTTCTCCATGTGAATATTCCCATGACTGAACTACACCAACTAATGCTTTGCACTGCATACCACCTTAGCATTCTGTACATATCCATTGGTATCAATGTATTACTTGACAAAAGGAAGCACAAAACTAGTGCTTGTCTTGTAAGGTACCAATCAAGATATGTAAGGGGCAAATTTTTGCCCTTAGGTATCAGCTGCTTTTTAATCTTATGCAGTCACTACAATTAAGAAATAGAAGACAATGTTCAAAGCTAGGTAGAAATAGATGAAGGAAAAGTCTCTTAGCTGGCACTAGTCTTTGATGTGTGCTCATCTGAGAGAAAACTTTGTCCAGAACTGTATTTACATTTGTTCTGTAAGTATTACTGCAAGAGGGCTTATGAGTGGAGGGAACATATGGAGAGGCTGGCAGGCATGGATTCCCTGGTGTGGTGGTTAGAGACTTTGCTCTGAAAAAGGCAAGCTTTTAAAATTCATTTGAACACTATAAAATACACGACTAGTATACCAAGTTAGTCTGTATTTTAAAAAGTATTACTATTGTGAAAAGGAATTAAATATTTAAAGATCTAATGCAACTTTATAATTTAAATAATTATTCTATAAGTCTATATGATAGTCTAACATTGCAAGCTAAATTTATTCTCAGCCCTTTCACACAATGACTATATCAAATCAAACAAATTTCTTTGAATTAATTTTTAGTATCTGGGCTCCCCCACCTTTACTTATTCATTATTTATTGTAGTACTTGTTCTTTAAAATTCTGAAACACTTTCTGGCTCCATAATGACAGCAATTCCCTTCCTCAAAGGCTCTTTCCTTAGCAAGATGTCCTTCAGTTGGACTAAGCTTCATCCACAATCCATCAAAATCACTGGGAAAAATTTTAACAAATTTCAGTGGATGTTACAGCATGTGTTGGAAATGTGTAGCTAACTTCTAGTTCCTTTATCCTGATCTTGTTTAAACCATTGGTGCAATTTAAAATATCATATACACTGAAGTACTTGATGAAAACAGACTGCACGTCTAGATTTCTTTATCAATATAAAATGACAAAATATTTTTTATTGAACTTGGCTAACATTGCAACTATTTCAGCTCCTGGATATAAAAGCCAAGACTATTCTCTCTGTTAAACTTGGATTTATATATTATGTATATGTATGTGTTTGTGTGTGTGTGTGTGTGTATATACACTAGCAAACATTACCAAAAGGAGGTCTAAGGAGAATGTCCATCATTAGAATCATAGAATCATTAAGGCTGGAAAAGAACTCCAAGGCAATCATGTCCAACCTTCAAACAAATACCAGCATCCACAATAAACTATATCACTAAGTGCTACATCTGCTCTTTTTTTTGAATGCTTCCAGGAATGATGACTCCATCACTTACTGGGAACCTTTACTTAATCACTTTTCAGTGAATAAATTTTCCCAATAAGCAGTCTGAATCTCCCTTAGTGCAACTTGAGGCCATTTCCCCCTGTCCTGTCTCTAGTTGCCTGCATAGTGATAAAGGATTAGCAGAATGCTGAGATTTTTAATGCCTTTCTTGCCTCAGTGTCTATTAGTAATACAAGACATTCTTTTGGTACCCAATCCCCTGAGATGGAAGAAGGGGTAGGGAACAGAATAAAACCCCCATAATCCAAGGAATTAGAGTGTCCAGAGAAAGGCAACAACGCTAGTGAAGTGTCTTATGAGGACTGGCTGAAAGAGCTGGGGAAAAGGAGGCTCTTATCTCTACAACCACCTAACAGAAGGTTGTAGCCCTGTGGAGGTTGGTCTCTTCTCCAAATGAAGTTTGCCATTTTTAAATGCTCTCAGAAAAAGTTATTTTATTCAGAAAAAATAAATTAGATGTAAACTGCAAGCAAAATAATTATTTTTAAAAGATTGATCTCTAGTTATATCAAATTTGCATTCCAAAATAAAGGATGAACACATTCATGAATATTAGACTTCTAGAAAAAAACTGAAGCAAATGAAGTCATTAGTCATTTGATCATCTATTTCTGTGCAGGAGATCAGTTTATGCAAGCATGAGGAATATGTACATCACCTGGAGAAGCACAGTGTCTAATGCTGGGGGTCCTACCCATGTGTCATAAAGAAACCACTCAATTTCACTGAAGTGGTGACTCACAATGGAAGTGACAGACTGCACAGAAATAACTATTACAAATTATTATTGTAAATTATCAGAATGGTACTACCCATTGGATTTAACTTTTTGTATGTGTTATTATATTTCTTCTGTAGCACTCTAGAAAACAATCACCATCTATCACCCCCGTGGTATCAGAAAGTTACTATTCTTGGCTTTATTTTAGAACACTTTTTAAAAATGTTTGAAGTCAATTTTGGTCAGCTGACTTGTTTCCTCTTACCTCATTTTCAGTTCTGTTCCGTTCTATTCTATGCTGTTCCATTCTATTCTGTGCTATTCTATTCTATTTTCACAACATCCTTTAAATGACTTTAGTATCTGACTGCCTTCCAAAAATGCACTAACTGATGTTACTAACATCTGTCATGTGTAGTTCATTTTCCCTCTCATCTTCTCTGCAGGGACAGGATGAGAGAGAAAATGAGCCACACATTGTGTGTGCAATGTAGTGTTATATGCATATGCATTATGATAGAGTCTTTAATTACATGCTCTCATCTTGTTTTCCCACAGGACCCCTGCCTCATTCAGTGCACAGGACAAACACATGTGAGAGATTTCAGAGTGCATAGGCAACCACCAGTTTAGCAGTTCCTGATGTGTTTTTTTCATCTGATCTAGTGCTTTTAAATGTATGTTTCCTCTTCTCATGTTCTTTTTTATTTTCATCTTCACATATTATTGGTATTTTTAATAGAATGAAAACAATAGCAAGAGAACAATCATAAGAAAATTAAATAGAAGTAAGGTATTTGTTAGACCTGAACACAATACACAGTTAATTCCTCAAGCCCCAGTACACCTTCACATATAATCCCAAAGTGGGATTCAGGAAGAAAAAACAGGGGATGTTTTTCCTACCTGCTCCACCCTGCCTGAAAATTGAGGTAGGTAATTATGAATCTGTGAAGTTGGAGGAAGCAAGAATGCTGCAAATATGGAGGCTTTGAAAGAGATACTCGTCTGCTTCCACTTGGCTTGAACTTTTCAGGTACCTGTGTCATCCGCAATGAAACCTTTTGCCAGTAACCCGTTAGAGCTAATTTGGAGTCCTCTCTATTACCATCTGGTACGTGATATGTGCAACACTACATTGTACCATAAACTTGCAAGTAAGTTTTTAAAAGCACAAATAATTATCAAAATGCTTATTATCTTGGAATCAAAATGCTAAGAATTATTATTTGTTATTTTGGGGTTTTTTTCCCCATAGTGAAAGACTTTTTGCTTATTCCTAATCAATGAGTTGATATTTTCATAAGTTGTTTTTCCTTTTGTTTTTTTTTTCCTTAGAATACATGAACATGTAATGACAAGAACACTGCAGATAAAACGTAAATATCGTGTATTCCTTTTCTTTTTCTACATACATCTTAGTTCTGCCTCTTTTTAAATAAAATATGCTTCCATATTTTACAGCAGGTAGCTATTTTTTGTCATTTTGGAATGCCTTCAGAACCACCTTTGACTGGCTGTCATAAAGATTTGTCTAAATTAAAGCAGACATAGTTTCCTTTCAATTAAATAATATTAAGAATTTTTTTTATCTGTTGATAAAAACTTTGTAGTTTCATGAATACTACTGCTGATTTATAAAAATTTCCCCTCTGCTGCTGTGTGCAGTAGTTTCCTACAAAAATGGTCATGGATGCTGGCTTGTGTGCATGTTTTGCAAGTAGTTGCCTACAGTAGTAGATTAACTCCATCTGTTAGTCCACAGGCAGAGCCATTTGAATTTTGCCTGTGAAATCTGAACCCAGGCTAAAGAAGGAGTCTGAACTCAAACCTTTTTTTAACTTCAGATTGTCTGAGCCAATATAAATGTATTGGACTATGGAAAGGAGCCCTTTTAAATCCACTTCAGACCAAACTTGGAAATGTTTGAACAGCTTAAAGCTTTTAACCTTGAATCTCATTGTAGCTTAATGGGGTGTTTTTGTTTGTTTGGGGATATTTTTATTCTTGGTGGATGAGGAAGGTATCCAGATTTTTCTTTTCAGCTATGGATCTTTGATCTCTGCTTCTTTGCAGTGATTCCACTGCTTGTTCCAGCTGCAGTACACCTATCTTATGAAGAAAAGTGCAAAAATGCACTGCTTGTACATGTGGCACACTATAAGAAAATTTTAAGAACTTACATTTGCACTGGAAGTTTTTCAGTTCATAAAAGGTCATGTGTAAATTTATAAAGCCCCCACACATCTAAATCCAGGCCTTTGGGAGAAATACGCTTACTACTAGGATTGTACTTCTGTCTTCATATCAAGAAGCCTGAGTGTCCATTCCAGAACGTTTGAATGCACTGAAAACAAGCATCAAAGCAAATATTACATGTCTGCTAATGAACATTTTCAGAGCAGTTATGTGACGTTTGACAGGATTTTTCTTTTAAAGAGTAAATCCCCTCCAAATGTTCATAAGCGTTAGCTTAGAAGTATATAGTGACAAACATACCATAAACACAGCTGTTACAGGGAAAATGTATTTCACAGGTCCAACACTGAGGATTTCTGTTTGATATTTAAAAAAAAAGTTTTCAAAAACATTCATGGTGCTATGAAGACCTCATTCCTGCTTTACAGAGAGTAGAACTGCATGCCTGTTTGATGGTCATTTATCTGAGATGAGTGAAAAGGAATTTTGGCTAACTGTGAAGAGAACAGAGGAGCCCTTTCTGCCTTTTGATGTGGTGTATATAGCGTCTAGAAGGGGGGCAGGCAGAGAGTAAGGGTAAGCTTTGCTATCCAGCCCTCCTTTTCATTCCCCAAAGCAATTTGGGATTTTCTATTTCTGTCACCACTCTTATCAGCACAAATGTACACATATCAGCACTCTAACAAAAACTACAGATATGCATACTCCCTGCCAATCCCACAATCTCCCTGTCCAGCTAATAATTACAAGGTATTCCAAGAAATACCTGGATTACAAAGAAGCTGGTGTATCATTCTATATTATCTCTTGCTGCAGGGTGTGAGTTTACAAGACGGTATTGCCATAGTTTTTGATACTTTATTACTTGCATTCATTTTAGCCTATTTCAAATGTGATCTGTGTCAGTAGTCTGCTTGCACTGCAGCTTTTACTGGAAGAGGAGTACACTGCTATAGACAAGCATATCTGGTAGCAGAATAGATTTTAAGCTGAGTCTCCTTTGTTCCTTATTTCCTTTAAAAAATTCTTCTCTCTCAATTTTAGTGACTTAAAGTTCATCTTTGTATAGAAAGTTAGAAATAAAATCACATTTCTTTTCCACATATCCCACAGATATGGGAAAAAAATGTACTGCATCCATTATCTTCAAGAAAATATAATCTATTCCTACTGTATTCCTGATGTGGAAGTCTGGAAATTTCATTTATTTTAAGCAAAGACTTGCAGGTTACAAGTTAGTTAGATTTTAAAATTAATTGTCTTCTGAATTATTCAACAGGTTCACAATATTTAAATGTAATTTTTTTCTCAGCAGCAGTGTCATATCATAGCAAAGCCTTTTCTTTTCAGCCCCTTTAGTATAAATTATAAAATACCTCTAGTACCTCTCAGTTTTATCATTCTAGTCCGTTTTTTAAGTTTAACATCAGAAAAGGATAGAAAAGGAGAAAGTAAATTAAATAGCACAGACAGGCTTAGCCAAGATTGAAGTTACTTGAACTCCTGATACTTTTAGCATATTACACTGACAGGCATAAACCAACATCACATACATCTTATCATTTAAATCCTTACTAAAATTGACAAGGGCTGATGTTGCTTCATCTGTCCAGATATGTGTGCATATAATAATGAATTCTAAACTCACCTCTTATGTAGCACTTTTCATCCACAGAGCTCAAAGCTTTTTAGACGGGAATAATCAGCTAACTGATTTGCTCTGGTGACCCAGCAAATCAGCGACATAAGGCAGAATTGGACTTTAATTCAGACCCATGATGACCACATGCATGTATCTCACTGATCTGGTCATAATGCTCTTATGAGAATTCAGTAATATTTATAAGCATTTTATACCTTTTATGTTGCTAGTTTTACTGCCTTTGTAAAGACTTACATGACCGTGTGCCTTTTTTTTGCCACCTTTTTTTAAATTTGAGAAAGAAATAGACATATTTAGAGAGCCCATATTTAGCCAAAGAAATTTTTTAGTTTGGCAAGACTTTTGTAAAGTATTTTATTGCTTCATTCAATAATGTCTCAATTTTTTTCTATGCTACATCTTATCTCTCAATATGCATTTTTTTCCTGGGTATATATCTGAGGCACTGGCTTGCAAACACTTTATTTGTGCCACTTTAGTGTAGACTTCTGAATAATTAGTATTGTGTATTTCTTAAATTAACTTACTCTAATGATGCCTTGATAACAATCTTTGTCATTTCAGTATTCTCAGATTAATTTACTTTCAGTATGTTGCATACGGACAATTTCTTATTGTTTATTTCTTTCTAAATCTTAAATGTTTCACCAAAATTAATATTGGCTCACAACAATTGAAAGAATGACTAAGATACAGTTACAGATCTGGGCCATATTGTCCTCTTCATATAGAGAGTTATAAATTCAGTTAAATTTCTGAATCCCAGAAGTTATTTCTAGATTTTCTCTAGAGTAGCTGAAAGCAGATTAAGCCTGTTTATTAGCCTTGGATAAATATTGACCGCTAATATGCTCAGTAAGGCATAGGTTGTAAACATTTTTATTTTACTAGTTTGATTCCTAAAATATATTTTAATGAAACCACACTCTTTTACAGATCAGCAAATATCCTCTACAGTTAAATTTTATTGCTTCAACAAAGAATGCATTATAATTAAAGGAGGATATGAAATTTCAGTCTTCAAAGTTGTTCACAGTTTGACTAGTATTCAATCCACTCAACAAAGTATGTGGTTGTACTGCAATTCAAACTGCTGTATTTTCTATTTAGATCATCATGGTATTCAGTCCAAACTACTACAGATGGAATTGCAATATCAGTGCATGTAGTTTGGATCCTTTGTTAAACAAATTCAAATGTTCAATATCTGTGCCACAGTACTGGTTAAAGGTGTTTATTCACTCTTAAGCAGTGCTAAGAGGGAATTTTAGTACTGTCTTCACCTTCCTAATGGGAGTCTATAGGGAAGACCTACCACACTCCTCTTCAAAGTGCTAAGTATAAGTGGAAGACACACAAAGTTTTGAATAAATATTAGTGAAAAATTTGCAGTGATAATGGTTAAAGAAGGGGAGAGGTAGCTCAGATTGGTCTCTTACCGTTTTTTCTTTTGTTTTGTTTGGTTTGGTTTTGCTTGTTTTGGTTTGGTTTGGTTTTGATTATGTTTTTATTTAATGGCATGGGTATTAAACATCATTGACATAAACATACCTATTTCTGGCAGTCACTGAACAATTTAGTCTGAATGTGAATATTCTTCCCACACACATTCTGCTTCTGAAAACTAGGTCCCCAGCTTGTGATTTCATCTTTGAATGTGTTTATCCAGATGTAATAAAGATCACTTTCTGTTATTTTAGCATCATAATTATCTAAAGCATCAGTCCTTTAGGCTGTGCCAGTTTCTATTCAGAATAGATAATATCTCTCTCTTTGAAGGATTTGCCAATACTTTCCCATAATTTCAAGTAGAAAATTATCTCTGCATTGGTAGTTGTCAAGAAATAGATGATAGATAGATAGGTAGATAGATAGATAGATAGATAGATAGATAGATAGATAGATAGATTATAGATTATATTAATATAGAAATAGATATAGAGGATATCTATGGATATAGATATAGATGATATAGATATAGATGTAGACAGATATAGATATAGATATAGACATAGATAGAGATAGAAATAGAGATAGATGATATAGATATAGATATAGATATAGACGATCTAGATAGATATAAACCCTCTCTGAAATCAGTGTCCAAATTTGAAAGGTGTTACTGAGGTATACAAGTATTTACAGGAGCCAATTAAGTACTTCAGGTATGTTTCTGAGTCCAGAACAGTAAAGAGAAGTTTTATTATTGATTTTTTTGGAAGAAGAATCCAAGCTTGAAGGGACCAGTTTGAACTAGGCAAATGACAAAAGAGAAGCCTCTCTTTGCTCCCTCAAACAATGCCCTAATAAAACATTAAATATTTCCAGATCAGGTGGTATAACAAGAAAGCAGATGAGTAGGAAACACTTTGGATTTCAGAGCATTTTAAAATTGTCCTTCTTCTTTGATCTCATTTTAATTCATTTTTGAACATATCTTTCTAAACTACTCCTATTTTTGCAGAACACTGTATGCATTTCCATTGCCATCTCAATGAGGAAAGATGATATACTTGTAACACTCCACACTTATTGATACAGAGAGGATGAAATACATTGAAGTTCCTTAGCATTCGATTTTCAATTGTTTTCTCTGACATATTAAGTGATTAATCGAATTACATTCACTGCACCAACATTTTATGGTTGAAAATGTGCCAACAGAAACACTGCATCTTAAAAATGAGATACAAAAAAATTAGGGAACAAAATTGCAGCTATTGGTGTCTTTACCACATGTCCTAAATCTGATCCTCCTCCCAGCAGGTCCATCCTGGTCATAGGTGTCTAAAAGTTAAAATTTTATTGCTACTTTCTTTTTTGTTTACCTGCAGAGCACAGCAAGGTTGTTTATTAAGGTTTGGTTGGTTGGGTTTTTTGTTTGATTGGATTTTTCCATAAAAGTTTGGTTGTATTGATGAAAACATGCATAATATAAATCTAGGAAGGAGAATGGTCATAAAATACTCCCCTCTTCAACAGCTGAGAGTCAATGGCACTTGGATTGAGTTGCAAATATTATAAAAAGAAATCATTAAGATAAGGTCAGCTGACAAACAATGCATTCAAATGAATAATCTCATTTGCTGGAGAAGGAGAAAACTTTTCTATATTCCTATTTGCAGGACAAGGGCTTGTAGAAGCATATAAGTAATAGAATATAGTTTGTGCATTAAAATTAAGAAAGGGCATATTTTTCTTTCCTTAATCACCTCTCTCATGACTGTATCTTATCTGACATTTTTCCCTGCATGCTGATGAAAAAATGTGCACACTGTGCAGGAGTTTGCTTCCTTATCTTAGAGTCTCCTGTCATCAAAGACTTGCAATCCACTGCATAGTATATATTGTACCATTATTTGTCAGCAATTTATCAAAAAAAAAACCAAAAAAACCCACTGTTTTTTTAGATGTAAATTCTAATTCATTGCCATTACAATCTCTCTTCTCTTCATTACAAGGATTTCCATGACAAGACAAGGAGCCACTGTTTCCAGGGAGTTCCATGAGGTAGAAGCTCCATATAGAATTAAATAAATATTTATTTGAAGTTATACAGCATGTTAAGCAGGGGCTCCTTATAGTGCCTTGGTTTTTAGGGACATCATGGTGATGGAACTTGTCATTGTACTCAGCAACTAAAGATTTCAGTAGCATACTAAAAACAAGGCCTCTTATAAACCCCTTGATTTAAAAAATTACACAAGGGATTTACTACTGCCAATCTTATAATGAAACAAAGCATGCTTTGGTCAGAGTTTCACAAATAAAAACAAATTAAGTAAACAGAATTCATAGTTAATTTGAATTTTATATTCTGAGCTAAACTAATTTTACAAGGAAACAAGTTTTCCAACTTTCCTTACAGAATCTGAGAGATAATAAGGTATTAGGGCATTATGTGTTAGTTTTAAAATTATCCACCTCTAAAGAGTACAAAACCGGAATGCAATCTTAAACTTGAGATGCTATCTGTTCTTGGGGTATGCTTATCGTTAATTTTAACGGAAATTGCACGTACACATTAAGAGAAACATAGACCCCACCTCCTTCAGTTTCTCATTTTGTAACACAGTAAATGCTGAGCCATATGGTATCTCTTAATGGAATACACATTTCATCATCATCTCTGTTCATTTATATAGATTTCCTAAGATGTAGCTTAAAAGTAAATGCATCAGAATACATTTGTTGAAGAGGAAATTTACTGCTAGTTTTAGGCATAAATTTAAGGAATGCTTTTAATGACTAAAATATTTGTAAACTGTACTACATATTTTATATAGTGAAACTGTGTTTGTTGCTACATTGCTAATATTCGAAATACCTCATTTGCATTTTAGTAGAAACACTAAAAATACTTTTTTATGTTTCAAGTTTATTCTAAACCACTGTTTTGGACTGCCATCCTGCATTACAGGCATGGACTGAAAAAGTCTTAGAAATATAGATATCATCTTCGAGAAATTGCTTTTAAACTGATAGGAAGTATCATCAGGAGGAAATACCACATGCTGTTAATTATACATGGTTCAAGTTCTAAAACTTAATCAGATGCAGATTCAAACTCCTGTCTTGGTTTGTTATCACAAGAGGGTACTTCTTAGGTGGATGTGTACCTTTCTTGTGCTTTTGAAGATATGCTATACATAGTTGCCTTCACTGTGGGAGCTGTTGTGACTGTTCAATGGCAATCATCTCTGCTTCACAGCACAGTGAAAAAGTATAGGGAAAGTTTGAGAGCCTTCAGAAACAGTCTCTGCTGCTGCTGACAGAGATCACAGCATAAGCTACTTGCTACAGAAAGAAACAATAATAAAACTATTATTCTCATAGTGCCTTTAGCACTGGGGATCACTGAAACCATTGTAAATGGCCTGAGAAAACACAGCTAGTGGAAACATCCACAGAAATTCAAATTCAGAATCCATGTTGCATTCATAGCAAATCAAAATATCTCAAAAATGTTCCAAAATGTTTCTGAAAGTTCACCTAACATGTCTGTGAATTATATCATCAGACTTTAGATGTGAAACTACTTACCAAATGTCTTGCGTGTAATTATGTATTTTAAACAAGCTAGTACTTTTCATTCAAGTACTCAGATTTCTCTCTGATTCAATAAATCTTATTGTGATTAATGGATTCTGTCTAATGCCCTAAAGACAACCCCAGAGAAAACAAAAGTGCACAATCTCTAAGAGGATATGCTGAAGTATAAAGCCTGAACACTGGATTGCACACACCTCTCATGGTTTATCAATGATGAGGGACAAAGACATCTGCTCCCTAGGAATTGTGTTTCTCTCAGGATGTAAATGTTAGACAATATACATTCATTTTTTGAAAACAAGGAGCCTTTTTCACTGCCAAAACTGGGTCATCAACATTTTTTATAGCATGATTTTCATTTTGGTCCATTACATTGAAATACTGGACAAAACTCAAATTTGGTATTATCTTATTATCAAATACAGCTCATATTTAAAAATTGTACTTCATTTAAAGAAAGGAGATATCTATGAGAGAAAAAAAACACCATGGTTATTTGAAAATAGCAGATTGATTATATATGCCCCTTAGCACAACCTCATTTCTAGCACAAAAATTAATGGTTTTTGGCAAACTACTGAACTAAAATCATCATCAAAACGTCATTCAGAAAACAAGGTTTTCTGTGAAATAGGTGGAGTTATTTTGCAGAAAGCCATCTACAAAACTGTGATATTGATACCAAAACATGCAGAGAGCAAACTCAGTCAACAATTTACAGGAATACTTTTTAGTGTCTCACATATTAATAATGTATGTACATAATTCTGCATCTTACAAACACATTGGTATTTTTTTCAGTATTTGAACCAATTTCAGGCTTTAAAAACACCAGCACAGTGAGGACTATGTGCAATAAGAGGAACTACCCTGATGGTTTCTGTGATGGATCACCTGAAGAATGTTTAAGGGAAGACATGTAAAAGAAGTAGTTTTAAAAAGGCATGGCCACAACCCTATTCTTAAAAAAAGCCTCCCAAACCAAACACTTTAAGGACTTCTTGTTTCCTACTCTAACAGTTTCTGCTCCTCAATTCATTGCAACATTACTACAATCATAGGATCATTTAGGCTAAAAAATACCCTTTAAATCATCAAATGCAACCATAAATCCTGTATTGCAAATTCACCTCCAAACCATGCCCCTAACCATCACATCTCCATGTCTTTTAAATAGCTCCAGGGATGGTGACTCAACAGTCTCCCTGGCAGCCTTTTCCAATGCTTGATACCCCTTTCAGTGAAGAAATCTTTCCGAAGATCCAATCATTACCTCCCCTTGTGCAACTTGAGTATACTTCTCCTTTTCATTCATTTGCTACTTGGAAGACACCCATCTGACTACAACCTCAAAAATATTAGCAGAAAACACCACACAGAGTTAGGTCATGAATGTCTGCCTCAGTTTTCCATTTACATGACTGAAATGGAATAAAATGCCTAGCTAAGAAAAATGCTTCCAAATTACGTACTAATGAATTTTTCAGTCAAAATATACTGAAAAACACAGATGAAAATCTGACCCGTGGCTTTCCTGACTAATAAGAAGAGTACAGAAACCTGCAGCATATCTCCTCCACAGCAAAAAAAAAAGTGCCTAAGAGCATGATAAGCAATTGTAAAACATTAGGGTGGTTAAAAAGCCTCAAACAGTCATGTGAATTAGAGAAACCTCAAAGGGAGTTGTACAAGTAAAGATAAAATCCAATCAAACTCCAAGGAAGAGTTTCAGGTATGGATAAAAAGAAAATGGATTTTCAGATGTGGACTAGAGAAAAAAAACACCTAATGGGTAAACTGAGATTAGGAAAGATAGGGGAAAAACAGCAGGTACAAAATAAATACATGGAGGATGACACTGGAGACATGTTTAGAAATAGTTAATTTATTAAATGATCTCATTCACTAAGGTAGGCAGTGAAAGTGACAGTGTTTACTGCTCTGAATTCCTTGGCTGAATTTAACAGGCAACTCTGATTAACAGCAGTTTGACAATGGGATTTCTGTAGTACGACAATATTTTCAGTACAACTACAGATTTATGCTCTAAAAAACTGCTATTCAAAGCAAGCCATCACGTATGAAAAAGAGAAAGCAATTTTATTATGGAAGCTTTTTTTATTGTCTTGCTGGATGCTTAATCATAAAAAGTTAGCACAGTCCAAGTGCAAATCCAGTGCTTTTTTTTTTTTTTGAGTTAACATTTAAATTGCCTATCTCACAATTTCATGTGTTTTAAAACACTATTGTGATTAATCAGATGTATGAATATACACCATTTAATATTACACAAACCACTTCGTATTTGAAATCAGTATTTCCAGGACAAAATTAAGGGATCCAGGAATAAACTATAATGAAATAAAATGCTCAGTGAAAACTAGGAGAATTTTACTTCTTGATTTACAGGTTTTGGTACAGGCCTGCAAATGCTAGACATCTGTACTACATTATTTTCCCAAGAAGTAACTAAAATTGTTGATGAAGTTGAACTTCACATTCACTTTAAATTTCCCAAAGCAGTGAAACTCTGCCAGTTTCTGAATTTTAGCCAGATGTGATATGTGGCTTGCCCCCAGGATCTGATGGATTTCCCACTGGCTGGTTTAATGCAGCAAAGAACCTATTTCATTTATGTGTTTGGAGAATCCAACATGTTCCAATCCAGAATTTCAACTGTACTGAACAATTTATTACTTGCGATATCTTTATCCTCATCCTTACTCAGAAGAATGACTGGGACAAGAATGCTGTCTATCCTTACTTAAGGCAAAAAAGGAAGGTAAAAAAGTGGGAGTAGGTTAGGTCAGAACACACTTGGTACACTATCTCATTCATGGATGAAATGTTCTCCAGCAGTTTATTACTGTGTCACATTTCAACAGCAAAACACCTCAGCCTTTCTACTTAAAAGCACCTTGCAGTGTTGAAAGACAGACAAACCTAAACACTCAGTGCTTTCTGAGGGCTTAAGGACATGAAGGAACTGTGTGTCACACCAGAGGAAGAAAAGATGCGCAGTCTCCTTTTAAAACGTTGTATGTGGTAAAGCTACTGGCCTGATACTGGAATTTGAAACTTTTCTGACAGTCTTATTACTCATGGTAAGGGCTGGCTGGAAACATTTACATTTCATTTGTGTGCTATAACATCTGAGGACAGTAATCAATGAAAAAAGATTTTGTTGTGCCAGACATCATTCTAGCATGAAACAAATGTGTAAAATGTTCTTTTCCAGACTGGGATTCCTTTTGTTCCAAATCGCGATACATTGGCAAGTGATAACAAATCAACACAAACATACCACAGCCCTTATTAGCATACAACATTTCATTTTTAGGATGATCCACAGCCCAAAAATGGAATAAATAGAAACAGAATACATGGGTAAATGAATCCCTTATATCCATAGAAGTCTTACATGCATTTTAAAAAGAAGACCCAAACCATACATTCCACTTTGAACATGTTACTATTAGCATTCCCTCTAGAGTCAAACCTATTGCAGCAACATTAAAATGTTTCCATGCATGTCATGAGGTTATAGCCCAAAGACAGTATTATACTGGGAGCCAGAAGGCAGAGGTTCTGTGACCAGGTGTTATCCTTCTGAGGCCTTTTGTTAGAGGGAGAAATTGGCTAGAGTGATCCTGTGATAGATAATGTCATTCCAAATTGAGATGGATTTTTGGAAAAGTAGGCAGTTTTTGTAAGAACTGTTAGAGTGGCACAAAGGGACTGAAAAAGAAAGTGAAAGTAATAGCGCGCTCATGACTACTGCCTGCTTAGCAAAGGGAGGCTTAGTCAGCCACTGTCATGTCTGCTGAAAATGCATGGTCCTTCCGTGCATCATTCTTCCAGCTGACGACAAAAACTTTTCCCAGAGAAGGAAAGTCACAGAGTTCAGACAATATGCTGATGACAAAACAGAGCAAGTGAAGAGGCAGACTCAGTTATCGCTCATCAAGAGCTTTCTCTGTTTTCTCGAATTCTTCTTAATAGAATTCTGAAAGTGGACCACAGACATGGTAGTTTGCATGGTTTAGCTCTGCATGAGAAATTGTAGGCTCTTTGATTCTGTTACATAAAACAAACCATATGTTAGAGAAAGTAGTAAGAAAGGGAGGGAAGGCACCATAGAAGGCAGGCCAGACTGGCTCAGCAATGTGCATTCCCTGAAAGATTTCCATCCAAAACGACAGAAAAACATACATTAATCTGCACTATGTCTGTCACTATGAGGTCTAAAAAGCTGCTTATTCTCTCTCAAATATAACATAGTTCAAGGTCTAAAATAAATATATTTGGTAGATTACCAACCACAAATATTTATATATATACATTAGTCTGGTCTGCCAAAATATCATGGAAATTGTATGTGATAAAAAACAATTTTATAGGTAGACAAAATTAGTTTTGTTGTGCAGCGTTGCCATAATTACCCTTTATGGCAGTGGAAGTGCTGTTTAGGTAATTGGCAGTAAGGACTAAATACCCGATAGTCTTAAGCTAAAAACAAGTTTTTCAAAGTGCCTCTCTGGATACTGCCAATGTCAGTAACATTTGCTAAAATATTAAAATAATCTATGCCAGACAGAAAGATCATCTAATGGAAAGCCTGTTTGGACATAATACAAGAGCTGCAATTCATATGTTGAATAAGAATCAGAAATTAATTTTCATGCTGAAGCGTTTTGCAAATTAGTCTCTAGCTATTCATCTAGAAAACACCAAATGTTCTGTTCCTTGACATAAATAGTTTTGTATTATTGAAATTTACTTATATTGACTGTTACCTTAATAACCAATAACTTAAAAAAAAATCTACATTGTTAAAACTAAGGGGGAAATTCTGTTTGTGTAGTGATGGATAAATAAGAAGCCGGACACCGAATATAAGAATCACACTGGCCTTTGCAAGCGGAAGATATTTAAGTCACAGAATCACAGAATAACACGGGTTGGAAGGGATCTCCGAAGATCTTCTGGTATAACACTTTGCAGGAAACAGGCTGGATGAGACCATCTTGAAAACCTTTTTTGTTGGGAACTCTACCATGTCTCTAGGGATGGTGTTGCAGGGAATGAGTGTTATCACTATGAATTTTTTTTCTTATATTGAGATGAAACCTGTCTACATGCAGCTTGTACCCGTTGCGCCTTGTATTCTCCTCTGCCCCCTTTGTAGCTGTCCTTTACATTCTAGGATACTGGGATGAGGTGTCCCCAAACTTTCTCTTCTCCAGGATGAGATGATGCAGCTCCTTCAGTCTTTCCTCAGAGGGCAGGTTCTCCAGCCCTTTGGTCATCTTCATGGACTCCTTTGGACCCTTTCCAGTCTGTCCATGTCTGTCTTGAATTGTGGGGACCAGGACTGGATGCAGAACCCTCAGAGTGGCATGACAAATAGAGTGGGAACATCAAGTTGGCAAAATTGCGAAGGATGAAACTGGGATACAAAATGCACGGAGTTCAGTATAGAGGTGGACATATCCACAGGTCCTAGCTTCTTCCCTTTCTTATCAAAGTCAGAAGGTCCATGAACAGACTTAGCTGAATGGTAATCAAAATACATTCTTTTTCACATACAGACAACTGCTCAATGTAGTTTGAATGAACCTGTTCATGAAGATGCATCTTCACAGTGCAGGGAAGAAAAGACATATCACAGGTGCCTTCATGACAGGCACAAATAGATTACCTGTGGTGCCTAACACAATTTACAGTTGCTTGATTTGATTCTAAATCAAAAAAATCTTCTGTACTTTAGCAGTAAGAGTAAAAGTAATTACCCATTGCATTTTTTTTCTGAAATGTAAATTTCTAATTTGGACTTTTGCATATTAGGGCTTTTTTATTATTATGTCTTGCTTTTACTAGCTTTAAAATGCTGCCATTCACTAAACTTGGAAATTATCACAACAATCTAAACTTTCACATAGTAAAAATATTTATGCCCTGAGGCACAAAATATTTTGTCATTTGTTCAAAATCTCATTTAAATGATAAATATGATCAGCATTTAATCATTTCTTTGGAAAATAACATTAAGACATGCCAAATTTTCAATGAACTTATTCATACTGATTCTAATAAGCTGAACAACTTGTTTTGGCTGCAGCTATCTTTCTTCCATATGGAAGTGCTTCTACTAGCTTTTTTCCAGATTATGTGGTTGAGAGGAGGATGTGGAGAAAAGTCCTATGTTGTTTTTTGTGGCACAAATTCATTTTGAGGACTGAAACATGCAGTATAAATTGCTCTTAGTAAGCCTGCACCCCGAGGGCATGTTTTGGCACTATCACAACCGAATCTGTACCTTAACAATCTGTGTCGAAATTCATGAAGTATTACAGCAAGTTTAAGGATGCAGACAGTTTACACTAAGCATGTGTCTGAAGAGACAGCATGCACCTTCTCTTAAGTGCACTGCACTACTGCCTCCTGCAATGGCGTGCACAGAGGCAATTTTAGCATGTTTAGGATGGAAGACAAAGGTGATGCTACAGCAAAGAGAATACACAGAGCAGTGGAATGAAAAGAAAAATTATTATCAAAGAAAAAAAAAGCTTGTTTTCTAATTACCTACATGAAGAGGGAAAAATAACTTTTATATTAAGTAAAAATAAAATTATTACCCAAAGAGATCCATAGTTAAGGTGCAAGAAGAATTTAAGTTTTTCTAAACCTCAGCTCTAGAAAATTACTATTCCTTACTTCCCCATAGTTTTAAATACAAATTTTGCAATCAATTTTGTACTAAACCAGTGATATTATTGTGCACTCAGCTGGCAGCTTGAATAAGCACCGTGCGACTGTCTCTGTTCTCACCTTCCATCCAGGATATTGGTCCTCCCTTCACAAACTCAGTGCACAATGGAGAAATTAGGACAGGAAATTTCCACTAAGAAAAATTTCTTGTTGAACAAAGACTTTTCTGTCCTATATGATGACATTTGTACAGACATCAGAAGAAATTGAGATTTGAGTTGGTAAGACAAAAAGTAAAAAATTTGCTTCCATAGCCATCCTGGAATATGACATTACTGTGTCACCTCCTTGTTCTCTTCTTTAGATTTTGAATGATCAACTGTCACACTATAGGGAGCAGAGTAAGCATCAGTAAATAAAGGAGATCATCTGGAAAAGGCCAATACTAAACCTCATAAATAGTTGTGGAACAGAGATCTGTAAGGAATAGAACATCTTCCAGATGACCATGCTTTATCTGGTATGCACAAATTTCTGACACATACATAGCAAAAATAATTGTGGAACTAGATTAGAGAAGAAAGCAATGAAGTAGTGAAAATAATTTCCTAAATGTCCCAAGGTATTTCCAGAGATATTGTCATTGTGATAATAGTTAATGTATGGAATCATCCAGATTACGCTACAGAATAGTCTTAACACAGTGGATAAAAAAAAATGAAGTAATTTTCAAGAACTGGATCAGACTTATTAAAACTTTATATGTATTGAGCCACAAAATTGAATATGAAAGAAATAGGAAAAATTAACAACAGACACAAAACTCAGTCTACTGAAGGAATAAACTTTTACAGACAAGAAGAAAAAGAAAGGAAAAAAAAAAAGGACAAACCACCCTTGCTAAAAATTAATTCTTTTAAGTATTTTTCATGTGCATCACATTAAATTATACTTAACAGAATAGCATTCATATGTGTATATGGAACAGAAATAGCTCTGTAACTAATGGTGGTAGAAGTGCAAAATCTTCAAAGACTAAGAACAATTTCTTAAACATTTGAAAGTTAGTGAAAGCTTATCTGAGCTATTTTGAGTTACTTTCAGACCTGTAACACTGATCAGAAAACCTCTGAAGAGCTGCCTCTCTTATGAGAATGTCATACTCTTTTCTTGGTCAGCTTAAAACACTGGGATGGGCTTTTTAATATCTTAATTGCTGTCCTCAACTCATGAACCTGGAAAAGTCAATGGCAGAAGCTCTCCTCTTGACTTCAGTAGGAGGGAATGAGATCTTCCAACAAGTATTTTAGAAAAGTTCTATTGTATTGTGAGAATGTTTTTAAGGTGTTTTGGCATTCTTTGTAGCATTGGCCTGGTCTCTTCAGGTTTGAGTTATTTTCCAAAGATACAAGAGGCACAGAACTTTTCACTGGGATGTAGGTCCCAGTCTACTGAAAGCTGACTAGTGTTTTGCCAATTTTCAAGCAGGGTAAGGATGACCATGGAAACTACAGGCCTTGTCAGTGTCATTTCAACAATTGGTAAAATCACAGGAGATATTGAAAAACACCTGAAAGACAATGCAGTTTTCGGTCACAGACAGCACAGCTTCACGAGGGGAAAGTCCTGCTTCTCAAATCTGATTTTCTTTTACAATAACCCACCTAGGCAACCCATGTAGCTGATCTAGGAAAGCAGGTAAATGTATCTTTCTGGATTCCAGTAAAGCTGTTGATACTGCTTCTCACAGTAACCTTCTGGAAAAAATGTCCAGCACACAGCCAGAAAAAACACATAATGGGATGGCTGAGCAACTGCTTCATGGGTCAGGTGTAAAGGGTTGTAGTGAAGGGGGTGACATCAGACTGGTGACCTGTCTCTAGTGGAGTTCTATCCTAGGCCCTGTGCTCTTCACTATCTTCATTAATGATCTGGATGCAGGCGTAGAAGAGATGCTAAGTATTCAGGTACTAAATTGGGAGGAGCTGTTGACTAACTGAAAGGCAGAGAGCCCCTGCAGTGAGACCTAAACAAATTAGCATGCTGGGCAATCACCAACCACATGAAATGTAACAATGAAGTGTCTCATTCTGCACCTGGAATGGGACAATCCTGGATGTACATACTGACTGGGGAATGAAACTCTGGAAAGCAGTGCCATGGCAAGGAACCTAGGGGTCCTGGTTGATTGAAAGTTGAACATGAGTCAGCAGTGCTCTGGCAGCCAGGAGGGCCACCTGTGTCCTGGGGTTCATCAGGCACAGCATCACCAGCTGGGCAAGGGAGGGGATTGTCCCACTATCCTCTACTCACCTTGAGTCTTGTGTTCTTTCCCCTTTCTCTTTAAGGTCAGAAAAATAGCACAGAAAAATCTGTTGGTTTATAGTGATTGTGCAATAACAAGTACACCCACTAGAACTCACAAGTAAATGGATTATTTAGGAAAAAAAATTTCAAATATCATGATTAAATATACTAAATTCCTGAAGCCATTTCTCTAAGAACATTTCTCTGTTTCCTTTTAAAACCTTTCATTCAGTAAAACAGAGGATGAATTTCATGTAGAGAACTTGGCAAATACATAAGTATTATATATAATTTTATGGCATAGGTCTTACTTTCTTCAAATACGATGTCAGGCACAGCTTAGACTGCATGAGCTGAGCTGTCTGCAGCTATGATACAGAAGCAGATTCAGGCAGAATATGCACAGCTGAACCAGTATGTATTTCCAATCCAGCAGAGCTGTGGCTGAATGCCAAAGAGGCAAATAACATCAAAGCATTTTACAAGTATAGTGAGGTGAATGATAGTGATTTACAGCAGTGTTTTTCCCATTATAGTGCAGGAGACAACCCAGTCTCTACAAGCAGCAGGAGTCAGCAAGGCCCAAGAAGCGCCTCATGTGGTGCCTCCTGTTGGCTATTTTGGAATGGATTGTGCTGGTGACCGATACATCAGAGATGACCTGTTATGGGTTAACTCCAGCAGGCAGCTAAGGACCACACAGCTGCTTGCTCAGTCTTCCCAAGAGTGATGGGGAGAGACCTTGGAGGGCAAAAGTGAGAAAACTCATGGACTGACATAGACAGTTTCATAGGAACAGCAAAAGCCATGCATGCAAGCAAAGCAAAACAAGGAACCAGTTTATTGCTTCCCATGTCCAGGCAGGTGTTCAGCCATTCCTAGGAAAGCAGAGCTCCAGGAAATGTAACCACCACTTGAAAAAATAAACATCACCACTTCAAGCATTCTTCCTGGTTTCTGCCAAATTCCATTGTGCATTGTGTCATAAAGTACGGAACATCCTTTTGGTCACCTGGGGTCAGTGGTCCTGGCTTGTCCCCTGCCAAATCCTTGTGCACCACCAGTCTACTCACCGGCAGGGAAGTGTGAGAAACACAAAAGACCTGGAGGCTGTGCAAGTGCTGCTCAACAACAGCTAAAACATCTCCATCTTATCAACACTGTTTTGGTCACAAATCCAAAGCACAGCGCTATATGATCTATTATAAGTAAAACTGAAACTCATTTACTAAAACTTACTAAATTAACTTGATATCTTTAATTAAACTTAACTCTATCCCAGCCCAAAACAGCACATATTCCCAGTTTTCACAGGTAATACACCCAGAGGAGTTTTCTTGTGGGTCCAAATAAAGGCAAGAAGATCACTTGTCAACTACAATTTAAAGTAAAGCAGATTTTTGAGAATTTTATTTATTGCAAATTTATATAGATATAGATATAGATATAGATAGATATAGATAGATATAGATAGATATAGATAGATATAGATAGATATAGATAGATATAGATAGATA
Organism: Passer montanus; assembly: GCF_014805655.1. Lineage (NCBI taxonomy): Eukaryota > Metazoa > Chordata > Aves > Passeriformes > Passeridae > Passer > Passer montanus. Next base: position 4,419,031 of record NW_024365381.1, read on the forward strand.
TAGATAGATATAGATAGATATAGATAGATATAGATAGATATAGATAGATATAGATAGATATATTTGGACTGGGTCTTGAGAAACAAAAAAACCCCAAACCCAACAGCAAAAGGAAACAAACATTTAGACATTTAGTGAAAACACCTTTACTCCCTCTTTCCCTGTCTCAACTTTACTACCATGCTCAGCTTATCTTCAAGTATCTCTCCTCATCCTTCATAGTCTCAGCCTCACTTTTTGGTCATAGGCACCTGTCTTCTGCCACTTGATCCCACCACAGGTTACACTCAGACCCTTCAGCAAGACAGTCAGCAGTGTATACAATCAGGGCAGAGTAGTTTCATTCTGCTGCTGCTTCCATCCCACTTCTTTCTCATGCTCCAGTGTGGGTCCTGCACAGTCTGCATTCCCTTCAGGGAATTCTGTGTTCTGCCGTGCTCATCCATGGGCCTCAGTCCCTTTGGGGACCTATCTGTGCCAAAATGATGGACTCTGCCTTGGCTTGCAATAGGCCTGGTGTGGAGCTGTCTGGAGCCAGCCGTGTCCAGCACGATCCCTCCTACAGCAGCCAGCCCAGAAATCCTCAATCCCTCCCAGAACCTTGCCATCTACACCCACTGCAGTTATGTGTCACATGCTATGTGGTTTGTCCATTCCTCTTTGTTGGTTTCCCTTAGCCCAAATAGACAGGGGAAAGAGAAATGCTCTTCAACACTTCTGAAGCGTAGCAGGACTGGACAGTCCAGAATCATGATTATTCAGTTTCATAATTTCCAAATGTAATATCCATGTATGGAAATTTCACCTAGAAATCAAAGTGTTCCTGTAGGGAAAATTCCAACCCATCTGACATACCACTGTATTTTCTCATATCTTTAGCCTGTCATAACTGCAATAAAAACCAATTTTCTCTGAAGGTTTCGAGGCTTCCCTGCACCATTAGTCTAATGCTGCAAAACTCTGCTTAGTTTTACTATTGGCATTATCATAAACAATGTCACACCTCAGAGCATTCCAAAATCAAATCAGGGACTTATAAGAATGTTCTTATAACATGAAGTAATGAAAAAGTCTTCCAAACAACCCTGATTTTAACAAGCTGAATCACAATTATCCAAATATCTGGACTTTTGAGATTCTGCCATCAATAAAAGCCTATTTCTGTAACACCTCTGATGATGATTCTTGGTTATTTAAATATATGTCTAAATTGCTACTGAGTTGCCATGCTCTGTATGCATTTTTTGTTAAATCTTAATTTTTAGAGGAAAATACTTCTATTGTAATATAGATAAAGGCCAATCAAAATTTTTAAGGACAGGGAGTATTATTCCCAATCACAGACAAAATACAGTTTCTTCAATCCAAATATTAGAAATTTCCCACTCTGCATTTTCCTTCATGTCTGACTTTCAGAGGATATTTCATAATAAATAAATAAACCAGACACTGTGATCCAACAATTCTTGTATTATTCCCAGAACAAGTTTCCTCTGAGAATAATATTCATAGTCTGTACACAGTCCTGTCTGACAAGGTCATAAATAGAAAAGTTCTACTTTATACAAATAAGGAAGAACTCCATTTCATTGTCCACTCTGATATTTAAAATACAGGGAAGGATAAGTACTCAAAAATTCTGTTTCTATGCTGATCATATTCTCATACACAGGTAATTTAATCACAATTAGATTTAATATGCAAATACAGTTTAAGATAAACACACAATGTGGGGAGGAAGAAGAGAATGTACCATTTTTTAGTTACCAGTGTTTGGTATTGAGGAAGTGATACAAATTACTGTTATATGACATTATACAAGTACACAAATGTATTGACTTGCAAATTACTAAAAAAAAAGAATTGATCAAATGGACAAAACACAACATTGCATTTTAATATAGACTTCCCAGCCTCAGAGGGAAGACACAATACAAGAATAGGCTTGTGATCATTTTTGGTCTGGAAATAATAGGCACAGTTCTGCTCTTTCCTCACTGTTCTTTTTAGATTACAGGGCAGATGCAAAAGGCATAATTTTCAAAACTACCTAGTGAGATTTGCCTGTTCAACTAGAGTTTCCTGATGTTATCAGGCTTCATATTACAGTGACGTCAGAAACCCAAGTCCCTGAGAAGTATCTCAGCTACTGAAATACTCCATATCTATCACTCAAGAATACATACTTCAGATCATTATCATGTGAATAGTGTTATTTCCTTTTTTCCTGCTTGTCAGTGCCATTTTCCTAGTCTATAAACTCCTTGGAGAGGAATTATTTCTTACTGTATATTTTGCACAGTTCTTGACACAGTGGGACCCTGACCTTGCCTAGGTTTTGGCTTTCTTCAATATGATTAATTACAATTAACAGTTGGAACAATAACAGAAGCACGTTGATGCTCCATTTAAGACAGATAAGCATTTTCATTTGGATTTGTAATGTGGGGTTTGATCAGTTAAAAAGTAATCTACAAAAATCCATCTGGAGAGTAAAATAAATTGGTTCCACATTTCTCCTGTCACATAAAACTGCTGTCATATGAAAAACAGTCCACATTTTTGTTAATTTCTGATCTGGCATAAGGCACCATTGGTAGGTCTTAATGATGGCATCTGAGAATTTTACACTATGAGATCACTAAGTTAAGACATTTGTGAGCTCTGAACCATGGAAAGGTACTCAAAAATTAATGTTATTTTATGCAGCTCATATCCTGGATTCCTTTGAAATAATCATTCAAAAATAAATATTTTTATTCAACAATAAACAAAGCCACTGTAAGGTGTATATTTTGTCATCTGTTAAAATGGGAATAAAATCTGCATTACTCTGAGGAAATATATATACTTCCTATGAATCATGGCATCTGCTCTGACTTTCTCCAAAAATATTTTGTATGAAAAATCTTAAACATTTTTAGACAGAATAGGAGAAAATATGCAAATATTACAGTCTGTTCACCTATATATACACTGTATTTAATGGACATGAAATTTAATTTTGCCTCATGGGATTTTGATGTCAATGAGAACAAATTTGTATTATCATGAAGGTATATCATTTTATCAGATATCTTGATTAACTAATGATAACTTTGACAGCAACATTGAGGAGAAGGAAAAAAAGTGAGAAGCATATAACCATGAAAAGTATCCATATAGAGAAATCCCTTCCATGTCACATTCTGTCCTGTGTCAGTAAAGTGCAGTCATTTATAAGCAGGAGTATCTCAATCTCTAATGTAATTTCTTTTAAAATGATAACTACAGGTGAACAAGATAAACCAGTCTTTACTTTCCAGGAATATTTATTGCAAATAACAAGGCTTGAAAAAATAATCCCCTAAAAACGTTCACAAATCCCCTAAAGAAGTTTACAAATTTATTTGGCAAAGTATACATGCTAAATTAAATATTTTCCCTATGTAAGAAACAAGTTCAAAGTGTTGCTTACAGTAGCCTGTAAAAGGACATGATTCCTAACACATGTTTTCTGTGAGTTACCTCTAATAAAATATTAACATTGCAGCTCATTGCAGCATCTTGTCATCATCCATTACAATATTCATCTCAACATTTTAAATCCATGTTTTTCAAGCAATCTTCTACAGAGGGTTTTGCTGTGATATCTCATCAAAACCAAAAAGGAAAGAGCTAAATACATGTTATGGTTTGTCTGTATGACTCCAGCTCAAATAAAATGTCATTGTAGATTGTACAAATCACTATGAACAAATGCAGACTTCAAGCCTGGTGTAAAACAGCCCCAGATAAGACTCTAAGACTATCAAATGCAGCTTTGGGACACGCTTTTGTCCCCTTCATCTTTAAGCTCATAGCTCAATCCAATTATCCACAATTTAGACTCTGCCAGCAATTTGTGTACACTTGTGTTGCAGAGGAGGATTTTTTTGTATGACTGAAGTGTAAAACTTCAGCTTACAAGCCAAAAACATCTTCAAAAGAAACCCATGAAATGAAACAGTAAAAGCATGTTATGGCTGTATGATCCAAAAAAAAAAAAATTACAAGCCCCTACTATCTAATCATATAGCAAAATTCACCTCAATACCTTTTTTTAAATTAAATCTTCAAAACAGACTTACCTTATTTTGTTCATGAAAGAAAAAAATAAAAATAAAGGATTGTATGTAAATTTTTTCTTCCAAATACAACAGGACTGAGGGATATTTGGAGTAGACCAACATAGTTTGGATTTCCAAGACAAAAACCATGAGGACTTAAAAAAAGTCAGCATTTTTGCAGAAGATAAATATTTTTTTACGTATTATTTTTTGACATTATTTCCACATACAGTGGAGCTAGAAACACAGAATCAGATCTTTGGTTCTATCCCACTAAAGCTGTCTAGAATATCGGTCTTGTCCTCTGGATATAAATATTTTCAGCTTTCATTAAGCATATTAGAGCAAGAAATTATTCTGGCAGTTGAGGACTAAGTGACCAAGAATCTTTCTCTAGCCCTCTGTATATTCTAAATGTCCAGACAAAGTGAGAAGGCCAAGTGAGTTTCTGTCTACTAGATTCTGTGTGAGGATTCCTCAAAATACACTGGCCTTAAATATCTGTAGAGCACCATTAGAACAGACTGTTTTGTTTACCTCTGGAATCCTTTTGGAATTATGTACAACTTCTGACTTGACACATTATTTTAGTCCCATGGTACCCCAAGCATTTTGAAGTTACATTTATTCTAATGTTTTATTTGATGGAAAAAATATCCTAAGAAATATCAGAGGATTTTCTACTAGCAATTACTCTACTTTTCAGGGCAATATGTCCAAGCAGAGGTTTGGACCTCATTTTGAGACAGAAATTATGTACAAGATTTTATTAGTAGCATTTTATCTTGTGTAAAATGTGAATACACAGGAAGCAAAAAGAAATTTTTACTAAGAAATTCAGATTTCAACTAAAGTATTAAGTTATTTGATAAGACAAGACTTGAGAGGCTAAATGACTTTGTTAGGATCACCTATGCAAAAGAAATAAAATTAGTGGACTTCAACAGTAATATCTTAGTGTTCTATTACTACTTCAGGGAAAAAAATGCAACTCCATGTAGGACAAGGGACCCAACAAAGATTACCGTGACACACTAACTTCTGGCTGATGTCAGAGTACATCAAAGTTGTTAAAAACATTGTATATTAGAGTATACAGGTATACAGTACATGAAATGGCCTTTCTCCTGTGCTGGGCACCACAAGGACACCTTATGGAAAAATGTTTAAATCACAAATCACAGTGACAAAATCCCAGCACACATCACACGATACCTGAATGTTTTCTGTTCCACTGATCTGTTTATATGGGGTAACAGGCCTGCTTCTATTCAAAACAGTTTGTGAATTTAACTTCCCACAATCCATGACAAAACTACAGTGTTTTAGAGTAAAAATTAAGAGTAATACTTATTTAAGTAAAAGTAATTATGTTTAGTGTGACATCTATTAAAATGACAGGCTACAGTCATCTATTAAATTACATATCCCATTCCAGATTTAAAGAACTCATACTCCTAAATCCTGAAAACCTAACAAGCGAACATAATACATGCACAGCCTTCAGACCAAGAGAAAATGTAGTACCTAAACACAACAGAAATATTCCAATAGTTCTCCCAGCTGAGTGCCTCCCATCAAATTGTTATACTTTTACCCTCTCTGAGTTACCATTGTGAAATGATTTCATGACTTATCAAGTCATGGTCATGCATGTTTGCCAGCTTTCAGATATGTAGTACAAATGGTAATTATAACCATTGCAAATGATGTATCTTCCCAGTGCTTCAGATTCAGTGAGTTAACCTTAAATGCAAGGCAAATTTAAAGATGAACAATTTACTTAGATAAAGGAAAACAGAAAATATAATTAATCACTTGCCTATCCTCCAACCCTAGTTTACAAAACCATGGCGCAACTTTATTGAGCTCAAAATTGAAGGGTGACAAGGTTAATGCATAGCTTTAGACCTCATGGTTTCATTAGCAAACACATTACAGACTGCAAAGCTGAGCTGACAGTAATGCTAGGCCCAAACAAAGTAAATAATTATTGGCTTGGCAAATGAGGAAGCACTTGCAGAGTTTGTTTACATTTAGGTTTTGGAAAATTCGTGTTGGCAACAAGTCAAATACAGTTTGACTAGTAACTGTGACAATTGCTCACAGATGCAGCTGGAAGAACAACAAAAGAATGAATTTATGGTTCTTTCTCCCCTGCATTTTTCCCCTTTGTTGTCTTTTTTCTTGTGCTGTTTCTTCTTTCTCTTTTTTATCTCTTTTTCCCCCCCCTTTTTTTCCTTACCATTTTGGATCAATAACAAACTTGTAGCCACAAAGATAAGTGGGTTTTCATGGCAGATGGGCCTTGGAATGTATAAAAATCTCATGTTGCATTTTGTCTTTTGGCCACATATTGGAAAAGACACAGCTGTGCTCAAGCTGTACTCATAAAAGCCTTGCTCCCTGACAAAATGTATGAGTGCCTCCAATTCTTGTGGGTCTGCACTGGATTTTCAGGAGAAATACATCACTTCAGCACTGGTGCACTGTTAACAAATTTTATCAGGTTCCAGGGGTATGGAATTATGCCTCACCTCAATTCCCATTATGCAATTCATTGTTTGGTTACAGAAAATTCAATTAAAAAGGCAACCTACGAAAACTAAAATAATTAAATATCCTGTAGCTGATGGAGAAAAATTGTGAAACTGCAGTTCTCTTTCCAATATTTTATACAGAATGCATCTATTGGAAACAATTAAAATTTTCAACATCGTCATATGCAATAGTCTCACAGGATAAAGAATCAGTAAGAATCAAGCATTAAAAAATAAATTTCCTTAGAATCACACAATTGTGTAAGATATAGTCAACAGATTATACACAGAAGATTATTCACTTAAGAAAATTTTGCAGCAAAACCCAGCAGTAATTGCTAAAGCTCACTTCCCATCAGAGTGAGCTAAAAGAGTTTGGTCAATTCTTGTCAGATCAGCACATGTAAGTGTATTTCATGTACGAAATTTGAGATTCCGAGTCTGATCAACATAAACTTAATTTATCTTCCCCTGCTTAGTGAGCTACCAAAATCAAGTCTCATTAATCCACCCTTCTGAAAACTAGTAACACAACCAAAATATTTTGAAAATAATCATCCAAACTAGAAACAGAAACTTTAGTGAACATTTGTGTATTTTGCAGTTGTTTGCAGTGTACTGTTTATATTATGCTAATGTCACTACATTTTTATTTTTTGAAAAGAATTAAAATACAAAGAGTGATAAATTACATTTTTGCATTTCACAGAGCAACTATAATATAACAAAATAGTTTTGAATGCTCGTTGCATTTTTCTTAGGAAAAAAAAGTTGGAGCAGGAACTGATCTCCCTGAAGAATTATCAGGCCAGTATATACTAGGCATAAATACTCCTCCAAGATCTTGGGTAGATGACAAGACTTTCTCAGCTTGCTGACTTTCACTGATTAAGGATCAAAAAGGGCCATATGTGCTGACTTTCCAAGCCATAGATGCAGTGACATAGCAATATTGCATAAGAGATTGTTCCGTGCTGAAGGTACAGAGGTATTTGTGCTTAACTGATCTTTCTTCTCTGTGCAGGTGAGTGTGTATGAGCAGAGATAAAATATCTGTTGAAAACCACAACAGATTAGCAGTCTCAATTGAAATAAATGAAGTTATTCAGTAAAATTGAGCATTGTTAATTGAGATCATCATAGCAAAGTTTTCTGGTAAAATATTGGAAGTGAGATAAAATAGATTTAGAGAGATTAAATTCTCAATAGATGCAGAAAAAAGAATATTTATAAATACAAATCTAACAGGGGAAAAATCCATAACAAAAAAACCCAAAAAAAAAAAACCACCAGTGTGAAAATGACATGGTAGAAAGTACTTCCAATGGGTGTATAAACAGAAAACAATATTGATTAAGGTGTATTCTAATCAATACACAGATACTTCAGTGCTTTATGTGCAATTGGCTTGGATGACCTGAAGAGAACATGGTTCCACTGAGTGCAGACGTTAGATACCTGTGCTCTAACAACTGTGAAGATCTGACACTGTCTAATTATTATGGGGAATCAGATTCTTACACAAAATGCCAAAATTTCTAAGTATCAAGGAGGTAGGAAACACTGGCAGAAATTTGTTGTTTGTTTGATTTCAACATAAACATTTGAGTAAACCTTATAATGACATTTCAACTTTAGGACATTTATCACCTTGATGTAAGGAAACATTCTCTAAATTAATCTCTGATTAAATTAGTAAGCAGTAGAGATATTGGATAACTATATGGAAGTCTGGATTTTTTTGCATCATCATTTTTACCTCATCATTACACAGTGTATTTTATAAAAAATACCTTATTTTCCTTACCTTTTGTCAAAAGACCATCAATATTGTTTGGATGTCAAAAGGTTTGCCTTTATTATGAGCACTTTATTGAGGAAAAAAGCTCCTCCAGTGTTCTGCTGATGCCCAACAGAAAATTTCTGCATAGAATAAGCGACTGACTCAGTGAATGACACCTGCATCAGCTTTATCTTTCTTCTTCTTTGGCATAGGGAATGAGTTTGAAATAGCACCTTCTAAATCTGCACATTTCTTAAAAAACATGTCTGCCACGAGCTAAATTGCCTTTGATAGTTTGCAACTGCCTCTGCAGGTCTGATGGCAGCCTCAGCAATTTGGCAGAAAGGTGATGCCAGTTTTCACAACCAGTGTAAATGCTCAGGAATTTTCAGCTGCCCTCTTCTCTACAGACCAAAACTTGTTTGATCTCAGCCTCTACCATCTGCTGCTGCTATCTCAAAACCAAACCAGAGAAGTCATTTCCCAAACTAAGTAATCATCATCTACAATAATACAGGTTTGGGTTGGCACACCCCAAGAGCATTTTAATCTTCCCAAAGATCTGAAGACATACTGTACTAGATATAAAAAAAGGTTTTGTAGCTTATTCTTCTACACTGGCTTTATTTTTAGGAAGATGACAATTGAAATGTCTTGGCAAAAACAAAAGCCTCTAGAGCTCTATATAATCTGAACAGAGTTTAAAGTGGTCATCAATGTCACTACTGTATCACTTTGATCTGTGCAGACTTCATTGGTTGAATTCAGTGATAATGACAGATGCTCAACATCTCTTACTATCAGGCACATAAAAATACATCTTCTGAACAAGCTATGCATACAAATACATAGACCTGATAGAAATAAAAGAGTGCCTCAATAATGTGCAATGTGTAACACTAATCCCTTCATGTGATACATCTCAGCAAACATTAATAAACAACCTTGGGTATGCATCACAACATAATTTTTCATTTTTAGAACAGTTATTAGCTTTTTTTCCCAAATTGAAAAATATTCACAAGAAATGTTTTTGAGCAAATCTGAGCAGTTTATGTGTTCATCAGCAATTGATATTTGCAACCACACAGGAAACAGTTTTTCAGGACTGGCATCTGATTTTGGAGACTTACCTGGAAATGTCAGATAAAAACTGTATTAGAAGATCAAAACTTGAGGTGCAAGCTCTAACAGGCAAAAGACAAGAATGACTAAAAGCAATAGCTCTGTCTTTGCTAATATAATACATCAGTCCAGTGTAACAAAATGCTAATTAAAACATTGTCGTGGCACTGATAGACAGATTTCACGTTTACTCTGGGATTACACTAACAATTATCACCAAGGTCCAGGCTGAACATGCCCTGAATAATCTGGAATGCCTGGCTGTTAGAACTTTTTACATGCCAGGAGAATTCCCTAACTAGAATAACGAAAATAATTTAGGATGGTAAGAGACTGTTAATTGTTTTAATACATTACGATGGTCCTAGAGCTATTCTGCTCTGGGGATGACTTAATACAAAGTATTGAGACTTGGAGTAAAGCCCACTGATCCAAGGGAAGTGCAGTGGAAACAAATGCTTTGCTCAAGGGAAAAAAGAACTACATTTGATACCAGTTCTCTGTTTTGAGGGCGTCACGAGGAGAATTTCCAAAAGAGAGCAAGTAGCAAGTGTGCTTTTTATGCCTTGGCGAAATCCTGGTAGAGTTTATCTGAGATTAGTTCATTTTAAGATGAATGGAAATTAAAATAATCCTCAAGTATACAAAATATCAATGTATGTAGTACTGCTTGGAGACATAATAAAAAGTGCTGTTGCCTGTATGTGTCTAATAGATTGGTTGCTTGCTTTAAAGATTTTTTAATGGACTTAAGAAAATAGGTCTGAGCTTAATCAAATTTAGCACCAACTACTTTTTAAGAAACAGAACATCTGAATTAAAATTAAGATTTGAGACTTCTATACAGTTGTAGCTAACTACTAAGCCCACCAAAAGCCTAGAAAGTTAGGCAAACAATTTAGACTGCTGAAATTTAAAGCACTGAAATTTAAGTCTGCAGCCTATGGCACTGCCAGTCAAAGCAGGAAACAACCTGACAAAGAAAGCAAATTATTTAATTTTTCCATTCTTTTAACTTAAAATGTAGCTTAATAAGCCTTAAAAATGGGATCACATCTTTGCACATTTATAGTACTCATCGGGATTTTGAAGTCTAATTTGAATTTTCAATTGTATACTTAAATAATATAAAAAATCAAGCAATATGAACTTAAAATACTAATTTCTCTTTCAAATACATTTTCAAACTCTAAGTCTAAGAACAACAGTTTTGTTTCTTCTTGCTAGGGAAATGTACCAGATAGAATGAGTTCGAACAGTTATTTTATGCCAAAATATAGATGAAAAATATCCTGACGCACAAAAAACTAAACCAATTCACTTCTATCAAGATAGGCTTTCGCTCTGACTCTTGTGTGTCCTCACTGAGTAAGTCAATAATCTTACTTTAATATCATCACCACTCTCCCTCCTTTGGCCTTTTGTTTTCCTGTTGCTTCTGTATTTTCCTATGGAGGATTAGACCAAAATATCTTTGAGACAGGGTCCTCACTCTGCTTCTGAATACAATAAGCTGCCTTGGCCAAACAGGGGGAAGTGTGAAATAATAAACAAGCCAGCCAACCAGCCCTCACACTTCATTATCTCACAGTGGCTTACAATATTTGAATGCATTGTTCCATCTCATAAAATCTGGCCATAATACAGGACTTTGGGGAATCAGGAAATAATGAAATTTCTGTCACTGTTGGCTCTCCCTGCATTATACAGGGGCTGAGTCTGATGGACACACATACCACAATGGCTGTGTTTCCTCAAATAAAAGCAGACAAGGCAGGTCACAGCCGATATTTCTCACAGTCCTCTGTGATCTTACCTCTTGCCCTTCAGCAGGCTAAAGGCCTACCTAGCCAATCAACCAGACTTTTACATCCTCTTGGTTCTCTTGTCAAAATAAAAAAAGGAAACTAAACAGAAATTCTGATTTCTAGGACATTTCAATTAATAGCTAAGAGGTAGCAAGGAATAATATTTGGCATAGGTTTAGAGCACCTGCAACAAGGTCCCATGCTGCTGGTCACTGAATTGGTAAAAACCCATGGAGAAATCATAAGTTACAAATTAGTGGACAGATTTTATTAATTCAGCTGTTAACTTGGTTTTTTGTCACATATCCCTGGGCAGAGAGTGGGCAGATGCCCTCTCCCTGGAATTGTTCAAAGCTGGGTTCTGAGCAACTTGACCTAGACGAAGACATCCCTGCTTGCCTATGTTTAAAGGTCCCTTCCAAACCAATCTACTATATGAATCCAAAAAAAAATTATGCTAAGAGGCATATCTGAGGCAAAATATGCAATCTTATAGAAAATATACTCACTGGAAGGGTTGTAGGTGGACTAGTAATAATCCCTTCATAGTGTCTTTGGAAAAGATGTGGTGTTTTTTCAAGCTTTGAAAGCCATAGGCTTTCCTTCATATAACCAAATGTTGCTCAAGAACACTGGAAAATCTATGGTGGGGATTACACTCTTTCAAGTGAAAAACAAAAAAAAAGTAGAAAATAATAACAAAATCTCCATTCAACTAGTCTTTCTCCCTTTATGCCTCAATAATTTCCTTTATTTCTTCCACAGTAAACTCCTTCATCTTTCTTAAATCACAATATTCATTGATTATTTTTCCACACATAGAGGAGTTTCTGAGCATACTTTTAAATGCCATTAAAAAAAAACAAACAAACAAACAAACAAAAAAATAAAACAACAAAAAAAACCACCACCAAAACCTATCTTCATAATCTTGTACTTTGCTAACCTTGTCAGAGACTTCAGTGGAGTTACTTGTCTCTTAAGAGCACAGTTTGGGTTCCACCAGACAAGAGGGAAAACTTTATTTCAGCTATGCCATGTTTCCTTTCCTCTTTGTAGTCCCTCTGGGCTGCTTAGAGACACAACAGAACCCTAAGGTGCCTCATTTCCCACACTCTCTGCCTCCTGAAAAGCCAAACACAGATATATAAATGACACATTCTTTGACTTCGTAATGAATAAATTTATCTAATATAAATTCCGGCACATACAACGTTAAAGACTGAAGAGCACATAATGCATAAATAAACAATAGGTTCCACTTTATAAAATCACGTAATTATGCATGGAGGAATCTAAACACAAATATAGCAAAGCTAGCAAAATATTAATCAAAATATGTCATCAAAAGCTTCCCATTCCTCGCCCCCCATCCCCCACACCTGAGTTTTTTTAAATATAGGGAAAGCTAATTTATGACCAAAAGTTTTTCCGTAGTATTTTAATGCCACTTGAATTGGACTCCAGATCTTAGTTTGCATTTCAGTGTTTCTGGCCCATATTTTGGTATTAACATGAAAACACATCCAATTTTCCATAGTATTGATAGTTTCAGCTTTACATGGGTCATAGTATTTTGCATATTTCACCTATATGATTAAGTCTGATTTTCACAGTGATGTAATTTATATTTTAAATTGTTGGAAGCAGATAATTTAAATGCTTATATGTAGTTCTATATTACTTATGGATTCTGTGTACCTCTGGATTCCATCTGTGGACATACTGAGACTTGTCATTTATTATGGAAACTTTCACCTCGCATAATATTAGGACCCCTAAATCATACTTCAAAAACAAGACTGTATTTGCTTGCTATCTATTTCTTTATATAAGAACAAAAGTTTTAATGGTTTTTTATAGGCATTCACCTAGATGATCACATTTTGCCAAAATTGGTAGATTTTTCTCTGTTCCATAAGGAAAGTAAGGAATTGCAAATAATCTTAGTGAAAATTTTAAGCACAATGCTATCAACTATTTTGAAGATAAGAAGCTAGAATTCATTTCAGCCTTAACTAATCTCTCTTATCCATTGTAACAGGTCTCTTCTACAGAAAAATCTACTTTTCCCAATAAAGGTACCCAAGCCATGTCGCAACATGATACATCACTAGTTATGTTTGGACTTAAGATAAGCTTGTACTTAAGCATAGCTAACAAAACACTCATGTGTAACAATATCACACCCAAATTATCTTTATGGTCACTCTGTTCTTAAGGAAGAAAATCAGTTGTACACTCTTATTTCTTAATATGCAGAGCTATGAACCTTCAGCCAGACAGGACTGAAGCACAGCTTTGCTCCTCAGGTACAAAGTAGCCTTTTACAGAGCACTGGTGTTATTCACAACTTTCTTAAAATACAACATGAACAATTTAGCAATCCTCTAATCTTTTTACTGGACTCCACGTGCAGAGGTGTTATTTAACATTTATCTTTAAGCTGACCTGCCTTATAATGGCACATCATATTGAAGGAAATCAAAAAATTGTATTTCCCTGCTTTTTCCTGTGAAAATAGAAATTTATGTTCAAAGATTCTACTTTTCTCTACTTGCTAGATGTAAATATGTCAGAGATACATTAAAATGGCATTCAATATAGACTACTATTTTAAAAACAAACTTGTCATTCTCTTCCTGCTCAATTGCTCATAAATTCAAGTATGAATAAAGATATCAGATTACATTAAATGCATTTTGGTATCTGTAACTTTCTGCAATGAATTAAAACTGGCTGATCATGTCTCAAGTGCATTTCATTTTCCGTTGATTCATGTACTGCAATATAACCTTCAAAATTCCCTTATGCCAACAAACTCATTCAGATATGCTGAGTGTAGGAGCAGATTAAAGCGGCTATAAGATTGAAAACTGCATCAAGACATCAGAGAATGCAGTAGAGGTATAATGAAAGTGTAAACAAAACCTGTAAATATAGAAATTACTTTTTATATAATCCACTACTGTATTCAGTGGAGAGTTTTGGTGTAAGAAGAAGACTTTAACCCAGAACAAATTGGTACTATCACTGTATTGAGACTGTTTCATTCTGCTCCATTTAAGAATTTTCACTTCAGGACTCAGCACTGAAAAATATTTACTCTTCTGTTCTCTGAAAATAAACTCTATCCCAAAGTAAAATTTAAACCTAAGGTGTTTTAAAGATAGAACTAAAAGAGCATTGCATCTTTGTCACCTGGTTGTTTTTGAAGTTACTTTCAAAAATAACCTTTCTTACTTTCCTTGTATATGAGCGTTTTGCTGCTGAGCTGTGAAATCCAATCCATCCTTTAAAGGCTTTTTAAGCAAAAGTGCATTATTACTCACTTAGTAGCTTCTATTTTTTCAGTGGTAGCTATGGTTATGGATGAATGCTTTCAACAGAAGTTAAAAGACAAAATGAGTAATTAACAATACCAAATCAGAGTCTGGTGTGCTTAGTGAAGCCTGACATAATCTTCAGGGTTCAGCTAGCATGCAGAGTTTACAGACTATCTTAGTTTTCCACAATGAAATTATCCACAAAAATGTTTTCTTGCATAACTTTTATCTCCAGGATTCTATCAGCAGAAGTTACCTTTGACACTAAAGAGTTAAATGACATGAATGGGGGGAGGATGGAGATAAGAAAGAAAAAAAGAAAAAAAAAAGGGACATCTGGCAGCAAGGAAAATAAAACAGTTTTTGTAATTCAGTATCTCTGTTTATGGACCTTTTGTTGTCATACTCCTCATTTCCTGTGGACTTCTCCTCCCCAAAGGTTGCACTCATCTAACACACCCAGACAGCAGCACTTACACACCTAGTAAAAGGATATGTTTAAAGAACTGGTTGTTCTTAACCTGTGCATTCATTTTAAACTGTGATAAAATACCTTTGCCTTGTAGCTGTGCGGATCCTTTGATTCTGAACTAGATTGGTTTTGCATGCATGGAGATGATTTGCAAGTGGGAGATTGGGGATTCAGAGCAATGCATCTGCACCAACTGCTGGTCTCTAATTCCCATGCATTTGACCAGCTTCATGCCACTACATTTCTGAGTTGGTATGGTAATGTGTGGAATCAAATCCATCATGAAAGGCACAGGATCAAAGGAGGAAATACTTGTACCACTCACCCAAGTGCCTGCCCTTTGTATAGCTTACCTCTTGCACCAAGTAGATTAGGGTTGATAAATAGCTGGAGTGCAGTTTCAGTCCTAGTAACATGCTATGAAAACATCTTGCATTCAGTGGCTAATCCAGACTTCTCCCTTCCCTGCCAGACCACAAACCTTTCATCATAAACTTCTCCATTCATCTTACACTGGCATGAAGAGCGACCCATATTGGATACATCTACAGATGTTTTATTAGTAGCACATGTTTTGGATGCTGGAATTATATGAGAACATACTGTGATCCAGCTGCAGGTGTTTACTAAATAGGAAATAAGTAGAAATATCATGGAGGCACTCTAGGAATGAAGCAATTCAATATTAATTTAATTTACTCAGTGTTTATGTTAGCTGATTTAAATCTAAATCTGCTGTTCTTCTGAGTGTATTCCTGTTCCCAAGACACACATTTCCCTAGACATGGTTACCTCAGTCCCCTGAGCACCCCTCCTGAGCCATCACTGTAAGTAAGGAAATGCCAGCTCCTCAAGGAAGGGATGCTGACATGAAGGGTCCTGGGAGCCCCAGGGGAGGCCAGACAGCAAAAGTCATGGCAGTGTATGTCCTCAGAGGCATGGCAGATGTTGTGCAAAAGTTTAGATTTAAAGTTCTATATTTAGATTTATGTAAGTAATATCCGTTTCCTGATTTTTTTTTCTTATAAATGTTCTCTACATGCTACACAGATAAAATCGGGTGAGGTGGTGTAGCGGGAGAAGGGAGTGAAAAGAAGTGTTTTAATGCCATTAACAGCTTATTGAGTTATGGTTGTTTCTGTTTCAAAAACCCAGGTAATAGGGTTTTTCAAGTGAATTGTCAGATAATTAGAACAGAAAAGTATTCATTTCCTCTTATCACGCACAATTGTAATAGCTTTATCCTTTCTCCATGTAACTTTTGTTTTCTAAAACACAGCTGTTATCCTGAAGGAAAAATAAAACAGAACCCTTGTAAATTTAATAACAAAAGGCCACGAATAAATATCACATCTCTTCTGGAATGAATAATTTAAGAAAGACAACTATAAGCTCTTTAATAGCAGGTATCTTAGGTAACCACATAGGATATAGGGAAGAATCAAATACCATGTTCAAACTCTGAGCAATCCATGTTCAGAGACAGCACAAGAAAACCCGGATAAGAAATAAAGCATGAAAGACAGCATTTCCTTTTATTTCGCACTTTTGAACTTGAAAATCAGGTTATTTGCAACAACTAAAAGTTTTTGGTCCTTAGTTGTTAGCAAAATGAAAACATTTGTTTAATATGCTCATAATAGAGGGTTTATTTTTTCATTCACTAACAACTTCGTTAAGCACACAGTTAATTTCTGTCACACTTTGAATTCAAGGAACATATATTAAGAAAAACAGGCAATTTAAAATTAGACATACTCTTATTAGAAGGTGCATCCTGTAAGCTGTCAAGACTTGTAAAAATGCAACAAAACATACATCAGTGCAGGGAGATATGTCAGAAGTTTAACAAAAACAATTTTCTTAGGGTTAGGATGTGCTTAAACTGCTTTTATTAATAATAACTTCTGATTATTTTATGAACACATAATAAGCACCTGTACTGTAATTTATGAGATTGTGTAGGAACTGCACACAGTATTCAAAACATGGATATACCACTTACTCTATAGTAATGATATTTGGGGTTTATTTCTATTAAAGTAATTTACAACAGTATGTTTGCCTATTTTACACCATGAATTGAGCTGATGTAAGCTGAGAAACAACTCCAGAACATCTAGAGGTGCAACAAGTATTTTATAATCTATCACTTTTATCCATAATTAGGTTATATATTTTTATGTGAACTGATTTTTTACACAATTAATTTTAAATTCTTCAGCAGTTCTTTGAAGATTTATAAAGAACTGTCTGGCTTGCTTAATTAGATATCTATGTTTCTCTTTCAGCATAATTTTTCTCAGTTATATGCAAAAAAATTAAACACAGGAAAGCTTGGGAAACTTCTTTTAATTTTGAACTGCTAATGAATTCCTAGTCTCTGCTTCCTAAATTTAGTATGCTGTCAATCTGGAAGATGACCTTCCTTCTTATAAGAACTTATTTTCTGCAAAAATTTGTAGTGAGAGATTTTATCTAAAGGTGTTTTCTTAAAAACAAAACAAAACTTTAACAGTGCTATTATTCTTCACTGCTTTCTTTGTGTTTCTTCAAACATTTAATGATAGCCTAAGATATGAGACCTCTTTACAAAAGCAATGTTGGCCTTTTACTGACACATATTAATTAATGTATTGTAATCCTTTTCTAATTATACTCTCTGTATTTTACTTATGACCAAAGGTTTGTTAGTCAATATTTCACCACATTGTAATGCTGTTTAAGATCATTTGCCATCTTCTATTCCTCTCATAAGGTATATTGCTTCTGTGAGACTAGAAAGAAAATCACAATTCATCACATTGCAACTTAAACCTAACAACACCTAATGGCTTTGGGACCCACAAGAAATATTCAGTTCATATTGCTCCCCAGGCAGAAAAATATTTATCTGTTTAGCAAGGTAGTTACACACTGCTCTTTTGAGGACATTATCTATACTTATTGTCAGAAATAGAGAACATTATCTGTCAAAACTATTTTGTAAATCTCAGTACGCCTGCAGTCAAAGATTGAAAAAAGAATGTTTAATATCAATGTAAAGACCCACTGTATCCATTTCCACTGCGCTTCTCCTGTCTATATTTTCAGGTCATAGATTAAAAACTATTTCCAAAGTATCAGTATTTGTGGTTGATGGAGATCATGTACCCTTTATTCATAAAAACAGTGGGCCGACTTCCATAGTGATATTTCTTACACTAATTGAGAGTTGTAATGTATTAAACAAGAATGATCACACAGGCTAATTCCTTGTGTCTAATGTGCAGTAAATATACACAGCAGATTGGTGCACACTAGCAGCCTCACGTCAGACAATCTCAGATAAAATGCAGAAGCCAAGAGTTTCTAGTTTCTAAAAACCAAATATGTGTCAAACAAGCCCTTTGTTCTACGACCAATAAAACTCTTGACTTTGTTCTTCTATATGATTCTCACTTCTCTTTATGGTCTTCATTTCATTATTTCTAATAAATCAAAGAGACTGACTCATCATGGAAAATTGTGTAAAAGTAGGACAAAGATAGAGATAAATCCAGGAGATGTGGACAAAGGAAAGAAAACTGATTTATTTGCACAAAGTTTTCTGTGGAGTAAGCCTGGAAATGAGAATGTGTTGTGAAATGTGGAGGGCATTAAATCATGTCTAACCCTAAGTTAAAACACCCAGTACACTGAACCATTTTAAGTGAGTCACAGAACTTCCAGATGAAATTACAGTGCTAAAAAATACAGGCAAAATTAATGTGTGAAGGCTAAATATATGGCAAATGCACTAGAGTAGGAATGGTACTACTTTCAACTCTTTTGTCTTTAATTATTTCCCAAGTTTTACAGTTGAGTTGTATAGCTTGAAAAAAAATGCTGACGTCCTGCAAGTGTCTACAGCAGTCTGTAGGTTGAATCCAAGGAAAATATGCATTGTGCCAGAGGTCATTTAACAAAATTTGATAAAGTCAATATTTGGGGGTAAAATGCTCTAAAATCTTCCTGTCAGGATAGATAGATAGATAGATAGATAGATAGATAGATAGATAGATAGATAATTGGAACATATTCCACTGCCTTGCTTACCTTTTGTATTGAAATTGGGAAAGTATTCTTCCTTTTTCTTTCTTTTATTTTTTTCTTTTTCTGGTCAATAGAGACTTGTTTGCAAAGGCACAAAACAATTACCTTCATCAGTCATGTAGAGTACAATGTTCAGTGTTTAGTATCATCAAATTGCTTTTTCTTTAATGCACATCTCCCTAACCTATCTGGTTTTCCCTTGGGCACACAATCATGTCCTGTATAAATTTACAATACTTACATACTGGGAAAACAAAATCTCTGGGGTTTTTTGCCACACAGTTTAAAATTCAGAAATAAGACTATGATAGGAGCATAAATGAAATTATACAGGCTAAATAAAGTTGTTGAGAAATAAAGTAAAAAGTAATCCTTCACAGGGAGAAATCCATGTCATGTGAAAGAACATTTTATTTTCTTGCAACAGTTTTTGCACATTGACTGCATATACATTACTTAGGACAAGAACATATCACTACAACTGTGATTTTTGTGTGAGTGTGTGTAAAAACAGACATGAAGAATATTTAATTTAAAAATAATTTTTTTTAAAGAAATTATGTAAATTAATACTGACCTTTTGTCCACCAATACTAGGCTTTTTTTTCTTTTCGTTTCTTACATTTACATTTTTTGCATTCCAAAATATTTAGTTCGAACTCTCCGACACAAACACTAAAGCTAATTACATTTGCATGTTTCATGTAATACTGAAGCAAACAGTTACAACAAGAGCAATATTATAATATGAGGAAAAAATGTTTATTTTACTGTTTAGAATACATGCTAGCAGTGAGGACAGTTAGGACAGCTGTTGCACCTAAACCAGCTACTCTGTCAGTTCTGCCAGCTCTTAGGGAGAGGTTTGCAGTGCACTTGACTGGGCTGTCAATCGTAATCTGGAGAAATCACTTTTGAGGGCATGTAACCTTACAGAGTAGAGACCTAGATCAGATAATTTTTTGGAAAAGAATAAAAAGTGGAATCTTATCTAACTCACATTGAAAATAAATGAAATAAATCAATGTTATTCACAACAAAGGTTAAATAACATTAATCAATGTTATTTAACAATTTAACAATTCAAATCTCAAATGAAAAACCAATCTTTCAGTGTGTCATTCTAACCTTTCAACCTCTTTGGACAATAGAACAAAATCCTTTACTGTTTAATCTGAATTTAGACAGATTATAGAACTGAATAACCTAGAAGCAAATACTTGCATAAATTAATTCAATTTCTTTGCTTTCAACATGACTAATGGAAAATATTTATCAACATATGTACTTTTGTATTGTGATGTAATATATTTATCAATATATATACTTTTTATATTTGGAAAACTGTCAGAAAGTTATGTTGACTCTGATTCATGACTTTAGATATTATTCTGTGGAGCAGAAAAGTTTGGATTTGCTTCCCTGAATATCCAAAATTCAGAAACAGCTCCAAAAACAGGTAAGTATTTTTCTTTTTTTTTTTCCTAAGAAAAATTCCAAGTTGTTTTTGCATTTTCTGTCAAAAGCATGATTCATAGCATGTCTGGTTTTGAATAAAGAAGAATTTAGGAATATTAAGAGTATTATCCCAGGAACTTAAAATCCTTTGTTCATCCCTGCAAGGGTACAACACCTTTATCTCCTTGCTCTCACTCCTTCCTGTCTTATGGAAAGCAATCTCAGCTTTGTAACAATGAGTTAATAGTTTAGTCCCATAGGTGGTTTTTGGCTTTATTTTTTGTTTTCCATTTCCCTGTTGTGTCTCAGTTCTAGCCAGAGGTAGACAGAGCCAGTAAGACCAACACAGAGCTCCTAGTTTAGTCACTTAACCAGTGAGGAGATAGAAAAATAGAAAGTGTATTCTTCCCATATTAAAAGTGTATCCATAAGAAACCAGTAATTCTAATAGCCTCAAAAGACTTACCCATTCTGTCTAAATTAGCTGGGTATATGATACAAAATAAACTTTTTGTTCTCATTTTAATGCTGCTCCAGATTTCTCCATTCCAACTACATCTAAATTTAAATGGAGAAATGACATAAAGACTTCAGGCTGAGTAACTGAGAAAAAAACCTCATCTAGTGGTAGATATGAATTAATTAATGGTCATGGAAGATAGCAGAAGTGATTCAAACAGGATGGAAGCCTCAGCTGACTTCATTTGTATTAAAAAAACAAACTGAGCAAATTATGCAATTGAGGCAAATTATACTATTTGTAGAGAGACTTGGATTAAGGACCCATGATGCATGGGAGCTGAAATGAAGGGTCAAGAAAAAAGTGTAACTTTAAAATAATTCAGTCCTATCTCTAGAAGCAGACCTCTTTATCCTAGAGGTGCAGAAAAAAAACTGTGGATCTATGTTGGTATGTGTTTGAAAGCTGCAGGCTTTTTTTTTTTTTTTTCTTAGTTGATGTTAAAAATATTACTTTAAATAAAGACAAACTCTGCTTTTGAAAAATGTTCCTGGCCTATTATGAGAAGACCCTATAAGGGTTGGAGTTTTGGCATTTTTTATAATATTGATCTAAGTATTGCTCATGTTGCATTAGGACATATTATAGCTTTTGTTCAGCAAGAATTATTCTAGAGGTTTGATATTAGCTGTAAAAACTTATTCTTTGTAGAATTTGAACTGCTAATACTTAGATAATGAAACAAAACTTGAAATACCTTCTTAGAATAGATTATTTTCACAAATCTGGCATTGAGGCATTTCCAAATGATACCATAAATTCATAGTTGTCAAAGATTTGCCAAATATTTGTAAAAAACATCAACAGCAGTATTTATTAACCACTTACGAGTCTTAAAACAGTAACCATACTGTGACAGTGTAGAAGCCTTTTTAGATCTTCAGATTTGCTTTACAGAACTGAAAACACACTTTTAGAGTGTGCATGTATAAAAGGGCTTAAACTAAGCTGCACAAGCTCTCACAAGTGACAGACCCAGGATATGCAAAGGGACTGTAGTCACCTCACCTGATCTCCACTTAATTTCATAAGCTCTGAAATTAGTCATACACCCGTACCATTTAACAAGTGATGATGAAACAAATGACATGTGAAGTTAGTCAACAGGCCATGCATTTGTGACATGTCAATGCAGCCAGTTATAATGTGTGGAAAGTGTGAATCCAGGTGTATGGAAAATTTTCTAGTTATTTGGATTTTTTTTGTGAGTTCAGATCAGGTCAGGAGAGACAATTCTGTGACCAAAAAAGCAGCACAGTCTGAGAAAGGAGGCTGACTAGAACTATGCTAGTTCTCTTTCCAGATCCCACTGATTTTCTACAGGCTCAGTCTGGTTGGTTCTTCCTACTGCTAAAGTCAAAGTAGCAAGTCCTCTCTTTGTCAGTTCTGATTCTATGAACAGTGAAGAACTAATTCAAAAAAAATTCTGCAATAGTGATTGCACACAAAATTCTGTTTGTGTAAAACCAGAATTTTTATACATGCTTGTATAACACTCTGGATTGTGCCAGCAGGTACATTCACTAATTCAAAATTTTAGACATTTTAAGTCCCCTTGAACCACTGAGCCCTGGAGTAGTATGAGACATCTAAATTTAACATTAATTCTGTTTCCTTTATGAGTGATATCAAATTGTTCCAAAATAGCCATGGTATCATAAATAATGTTAGGAAACCTTGTACTTGACCTCCCCTTTGAAAAAACTGGGCAGCATTTTACAAATGCACTTTACACGAGAAAGTCTGCAGATCTCTGAGATTGTAACATGATTTCACAGGCTTTTCAAATAAAATATAGGATGCATAAGAACTGCTTTGGATTACTAATAGTCCTAAAATTAAAAATTTTGTCCATTCCTTTGCATCACTGCTCCATCGTGCAGTGACTGCTTATGAAAGAGTCACAAGCTTCTACATTACCTGAAAACTGCAAATATCATATCTGTGCTTATTTGAAATGTAATCTGTAATGTTTCTGCCTAGATAAGATTTTCAGAAGTTAAATGGCTGAATACAAGCTGTAAAAGCAAATTTCAAGGAAAAAACAAAATAATTAAAATTTTGAGGGGCTCTTTTTCATAATTCAGGAGCATAAAATAAATTTTAAAAATACATAGCTGCCTATTATTATTATTATTATACTACAACATTATTATTAAATCATATAGATTCATTTATTCCAGCACATATATCTAAATCTCATATTTTGTTATGTAATGAAATGGATGCCATAGCCCTTAAGTCAGAAACTACTTTAAATAAAGGCATCATTTGATATCAAATTTTTCAATGGAGTATAAAACTTCATTTTAGACTAGAATTTTTCTCTCTCTCCCTTCTTTTGCCTTTCTTGTTTTGTTTTGTTTTTTTTTAATTGGCATAACATCTATGCTAACAACTGATAATATTGTCTCATCCTCCTTATGTTCTATCCAAATTAATCTTTTTCTGTTTCCCCGTTGGTTTCTTGCTGTTGCTTTCCTTACAATCTTCTTAGCATAGCTAAATCAAAATTTTTATCTCTTCCTTTGAATTTGTGTATACTTATACATAACAATGGAGTTTCTTCCTCTGAAATTTATCATTCCTGTCCACCTATACAATTGATCTGTGCATCAGCAGGGATATCAATGAATTCCCCTGTACTTGGGTTTGGCCTTGGTGCACATCATCTTGCATTATTCTGTACTGGCCAGTGTCACTCTCAAGGCTTTTACTAAAAGTGCTTAGGGTGACAAGACCTTTCAAGAATTAAAATTTAACATGAGTTATTTTACTTCTGGCACTAAATGACTAACACATGCTGCCTGCAGGATTGTACCTTTCCCATTTACCTTTTCTATGCTGATAGTATGCAAAAATATCAAGGAAGCTATTTAAAGATAGGTACAAATCTATAATAATGTTCTATAATGTCTTACCCAAACTGATGACTTCTTCCAGTGTATGGTCTGCTGTAAAAACAATACACATTAAATAATGCATTCTTTTGGGAAAATGTGACGTGATTATGAAATTTAAAATAAAAATGTAAAAAGAGAGCTAGCAAAAAATAGCACAGATAAAATTAGGGTAAGATAGGTTGAAGTTTTCTTCCCAGAGGAAAAGTAAACAAGAAAATGTGACTAAGTACCATAGAAAACTATAGGAAAAGACCACTGAGAGGCATTGTTTAGACTTGTGCTATTTTTGTACAAGTTATGGAAAAGTGATGCCTGGGAAGAAGGCAGAGCTACATATTTTTAGCATTTACTACTCTATTTCTCTTTCTGTCTTTTTCTGTAATGTGAGAATACCCATTTTAAAACCATATAGAAGCATCATAGGTTGGTTTGGGACATAATGGAAGCTTTATAAACTGTATGTAATGGAAAATTATTAAAAAATAATTTCCCTATGTGATCTCTTTATAACGTCCACTGGTTCAGGAAGAGCAGTTCCATGAGTTTTCTCACCTTTTACAAGATAGTTACTAGGGAAAAAATCCCACAAACCAGAAATAGTTTTGAAGTTATTTATTTGAAGATGCATACAAACAGAGACACAGGCTTTGGTAACAACAAACACTGTAATCTCTGATGCTTGTGATTACCACTCCAGCTGTGCTGCTCTGTCCCAACTTAAATAAAATCAGAAATGCATCCTATCCATTGATCTGTGCTTGAAGGTCTGCAAAGACACTAACATTTCATGCAAACATATAACCTTTACACTTGAAGTTTTGTCCATAGGTGTTGATGTTATGTATCCAGGTAAAATGGCATCACTAGACTGCAACAAAATAGCTAATTCTGAAATTATAAATGCATAAGGTACAGGGAGAGAATTATATCACTTATTTATTTCTTAAATATCCCACCTTAGCTTAGGTTAGATAATATTAAAATTAAAACAACATCCTTGTTCAGGAAAAACTGTTTTCCTGTGAAACAAGTGGGATTCCTTGTGATGGAAAACTGCAAAATTTTGCATCAGCAGTACAAAAAGGCTTTTTTCTTTGAATGCCATACATCCTCATGCCTCCACAAAATACAGGCAATGCATCCCACAGTACTCTTTTATACTCTGGAATCTTCTTACATTATTTCAGGCAATTTCATGTGTTTGAAAAATTTTGCATTATTTCTCCTGCCAATCTTTTAGATGCAAAGGAGATATAGAACCAGAAATAGTGTATCAGTGATGTGCTCTTTTCTGTTCACAGGGTTAATTTTTTTACCAATTGTTGATTTCAAAAACAAAATAGATCTTATTAGCACTGCATATATTCACTTAAATCTTGTCACGTACTCTCCAGTTCACACTGTTCCCAATACCCTGTACTTTAAGTTTGCAATTTTTTCTGCTGTAGGGGGATTTATAACAAACTGAATGAAGTTTTTTATACAAGGAGCAGCATTTTTATTGATTTTATCTAAACGTTATAGTAAGAGGTCACAGTGTTTTTTAAGGGGATGAAATGTGAAGTGAAAATGCTTGATTTTTGTCAGACATTTATGTGACCTGCTTATCTAGAACCATTACTGTAATTACTAGCATAACTGAAAGCCTTGCCTTTTAGGTTCATGTTTCTCCATGTGTAGCAGCTGTAAACCACAAGTGAAGTTTCTTATGTTAGACAAGGTGTAGCCATTAGTTCCGCTATAAAGCTCTAGCCACCAGTGCTCATTGATTTCTAGTTTCATATATCTTTAATGAGGAGATTAAATACTTGTTTAGGAAGCAGAGACTGGCTTAAGTGGTGTTTGCTCATACAGCATGGACAGTCAAAGACCTCTCTAATATTTCCCTTTGGTAATAGAAGTGAAAAAACCTTTATTGCCCCAAATATAAACCATTTAGCTCATTCTGTAGCAGCATGGAATGTGTTATTATGGAAAAAATAATTAGAGATTAAATGCTGCAGAAAAAAAACCCCCACTTTTTCATTGATAATACACCTTTTCTCCCTGTTCCTTTAATTCTTTGTGAACACCAGAGAGTGCTAAATTACCATTTCAAATCAATAAAAGTAAAAAAAAAATAGAAAGAAAAAAAAAGTCTCAGGTAAGTTTCATTTTCTGGTCAGTCATTAAAAAGCATAAAGTCTCTGTCCCAGAAAATGAAGTTTAATGCAGTTGAAGAAGTGTGGAGATACATCATCTAGTTCTCACTGAGGACTTAGAGTGAGAAGAGTGAGGAAAAGTGGGACAGACACTGCAGTAGCAAATACTTCCGTAATGAGTGTCAAAATATAAGACTTGAGAAAGGCACAGAATCTCACTCTGTGGCAAAAAGCAATGAAAACATTCAGAATCTGATAAGGATAAAAAAAGTAGGGCTGTCCCTCTGATTGGTTTGCCTCACTAAATTCACATCAAGTTCCTTTGCTTAGGGTATCAAAAAGCTTTGGTAGTGACAAAAAAAACCCTGACAAAATACCAGAGCACAAATATTCCTTTTGTCTGTATTATTTGCCCCATATCACAGCAATTTCCAAATAGGATCAAGAGATAGAAAATTGGTAGGGGAGAGAATGGATCTCGGAGATCAGCATGCCACTAAATTGATACCATGTAAACACCATATAGTATTGGAAAACCACTGCTGGGGGTAAATGAAATGAATTCACTGGGGCATCTAATCCTATTTCTGGAACACTTAAAGTGTTTAAATGCACTGGAAAGCAAACAAACTTCAAAGTGATCATTATACCCCTGACACTAGTACTTGTGTGGCTGAAATCTTTATGAGATTAAACCCCTACAGAGAAAGGAGTTGAACACAGTCAAAACCACTTTGAAACTGTCAGGAGGATACCAGTTTGAAAGCTCAGTGTAAATCAGAAATGAAGCTAAATGTTGAATATTAAAGACAGTTCAATATGCTGTGTGAAACTCCCTAATACACCTACAAGAGCCACAGACATAAAGTGAACCACCTCCTTGTCTACATTTTGTTCCTTACTGATTCTGTAAATGCTAACATCAACAAATGCTGATGTAACATCAACAATTTCCTGCTAAGTGAGAAAGCTGGGTGACTCAATCACAGTTCAGATTAAACACATACATGAATTACCCCATTGCAGTTCAACACTTTTTCTGTGATGAAAAAGCTTAAAAATGTACAGCCACCCCAGCAAAAAGAAGCTATTAAAACACTTTAAAATCTTTCCACAATATTAGTATTTCAATGTTAAAAACATTTCCGCTGAAGGCATAAATAAATTTAAATATTGAATGCATGGACTACATGTTTTGAGCATGTGTGCATATGCATGTATGTGCTAAAAAATCTACCACCATTGTGAATAAAAGATCTGTTTGCACCTTGAAAAACAATGAAACACTAGTTTATTTATTGCTGGAAATCATGCTTCACACGTTGTTTCCAGCCTTTTAATGAACTGAACTTAATGTTCCTTCTGTTTTGAAGAGAGTGCTCTTTTTTGCTTTTCAGTCTGAAATCTTATCAATATTTGCCACTCCAGCAAAAAGTTTTACACAAATGAACTGGTGAAATGGAATGTTAGCCTATAATAAAAGTCTGTCACAAAACAGTCACACTGGAGGAGACCTACCATTGATTTTTCAATAAACACAGTGAACAGTGAGAAATACAGCACACATTCCTCAGCAGTAAATATCTTGGTGACTATTTTTCTTTTCTGCTATTTTCAGTTCTTTTGTCTTCTGGCAATACTTAATAAAATATGGTTTCTTTAAATATAACTTCTGCAATGTGACAACCAGTTGGGAGCTGTATGGCAAGAGGATAATTACCAAGCTACCCTTACTGCAGGGATGTTTTGCACTTTCATTCATTGGCAAAGCAAAAAATAACAGATTGTCAGTGATGTGGATGGAATGTAAAAAGAGAAAAATCACATTAACTATTCTAAAAAGATAATTTAATTGCGAGTAAGGATTGAAAAATTTCAACTCTGATATAACAGATTTATACTACTGATGACTGCATATATGTTTTTTTAAACATTTGGACTATCTTCACTGATATGCTATAAAAATAGTTATATATGTGTTTTTTTCATTTCCTATTGTACTGACTGCTGAGGTTTTGGGGTCCAGATCCAAAACTCATTGAATGAATGAATGATGGACTTAGAAACCTCACTGAGCTGCAGATGTTCCTGCAGGCAGCCCCCAGTCCAGCCCTCAATGTTTGGCCCCATAATGTGTCTGACTGCCCCTGGCTTCTTAGGTTCTCCTACAGCCCTGTATAGTTCAGGAGCTCTAGAGGGCTACTCTCATCCCTGAAACTCATATTGTCAATGAAAATTCTAAATTTTGCAGGATTCTTCTAGCCCTGATTATTTTCAAGGTTTAAATATTTGTATAGATAAAGTGCATGGTGGGGCCATAGCAAAACTATTTTAAAGGGACAACTCCATCCCTCTATATGCATGCATAACCAGCTGTGTACACATGGCTCTTGTACACACTACTCCATAGATCCTTACTAATCATACAGTTGAAGCTTATTTGAAGGCCTTCTAAAGTGGACAAAAAAGCAATTCTTTTAAAATATATATAAATCTGTAATTAGCATGTATTATTAAAGGTCCCAGTGTATGCTATGGTGTAATGCTGCCTGAAGTACAAGAACTTTTTAGGTAATTTCCCTTAACAAGCAACACTTCCTTAAACTACACTTTAAGTGCATAAAGTATCAGTAGAAGCATTCATTGCACAGGACTTGTTTTTCTATATGAAGAGGAAATATATTCTTTTAACAGGTTTGCTCTTCTGTAGCCTACTTGTTTAAGAGGTGTCCCATGGCATTCATTTAGCTACAATGCTTCATCATAAAAACACTTGAAAACTGAGCCTCTTATTTACAACAAGGCCCTGGAGAGAGAAAACAAAACACAAGGGAACTACCATTAAGACCACTTCTTATCACCATGGCACAAATAAACATAAAGGGTTGGCATCTCTTGGCAGACTTTGCAAATTAAGAGATGATTGATGAGAAGCTATGTTTGTTGTCTGCAATTTAATTTCCTCAATATTCGCTGTATCTTCCAAGTCACTTGTGCATCATGTGTTTGTAATGATTAATTAAGATGAGTAGTGGCAGTAAGTGGCGAGACACAGAAATCTAATTAATGAAATGGAAAAAATACAGTTCTTTCAAAATTTCTGTAGTTGACCTTCTCTTGGAAAAACACTGATATACACAGGATCCTTCTTCAAATACAGTGGCCTCTGTCACTATTTAATTTCTTGAATTGATTTAATCTACATAATAAATACTATGGTAGTCTATGCCAAGCACTCTTTCATTGCTTTACAGTTGGATTATTCTGTAGTATATTTTGTAGTACAACCTGTTTAGGGAAAGACTAAATTGACATAACTGGTTTTGAAGTGATCTTCACTGCTGTGACTATTCCCAAAGGCTAACCTCAGCCTAGAAAGGACAATCTCTCCAGGCTCCCTCTAGTATAAATAGGGAGAGATCACATGAGAGAGATCTCCCGCTTAGAAGAAATAGTGCAGGAGCTTATATTTTAAATCATTGTCTAGAATAACCTGTCTGTCACCACTGACTGGAGGCTGAGGCTAGGCAGACTAGCAGCGGCACGCTGACTTGCGTCACTACGATCATTTTAGCACTTGTGAACATGACTTCCTTTCGCCTGCCTCCAAAAGGGTAATTAAAAGAATACGAAACCTATCTTTATGTAAACTAGCAAACCTACACACACTTGTAGGCTTTGGAAGATAAGAACTTGGTGCTGACAGAAAGCTTCACTGTTCAAAATCATGTAAAATTTTCCTTGCCTAGGGCATCCATCACTATTAAGAGTGCAAATCATGGGCAAGCCACCTGCCTGCTAAACAAATAAGAAAGCCAGCTTGTCCCAACTCAATGTTCTGTAACTGAATGTAGAAAAAATGAAATGCTGGCTTTTAACATCAAGATAAGAAGTGAAAAATCAATCTCCTTAAAATTTGCACCTCAGTAGGTGTTATGTTTCTTTTAGTTTATTTGGGCAGAGGAGACTTGGAAGCAGACTTCAGTATTGGATGACCACGCTTCTTCAGCATAAAATTGTGTTTGGAGCTAACTCTCTAAACTCAGAAGCTTTTAATTGGAAGAATTGTGTTACAAGACACATTTGTATCAGTGGTTGCAAATGGTGTGTGGCGAATAAAAGCAAATGCTCTCTATTTCACAGCTAGCTGTGCAGCGTGGTGTTCGTGTCCAGCTCAAGCCCACAGCCAGACAACCTGCTAGTGAAAGCTGGCTTTCACCATTGTCATGCCTCATGCACCACACAAGTCATCTTCTCTGCTATGAGGTCAAACTACCTGCAGGTTCATCATGTGTCTTTTAGTGCTGCAGAATTATTTCCAGAAGGTAGGCTCAAGCCCAGAAGCCCAGGGTGGGAAGACGTGGTATTAATAATCTGGCCTGTGTTCTGCTTCTGCAGTAGTCCCAATCTTCTATTAATCATGTACAATTACTTTTATAGAATAACCTCTTTTTCAAAATTCAACAGTAGAATTAGTTCCGTGAACTCATTCTGAAGCCCTCCCATTACTACATTATCTATGCATACACAAATTAAGAATGCTAAGTTAAAGAGTGTTCCTCATGAAAATGAGCTTTACAGATCTCAGCGTTTCACTATGTTTAGAAAAGAACTTCCACAATAATTACTAAACATGTAAGTTTAGGAAGCAAAACTTGAAAAAAGGAATATTTTCAAGGGTTTTTCAAATCCTCTTGTTACTGGTTTTAAGCAGTATTTGGTATATCTTTCGAATTCCATTTATCTCTGTAGATCTTTGTCTTTACAGAATTTTGCTGCATTTTAACAATACACTCTGAAATTTTTCCTGCTTTTTTAGCTTTTAGGAGGAAAGATACCCAGACACAGGTATTTAGCGTGAAGCTGTGCCATTTATTTATTTATTTATTTGAGCATTTCTGTTACCATTTTTTTCCCTCTTCCGAAAAGTAGTTCTTCATAAACTGCTCGCTTTTAAAAATTTCACTGTTTTCAATCAGCTATTAAAATGATTGCACAGAGCACTCACTGTGAGTTCAAAAGCACACGAAGCCCATTGCTTGTTCATTTTTAAGTACGGTTTACATTTATGTTACAACACTGCACTGCCCCTACCATCGCATTATCTTTTGAACGTCTTTTCCAGTGTTATTCATTTTTTTTCCTTTCTTGACCATTTAAACATTGTGTCAAATAAAAAACTTCCTTCTTCACTCACAGTCCTCTCGCATTTTCTTCAGTCCTGAGATATGATTTTAATATTTACATGTTTCGACTGTTTGTTGCAACTCATACTCCATTTCTCCACCTACTCACTTTTATGACTCATTTACATATGAGATTTCATCATAAGAAATTAAAGACTCCAAATAACATACTTTTTAACCCATTTCTTTTGAGAAGCTTTTCTTCATTAGTTTTGCTTGTTTGTCTTTGTATTCTAAAATCTTATTTTGTTTATTTTTCCTGGTACTTAAAAAGGTGTTGATCTGTGTTGTCCTGCATGATTCTTCCTTCAGCTTCCTTCAGCTGTTATCCTCTAAACCTCTGGCATAGTGACCAGTTTAAACCAAAGATTGTGTATTTATGTTAGAAGTTCAACCACTCAATCCTAAAATACTTTGGAATTCCTTCATGTACAGTATCCCATTGCAAGTACTTTCCTTCCTTTAATAGATCTGCTTGATCCAGTACATTCACAATTGAAATTTTAAATCCTTGACAGGCCTTAATTTTTCTTAAATGGAAACATTATTCTTAATATACTCTACAAAAAAAGACAGTTTATAATTTTCAGTACTTTGATCCTCCTTAAAGTCATTATTATTCCATGATCACAAACTCACAGTTTTTGCTTTGTTGGTTTTAATGAAGGTATTCTTTAGTAAATACAGAATCCACAGAGAATATACAAATGAATCTCTAATTTACATCTATATTCAATTTTTTATTTTGATACAATTGTGTCACTAATCTTAGGGATTTTCTGCTTCAAGGGAAGCATTATTTATTTTTAAGTGTTTTATGTTAAGGAAGTGGAGGAAACAATTAACCTAAATATGAGTCTGGGCTTCCAAAAGAAAATTAGTTTGTGTTTTGCAATCCAAAACATTCCGTATATTTTTAATTTTACAACTGCAATGAATTATCTATTCACCAAACAAAGCAAAATGTCATTCAAGCAGGTTGATATTATTTTATGTGTCCTTGGACATAAAATGGATCCACAGGTTTGTGTGGACACATCAGGGTTTTCTTTAGTCCAAAGGAGTTACAGCAGCTCAGCTTGTAGTTGTGTTTTGGGGCAAAAGGAAGAACAACCAGTGTGAAAATAGTGAGTTATGTTCAAAACCATTGCTCACAGCAGGGAAAAGAACAATTGCTGGTTTTCCAGTTCCGGGTGACTGGCCACATGTGCAGATCACAGATCACAGTACTATGGTGTAAACCCAAAATTACTCATTCAACATGGCTTCCTTAAGTTGTTGCTGGTTTCCAAAAACCAAGTCAAATTGAAGAAATTACAAGATACCAGAGTCCTGAAAACACAGCATGACATTGAAACGCTGCTTGTAATACATGGCACACTAAAATTTTCACCCAGTTGATATTCTCCATGCAAAAGTCTAGAGTTAGTTTGCAGCATCAAAAAGATTCAGGAGTTCAGAAGAATCTCAAAAAAAATCTTATTTTTTAAGGAGACATCATACAGAATAATTCCTTGCAGTGTTTTTAGTCCACATTTTGTTATTGAGGCCTTGGATACAAAGTGGCAGTTTTGCATTCTTTGCTTTTCATCTCCATTGTTTATTATTGAGAGCAAATTAGACAAATCACTCATCATTTTCACAGCAGGTGACAAGGGAGACTGAGAGAGGTTTATTAATATTTGTTTGTAGAGAGATGTTATTTGGATTAACTTTTATCTTCCAATTTAAAAAGGATTAAAAGGATTAGCTTGAATAATGGAAGCATACAGCACGTTATAAATAGTTACGCTTCTTTTAATTAATAGGTTTGGATATGAACATAAGGTACATCAAATTATTCCAGAATAGTCCACAATTTCATTATTTTTAAATAATAGAAAAGAAACTCATGAGTCATTAAGAAGAAGATTACTTTGGAAAAAGGCAAACTCATTCAGCAAATTTAATGTTTTACAAGTCATATTTTCTATTTATGTGTAGAGTTAATAACATCTATTATGAAGTCTTCAACTTAGAAGCCTGTGTTTGCTGAGAAAAGTACTTTAAAACAGATATTTAATTACATGGTGTGAGACTCCTCTTGGCAATATCAAGAGGGAGGAAGTAATTTTTGTTTTAATGAAATGTTCTGAAGGAAAGAAACAACTTTATTTAAATACTCCACAAGTTTCAAGCTGTAGAAAAATCATTTGGATTTCAGTTTGTTCTTCCTGACATACACCAGCATAAAAATTACAAAAAACTATGCTATATGTACCATATTATGCAACATGACTGCACTATTTTTGTCTTCTTTATTGTTCAGTTCAGGGTTTTTTCATAATGGAAAGAATAATGGCATCCTGAAAGTGTGCTGGAGGAAGGAAAATGTTCATTTTAAACAATCTCTAAAATGCTCTTAAAGAGATTTGGTTAAACAAAGCAAGTGTAAGAAGAATATAGGAACCTGAGATAAGGATGTAAAATGGACATACCCATCTATATTATACTTTTTGTTTAAAAATTGACATAACTCCCCATAAAGCATGTTGAGAACAGGAGAAATAATAGAAGCTCTAGACAAACCATATTGCAGGGTGCTTGTCATTTGTAGCAGTCCTTTGCCAGAGTATCACTTTGAGATGGTAGTCAACTATATTAATGAACTTGTGAAAGTAAAACCCACGTAAAAAAGTGCATTTGGTATAGCATAGTAGGACTTTCCTCCACTGACTCACCACACCATCTTTCTTTTACTTTATATCAGCTTTAATTATCCTAAGAGATGTTGGAATAAGAAGCCTACTGCGAATTAAGTGGAAGCAGCAGCAATATAAATTTTTTACACCATCCAAACCATCTGTTTCAATTCTGCTCAGGCAACACCAGGGGATCAAGAGAAGGATTAGTCCATTCTTCATGTCCTCCTATCTTCTGAAATTTCAAAGTTGTCACTTAGTGTTAGCTGTGGAGGAAGCTCATGGTGTGGTGGACTGTGCAGTAGTAAATGCATTAGCATCATCAGAAGATTTCATGAAACAACCAGAACAGATGGAAAAAATTTTCAGTCACTACAACCTATGCTGGTTTTGAGCACTGAGCTAAAAATAGAAGGAACACAGTTTCTTTAACTAGCCCCCTTTAACATCCTTTCCCCCCTTTTTTGTCTGTATTTTTATTATGAAGAACAGCTCAGTTTAAAAATGTGACTACAGCTGCCAATAAAGTAAGGAGCTGTAGGAGTTGTAAGGAGCTGGCTTACCTTTTCTTTCTTCTTCCACCACTACTTCTTTCTCTATTCATGTGCTGTGCAGCTCTTCATAAGGACCTTGACAGAAAATCATAGAATGGTTTAAGTGGGAAAGGATCTTATGGGTCATCCAGTTTCAACCCCCTTGCCATGGGCAGGAACATCTTTCAATAGAGCAGGTTGGGTCTCGTTAAACCTCATGAGATTCCCATGGGCACACTGCTTGAGCTTTTCCAGATCAGGAGACCCATATGCTCACATGTGGCAGCAAGAGCTGCTGAGGGGAACTACAGGCTTCCCCAGTCTGGGCAGAGGGCATCTGCATCCAGCTCTCACAGGCCTCCTGTACAGTGCCGACCTTGGCCCTGCCTGTGGAACTCACCTCCCATCCCAGAGTCCACCCTTGAACAGAAGTTCGGTCTCTCCAAAGAGGGGCAGCACTCCGTAAAATGTTGTGGAAAAATCCAAGAGTGTATGGAAATGCACAGATGCTCACATGCACGCATTCATGCATGCACACACGCAGAGTGTCCATTTTGCATTTCTAATATTTCATTGATTCTCAGATCACAATGCCATGCATTTTTGCATTTAGTAAAATAAATACTTTTTGAAATTCATTGGATTCAGGTAAAAGAAGTTTATTTTAAAAGTATAAGCAAATGGTTTTGGCATTCCCATTTCCTTTAAACATAGACTAAAAAATGGAGAGTGTATGGGGGGAAAATTCTCTGCTGGAAAAAATACCTCCTTGATTTTGCCGAGTTTTAACCCAGAGGGAATTTCTAGCCCTAAGTTATAAATTCCAGAAAATAGGGGCCTATAATAGAAACACTGACAGAACCTTAACTATAGCATTGCTAAAGGCAACACTGCAATAAAATGGAATGACCTGTGAGATAAAATGTTTAATCTTTTGAGTGAGATGTGGCCTAATAACTCAGAAGCAGAGATGGGGGAGGATTCAGGCTCTTCCTTGCAGCCTCTTATATGCCCTTTATGAAATTCACTGTCACTCTCAGCTGCTTTTCCCTTTCAGGCTGCATTTTTTTTCACTCCATAACCAAATGGACTAGAAGGGTCATAAAGAACCAATTTATGGTCCCTAACTTTTCAGCAAAAAACTATTTTTCAGAATGTCAATTAATGGCACCAGAAGCAGAAGGATCAGGAAAAACACCTTTGCACATTACACAAATAATAGAGAGAGAGAAATGGAAGGTACAGATGTTGGTTTGTGTTTCTCTACTATTTTCCAGTAGTGCCTTCCCAAGACAGAAAATCTGCATTTGCAGTTTTCTTTATTTCAATATAAACAGTTCTGTGAAACCTTCTTCTCAAGATCTAACTCTTGTTTTGGTTCTATTTTTATATCACAGGGTATACTTCATATTAAAACCCTTCATATTAAAAGATTTTTGAATTACATGATTGACATTAATTTTATATGACATATTTGCCTGTGCTAGCAAGTGGAACTGGGCATAATGACTTAGGAGGTCTTTTCAAATGCTATGTCTCATCAAATAAAGAAAGATGTAATCACTAGACCTGTACTGATCTCTGTCTGGTCAAAAATCTCAAATTAGTTAGAATTTTGCTTATTCAAACAGTGCCCTAGGCCAGGATAATGGAATGCTGCCAACATTACAGTGGTAGATTTAGATTTAAAGTTTTTTGCTGTTCTACAAGTAAGTAAAAAAGATCTATCTGTCTTGATTGCTTCTAATTCATAGAATGCTTCTACCTGAAGAAGCAAGGTCATATGAAAGTAAATTCTTTGAAAGTTTGTGGGCAATTTTTCAGCCATATACATAAGGAATCATTATTATAATCATGATTCCATCCCATTAAGAACAGCTGGAATTATATATGTAATTCCTTGCATGCCACCCAGAAAATTTACCCATAGCCTCTAGTCACTTCTGTTCCCCAAACTTCCCTCAGGCTAAAATCACTATGAAGAACATCTGGGCTCTGTTCTTTGGGGATTTCTATTTTATTCTATCAATATTTTCCCTTGTTTTAACAAATGAAAATTGTAATTAGATATTCCCATATTAGGTATATAGGAACATCCATGGCAGATGATGCTCCCAGGAAGAACTGGTTTGTGAATCTCCTGTACTTGCCATTGTTATAGCTGTCATTTCTGATTCAGTAGCATTTTGTACCTGTCAGTCAGAGCTAAATGAGGCACTACATATTGAGGATGCATTTGGTTGCTCTCCCAATGCTTACATGTTGCTGGATTGCACTGGACCCCACAGGGGTGACTTATGAACTCCCAAAATATTTAACTCTCCAAATGCTCCCAAATATTTAAAGCAAAAAAAAAACAACCAAAAAAACAACCAAACAAATACAACAACAACAACAAAAATCACACAGCTATATCTGTAAATGGGGAATAGAGTGAGGCTAAAGAGATTAAAAATTAGGATTACACTCATCATTTTGTATTACTACAAGAACAAATTTATTTTAAAAAATAACAAAGAGAATTGGGAAAATGGAGGATTCATAAGAAGTCAATAAAGTCCTAAATATTCATATACATGGAAGTATATTTTTAATTTGCATTTGCAGGGTGTGTGTGTGTATATATATATATATTATATATACACACATATGCGTATATGTTATATATTTTCTTTATCTGAGCCCCTTTACTATAATTGACTTGTAATTAACTCTGGAGATTGCTTTACTACTCTTATACTAATTTCTTCTGGTACTTGGTTAGAAGGCTCTACTAGACAGAGTGTCAGTGGAAGGAGTGCAGTGTTTAGCCTTTGCTCACTCAGAAAAACAGAATTGGGCCTTATTATACATAAGAAAAGGTAAAATTTTAGCTGTCTGAAAAGGAAATTTTTTC
This sequence comes from Passer montanus, assembly GCF_014805655.1. NCBI lineage: Eukaryota > Metazoa > Chordata > Aves > Passeriformes > Passeridae > Passer > Passer montanus. Next base: position 4,456,565 of record NW_024365381.1, read on the forward strand.
TAAAAGGAACAGATACATTGCAGCTGAATGTATGCTAACATTTGCCATTCACTCAAATTTAAGCAAGATAGTTTCCAGTGCTGGAATTATGATTTAAAAAGACTCAGAAGGACCTATTTTGGTCAGTACTCTGTGTTTTCTTGCTTTGTATACTTAAAAATGAAATAATGCCAAAAGCCAGTTCTAATTAATGTCAATGTTTTTATTTCTCAGTTATGCAGACCAGTGTGCTATTCATCTGTGAAGATCTGATTGGAAGTGATTTCTGATTTTACCTGATGCAAAGGAAAAAATACATAATTTATTTGCTTTCAGATTACAGCTTTCAGATCAGTTGTTGTTTTGCCTCTGGTTTTCAAATTTTAAAAAATGTACATTTGAAATTATTATTTTGAAGGATTCAAAAATTATATTTAGAATTTTATCATAGTTGACCTTGGACCAAAATTTAATAATATTAAAACTGGACAGTTTACACTGATGGACATCTAATGAAAATATTTATTGTTGTCTGGAATAAGATTGCTTGTTTTCAGCCAATCAATTTTGAGTTATCATACTTGAACCTCAAAGTTCACCTCCAATCTAATATGCTATCCAAATTCTCACAAAGTGTTGCACAAGTATAACATGCATACATATTGGTATTATGTGGAAAGATATTATTAATATTGACTTCTACATCTAGACATTTTATTTGATACACATGACTCTAAAAAGAATTCAGAAAAATACCGAACTATGGAAATAGATCACAACCATGGTAGCCACAGCAGAAAATCTTGTAACTGTGTTTTGTAAAATTCCTCTTTTCAGCAAAGAGCTTGTCCAAGTGCAGCTTCATATATTATCTACTTGAGAAAGCAATTTTTTATTAAGCTTACATGGACTTTTCTGAAATGAACAGTGTTTGTGTGTTTGTATGCACACATTTGTGTGCTACACAGGTTTTTGTATGAGCTTGGCATATTGCTTGTGGCAAGCTGCTGAAACATGAATAAAGACAGTAGGAAAAAGCCAATGCACATCCTGCTGGTAATGTAGGGAAGAGATTGCTGCACACTTACCTTGTGCCAAATCTCGTGGTTCACCCAGAAACTCCCAAGATAATTTCTCAGCTCCTAGATTTTCATGTTGAATTATCTGTCTTGTTTGCTAAATGAACCTGCTTCTTATTTTATTTAAACCACATGAGGTAGGTGCATTTGACTTCCTAGTAGGGAATGCAATATTTAAGTAATTTTAGTATGCACAGCTGTGAAAAGGTGAAGCATATTTTGTGAACATAATTCAGGGGTAATTTTAAATGGCATACCTTTTCCTCCAACTCCTTTCCACAGCCTGAAGCTGGAAACATAAAGTGTAGCTCATGTGCTCTTTACAATTTACTCCTGAGAAACACTGACCACAGAAGTCAGTAAACATTCATCATGAGCTTTAGGCTACTTTCCTTGGATTTGGCCTCAGGCTAAGCTGAGGGCTAAAAACATTTCATGAGAGGGTTACAGTTTTAAGAAAAATAAATATAGTGCTAGTACAGCACGGTTACTCAGCTTGGTCTCATGCTGTAAAAATTCCTTCTCCCAATAAATACGCAAGATTTTATGTTATCCATCCACCACTTTATAACTGATACTGTGGTTTTAAATCACCAATATGCTAATCAACAGGGCTGTTGTGACCTACTTACCACATATTTCTGCCACAGCTTCCCATAACATGTCACATTGAATCCTCTCCTAGAAGTACAAACCAAATCTACTTCAACCCATTTAGCACAAAGATTCTGGGGAAGGGGAAAAAAAAAAAGGTGGGGAGGGGGGAGGTGTGGAAAGAGGAGCACAGCAAAGCAAAAAAAAGCTAGGTCAAGTTCTCTTGTTTATCCTGGGCCTCTGTGACATGAAGCCATGTTTGCCACCATCTACTGTCATAAGTAATGACGTGATTTCTCATGAAAAGGGCTACAAATCGAGAGGACAAAGCCCTCATCTAATGCCATTTCCAGTATTGCAGAGCAAACTTGGAAGATTCCTCACTAAATGGTTGGCTGTCTTAGTGCAGTTGCTGATCTCCTTCCATTAAACAAAGCTTGTAACAAAAGGACTGATGTTTTAAAACTATCATCTTGCAATTTTTGTTTAGTAAAATAAAAACCTATCTAAGGAAGGTCTCTTTTACTTGAAAGAAAAAAAAAATTAGAAAGAATGATGTGAAAATATATCTTTTTAGCTTTTCTAGAGATTTTAATAATGTGTCTATAAAGTATTTTATTTATTCTGGGGGGATATTAGCCTTGCTTTTTTATTTTTAGGCCTAATATATTTTGCTTTCAGAATATATTATTAATATAGGAAAATTATATGTCATGGTATGCATTGATCAATAATTATTTTACTGTTAATATTCATTTAGACAGTAACATCAGTACACTGACCTTACATCAGAAGGAAAATGAGCTAAAACAAATTATAAAACCAAGCGTGACCTCAGATCACCCAGCCGATGTTGCTGAGGACCCTCACATTGTTCTGGTTTAAATCACTATCTAGGATATTATAGATGTTTAGGATGGAATGTTATTATTCCAGATGAAGTGAAAGAAGACCTTGAAAGTTTCTATCTGTAAGGACGATCTCATAGACCATTTACAGGACATGTCCTTAAACCTGCTCCTCTAGACAAATTCTAGCCCAGAGAGCTACAGCCTCCTTTCCTGAGTTCTGACTTTCCATTGCACTCATATAAGACGTGCAGAGTAGAATGTATTTAGACACAATTTCATAGAATTGGAAATGCTGTTATTGGATGAACACCGCAAAATAATATCTGAAAATACTAATTACAGCTTAAAGCTCACTGTGTCTTGAAAAAGAGAACTAACTGATGCACAATTCCTCTCCAAGTAATTTCTTGTTCTGGTCCTGATGGTCAGCCCCAATGTTGTGGGGTCAAATACTGTTTTCCACTGCAGATATATGACTTCTAGTGAAAAGAGTTTTACTTAGGCAGCCAAAAGCAGAACGTGTCTCTCTGTCTCAAATTGAGTGCTTTAAACCACACTGCAATAATCACAGATGCTCTGCTCTTGGCACAATGAGAAAAGCTTGATACAGATTCACAAAATAGCTCCATTAAGTAAAGATGCCATCAGTCTTTATTACCACTATTATCATAAAGCAAATTTCACCTAACACAATATCGAATTAAACTTACAAAAAGAATGAGGAGGAAGCTATGAATTAATATAAAATGACTAAGAACAGAGGCCCAGGGAGTTTAAACCCTTATCAATACCAAAGCAACGACAGGAATCAAAGACGTAGAGCACCATGGTAATTTGTTCCTGTGTTGACTAGAGCAGCAAAAGTAACAGTCTCTCATGTCAGCATCTGCTAGTGAGTTTAAATGCCTGTAAGCATAGTTTATAGCTGACATTTGTTCAAAGTAGCATTTTTCAAGGACTTAGTTTAATACTTTAACTCTGCCCTCCTAGCTCTATTTAATTTCACAGGTTATACCAAACTTCATCAGACTTCTTTTCCCTCTGCTTTAAAGATAAAACAGTATGGTATATTACTTTGAAAAACTCTATTTTTTTTACAGTTAAATAAAATTGTTGGTTTTTAGAAAGTCCAATTTTTTCACTCCAATGGTCATTATCATGCCATAATGTCCCATGTGGCCTAAAAGGATGTTCTAGGATTCTCTGAACTATAGAATATGGCTTGTCTGTCTTGCCCTATTTTCTGATAAGAAAGTAGAATGCTTTATATGTTTTGATACAGAATGGGAGATCCTTTGCAAGTGGAGGCAACACAAAATAATTTGTGAAACACTGCCTTAAAATTGTGTCATTTTCAGGTGCCATTAAAGAACCTCAGTTAATGAAAGTAAGTCATTGTAAGAATACATCTTTCCTCAAGACTTAGAATAATAAATGACACGTGTAATTTTTTTTAAAACAATTCACTTCTTTAAAACAGAGAAAAATAATTAACTTTTTTTCCCTGGGAAAAAAAAAATCTCACTTATAAACTCCAGTACCTTGCCAAGGAGGAACCATCAGAAGAAAAAGAAGCCATATTCTACTCAAGGTCTTCCCAATCCTACTTTTTCTTTTTCTTAATCTCTGAAAGCTGCTATAACAATAGCATAACCAAAAGAAGCAATCTTGAATACTTTAAATTCTGTTTTATACTAGTAGCCCAAATGATGTGCTAACATCTTGGAAGTGTTAGTCCTCCATCACAGGAAACTTTCATGAAGAGGAAAAAATATAGTTTGGCCTAAACATCTCAGAATACAGACCACTGTTCTACATCAGCTCCCTTTTCCAGTTACATCCTGGCTGTGTGCTAACTAAGTCACAATTATTTAAACAAGTCTTATTGCTGAATTTCCACTCATGAAAAATAAGGTGAAGCAAATTTTCAAGTGGTGGTAGTTAATGGATGAACTTCCATAAGTGTAAATGGTGCAAAGTTTATTTAAGCTAGCTGAGCCTGCAAGGACCTGAGGAATAGTACTTGCTTTGCAGAGTCTAGTACCTGATTGGAAATTTTCTGACGTGAAATCTTTGGATAAATTCAAACAGAGCAACAGTGAAGAACATACCTGTGGGATCTATCACACATTTTATATTTTGAATGGTGCACCTAGTCATACCAAAGCTCACACACACAGGTTCTTGAGTCTGTGTATGTGATAGGGTACCATTACTCTCATGGGAAAACAGCTCTAATGATACCTAGATTGCTCAGAGTCTTACTAGACATATGGTATAAAATAATGTCTCTGAGCCTTGGGATATGATTTTACTCATTCCTACCTCCATTACTAAGAATGAACTCTGGCAATCTTCCTTTAAAGATGAACAAATATCACAGGGAATATGCTACATGCCAGACAAATAGCCTTAGCGTAAAATCCTGCCAGATGAGTATGTTGCTTTTTATGGATCTGAAATGCATTTTAAATCCACAGCAACATATTACAATCTCGTGAAGGTAACCATGGATTGGGACCACATAAGTAGTATTACCACTATGTCCTGTGAACACTAAAGCTACCAAGACTGACTGAGACAGACAAGTAAAGGATTGCAGAGTCTTAAAATACCATATTGAGAATCTTTACTGTACTGTCCAAAATTCAGATCTTCAGTAGAAAGAATATGAGATTAAAGAAAAAGATAATGAGATATTTTCCTCAGGTAATAAATTATAAACACGAATGTCTATTTATATAACAAAAATGCTATAGGGATGCAAACCTTGACCTTCACTTGAATTCATCCTGAATTTGTATATTCCAATGGCTTATTTTGATTTGCTCTGTTTTTTGAAAATGAAAAAGGCAAATAGAAGGGCAAAAACAACCTTTATCCAAACCTTTTGAAATTATACAGTTTTAGTCACATGTCTTAAGATAAATTAAACACCTTATGTGGCAGTTGTGAAAGTCTTGATAAGAGTTAATATAGCATCCTAAAGTTTATGAAAATAAGACATTTTGTTTACACCTCATAAAAAACTCAGTCCTTATATCTAAACTTCATATTTTGCAATCAAAGAATTAACTTATTAAACTCTGATATAAATAAAGAAGCATCATCAAAGTATCATTTTACAAATCATCAGCTGGGTTATACTTGGTATGGAAAACAAGAGTACATTTAAAATGTTGGATTATCATAGCCCTAGGACAACCCTGTTATGTGGAGTGCTTTCACTACAGGCAATCTAGCCCAAGACAGTGAAAACTTCTGTCCTAAATCTGGGGCAGTCCCTTTGGCAAAGTCAATCCAGAGCTGCAGATCCTGGAAACCTGCCATCCTGGCTTTGGTAAACCACAACACCTGCAAAACATGACAGGTAAGTTCTGTAAAATCTAGATGTGATAGGATACTTTGAGGCTACAATACATTATTGAATCAAACTCTTAACCGTTCTCTGGCTTTTAAATCAAACACCATGGCATGGTGTGTGTTTATGAAACCAAATTCCCTCTCTCCTGCCACAATAATTTATCATCCACCACAATGCCCAGCACACTCTCTGTTCCCTGGCCTAATGTGATTCCTGAACCTTGCCCAGATCCTGACTAGGAAACTGCAGTTTTCTTGGACTAAAACTGTGTCAGGGATCTTGTCTACATTTAAACAGTCTAAATGATTGCTAAATAATGCCCAAACACATGTCCCAGCCTTGTTTAATTAATATGTATGTGGAAGAGTGTAGCCACAGAGACATCGGGGTTTCCAAAGCCATAAGTCTAAAAGTGCTGCCTTAAGTCAGAGCTCCACAGGTTTCCATGCTTCTTGATATGCGATATCAGGAAATGTGCCAACGGGAAAGTCAAGAGCATCTGGGTAATCTGAGTGCGAAGTGTACCCCAAGAGCTCAGACTTTTGACTCAGAACATCATGGGACAAAAAGTGACTTATGGATTACAACCTTGCCTGTGCTACTCACTCCAAGGGGGTCTAAGAGCCCTAGTTTGGCTGTTCTTACTTCCCACCACTTTTTGGCTCCCAGCAGTAGAAATATAAATTCAGTTCACCTGCTGTCAAACATATTAGCTTCTACTCTTTTTTCTTTTTTTAAATCTTTTTTTTGGTCAGAAAAAAATAAAACCAAACCAAACAGCCCACAAACAAAACAATAAAGCAGCATTTCCTTACATATTCTGTTGCTAGGTCACTTAGGATGAAATATGTTTGTTTCTCCTGATTGAAATTGAATGTGTGAATCATTAATCATGAAAAATAAAACTTTTTCAAAAGACTGATGAAAGTCTGGGAAGCTAGCAAGAACACAGTTTTAAAGCAGGATGTTAATATTAGCCAGATGGCCACAACAAGAAATTTGGACCTGTGTCTGGATGTGAATAGATTTATTTAAAGCCAGATCTCTTACAAAGAAAGGATGCACCTCTGTACAGTGATGGATCCAAACCCCACACCCCCCTCAGTGGAATGGGGAGGAGAAGCAAAAGTGACGCTTCTATGTTGAGATAACAGTTAAATAATTGAAATAAAAGACATATAATAACAGTAAAGAGAGATAACATTTAATAAAAACAACTTATTAAGTGATGCACAATGTAAATGCTCACCACCTGCTGACTGATGGCAAATGCTGATTGATTGATTTATTACTCATTTCCATACACAAATGCTTTAAATAAAGAACTTCCATTGAGTATAAAAATTTTCCTAAGGTTTTGAAGGAGATCTCAGCTTTTGGGAAGAAGGTTGGACAGACTGCAGTTCCATGGTACCTGTCAATCAAAGGGGCCAACACCTCTATTTTAGAAACCCTTCAACATTTTCACTGTCCAATTATAACAAGGATCTGAAGCTGTTGTCTGTGAGTGATTTGTGACAAATAACTGAAGTACTGCTGTGTTCTTTGGTTGTGACAATTGTTATTTTTAGGGCTAAAGGAAGGAAGAGAAGGCGTTGCACTTATTTTAAGACAGATTTAGTTTAAACAGTGAAACTGTAGTTATATATGGATAATCCACTTTGCAGGTCTGAATATAGCAAGGTCACATTAACCAGATATTTTTAATTCATGTACTTTAGTATAAAGACCAGAAATTAATGGACAATCCCATTCTTTGAAGAAGGAAGGGGTCATTCAAAGAATGTGTGCATACATGTGCACACACATTTTTTTACTATGTTCCCAGAATGGCCTAGGATTGCAACACAGCCTTGAGAAATTTGAAAAATGTGTGTTTTGTTAGCCAAGATTAATAGACTGTTTTGAGATATTTACACCAAGGTATTGTGACACTTGATGTTGAATTTTCCTCCTTTAGGGATGCTAAAAACCAGGAGGAACAGAGGTGAGTTTGTTTTGTTTTCTTTTTAATTAAGGAGTTCTTTCACATTCATGTATCAGCCCAGCTGATATGATCTGTTACCTGCTGTACTTCTGCCTTTCAAGGAAGAAGATTTTGCGGGAAGAAATGTCACATGTTCTAAGGATGACACTTTTTTGATTCCTTTATTCAGGCAAAAAAAATTAGAACCATTACCAGCTTTTGAAGTAAACAAAGATGGGAAAACCAAGCGGTCTCTCTGAAAGCAAATAATTACTATTTTTCCTCACTATACATCATTTGCTCATCTTTGAAAGCAAATCATTCATAGGAACATTATGCAGCTTGATGACAAAATTAATTGGAGGGGTGGGTCAAGAAACTCCTATGGAATTTCAACACACCTGACTACAAGGGTATATTGCATGCATGTGTTTGTAGCTTAAGGCAGGGAAAAATCAGCTCCTTCGAGTAAGAGCTGAATTTAACAGGAATTCCTATTTTGCTTTGGGATAACATCTTTCATTGATTTAATCCCTTCCTGTATGTACTTGTATCATATGAGGTAGTTGTGGTTTTCATTTTACATTCAAGTCTATAGTATGATGAATAGCTATTGTCAGCTTTACTTCACCCTGACCAGTGGTTGCACCAGTGGAGGTAGGCTAGGGTCAAGGAGATGGCCTCAAATAATCTACAATTTTCCTAACCCTATCCCTAGCCCCCTTCCTTAGAGCCTTCCTTTATTTATCTTTTTTTTTCTTTTTTTTTTTCTTTTTTAGTGCCCCATCTATCTTGCAGCTTACTGAGGCTGGAACTCTGACTAGAAATGACAGATCACTTCATATGTCACACTTTATTGTTTGTTGCACTTTTATCACATTTCCAGCATCTTCTTTCAAAATCAGCCCAACTGTGAGGTATATGTTTCTAATTTGTATTACAGAAAGATTCTGCCTCTTTTGTTCATTTGGCTATTTCACTTTGGTTCAATGGATTATTTACGGTGTAGTGGAATCTAGCACTTCAAGCACTGACTTCATATGATTTACTACACAAAAGTGTTATTACTCTATTAATAAACTTGTAAAGCCTGGCCTTGATAGCATTTGATTGTAGCTGATTTTTTCTGGAAGTTCTTGACCAAGAAAGTTACAGCTCTTCTCAAAATAAAAGTAGGGATAAATTCACTGCATATAGCTATTGACAATTTTTAAAGAGAAACCAGGAATAAAAGCAGAAATATAGCATTAAGCATAGACAGGTAGGAGTGGGAAGGGGAGAGAATATTAATTAAGGAACATGACTTGTTAGAGGAGGTATATACTGGGCATTTGAGACGGGAAATTCAGATGGGTAAGGCTTGGACTTGTTTGGTGAGAAGGTTGGGAGGAAATGAACAAGCTATTCAGCGTGGGCTGGACAGGTATGACAACAGTGCAAAGGGCTGCAGTGGAGGAAAATCTGAGCACACTTTTTTTTATGAAGCTCAGGGTAAAATTTGCTTTCTAGGCTGCGTACACACATCACTGGTTCATATGTAATTTTTGATCCAGTGGTATACCTAGGTCCTTCTCTGCAAGGTTGCTCTCAATCCATTCACCACCAAGCCAGCATTGAAAATGATGACTGCTACAATCCAGGTGCATGACCTTTCACTTGGCCTTGTTGAACTTCAGGAGATTCGTACTGGCTCACTTCTCAAGCCTGTGAAGGTAACTCTTCCCTCAAGTGTGTGTCAGTTAGATGAGCAGTGATGCCTTGTGAGATAAAAAAGGGATTCTTCAACTTCAGACCATTAGAACTCATTAGAAATAGACTTAAAACAGACTTAGTTTAAAGAGCCTACTTGCCATTGTCAGAACTGGGATTTAAAGATGTACCATAAACATAATAAGCAATAACTTGCATATAGACTGAAAAGATAATATTTTTCTATACATATGTAAACTGTGCCTATGTACTAACCAGTAAGCATCCTTGCCAGGCTCAAACAACCTATGTAAAAATGGTGACTATTAGATGAGAAGCCAAAGGATTACTGGGAAATAAAAGAAAGATAATTGGCTAACACATCCCTGAGGCCTGCATCATAGGCATCACTATTTTATTGGATAAGTAAAATAGCAGACCTTGTTCATTTTGAGTTACCTGACAAACTAGTTGCAGTTCTAGCTGATAATCACTGCCTTTAAAACTAATGGTTTTGATACAGATTCTCTCCTGCAGCCAATTGTTACAGAGATTGAAACTGTTAAGCAGCTAGTCACATTTTCTGATTCTGAGGAACTTATTTGCTGCTTTGGCCCAGACATGAGCAAAAACAGGCAAGGAGCTGCTTTAATTTATGCCACTGTCAGAATCTCACGGTCTCTCTACCACTGGAGTTCCTCTCTGCCACAACCTTTCATGCTCTGACTAGGGATTTCCCATGCAAAAATATACATATGTGCAATGCACAGATGGTTTGCATATGCGCAGTAGGCTTAACATAGCTGATTTACTGTGTATGCACGGACCATCTGTGCAGCACATGTGCAGCAGGTCTGATGTGTACTGGACACATTGGACTTACTGTGCATGTGCTACACAGTTAATCTGCACACACACAGTAGCCACAGCTCTGACTGAGTTGCCAGACATCCAGATGGCCAGAGTCCTTAAATCCCTTCCAGAGAAAAAATGAAGATGGAATAAGGATGTTTGGTTTTGTTTGGGTTTTTTCCTGGTGTATAACACAGCTTATCCTTTATTCTCAAATGTAGGAACATATTAAAGTGGATACACCACCTCACCACATTTTAGTCTAAAAAATAATTTTGCCCAGACAGAGAGCAATTCCCTCTGGTTATGCATGTCCAAAAAGAACTATAGGAAAAAAAAAAAAAAAACCACCAAAACCAGAGCTGTGATAAAGGTTCTCCCAAAAAGAACTATAGGAAAAAAAAAAAACAAACCAAAAACAAAACCAGAGCTGTGATAAAGATTCTTCTCTGTAAACTTTTACAGAACAAGCAAATCCAAAACAAGTGAACTACACAGGCTTCTCTTAAAGAGGACTGGCAGCCACTTCAGATTTTCAGACTATAAAAAGCCTTTCAATTTGGAAATATTTAAATTATTCAGGTTAATGCTCAGAAAACTCAGCAACCCAGATCAGTCAAAAGCGACAGTCTCAGGAAGAGAGTTAGTTGTCTTGGGCCTTACCTTTTGGGTGGTTGAGATTCAGTGTCTTAGAGTGCACATGCTGTTTGCTTTCCCATCATTAAGACTGTGAGCTAATAACATTGTCACTAATGTTTTTGACAAATTCCCCATCAATAACTCTTCCCTAAAAGAAAGATGCAAACTTAAACATGAAAAGAACTTATTAGACCCACCAGCATTTTGATAATTGCTAAGCATGCTGGCAGTTCCAATATATGGCGAATTTATCTATATTTACTTACTGGAGAGAGGTCTGAAAACACTCTGCATCTGTGGCCAGCATCCAGCTTTTTTTGCATGACCTGACCATGCACACAGAAGTCTGCTCTCTTTCTTCTGCACTCTGGGTAAAGGCCTCTATTGCCTTCATTTGCACACTCAGGCTGTTAGACTCCCAAAACTGGCAGCATAGAGGTGTTCTTCCTAAATATTATCTTCAGCAGAAAATTCTGCTTACAAACACCAGGCTAAATCACCCTCTCCAGGAAAAAAAAAAAAAAACCAAAAAAAAAAAGACACCCAGAAAACCAAAAAACAGAAAAAAAAAAAAAAAAAACCAAAAAAAACCCCCCCAAAAAAAACCACCTTAAATTAAGGGACCACTGAAAAATAAGACATGAAGCAGAAGTCTGAGGTGTTCAAACATGCTTTCATATTATGTGACCCAAAACTACAAGAACATACAGCTTTTAAATAAACAAAAAAATGCATTGTTTTTTCTCTCATTGCATGTTTCCGCCTTGCAGACATCATCAAGGTCTGCTTGTTGTGTTTTCAAGAGGAAAATATATTAGGTGCCTTACCCATAGGCACCAGGTTGTGAGGAGCACCAAGGCCTTCTCTACTCCATTCTGAACCAGTCCCATCCACACAGACTTTCCCAGCCTAACCCTCACCCTCGTAAGTTTGCCAGCCTGTCTCCAAGAACCCAAAGAAGACAGAATGCCTGAATGATGTCTGATGAGTGCTGAGCAAAGGGGATTACCCTTGAACCTTCTGGCAATAAGAGAAAATAGGAGAAGACCTGTCAGAGCAAGCTCTCGTGTGGCACTGGGCCTGGCAGCGCTGTGGTCCCAGGCTCCTGTTCTTGCCATAGGCTTTGTAGTCACCAACATGAATGGAGCCTCAGTGGGTACCTGGAGGTTTCATCACCCATGTGGCCACATCATGGCAGAGTTCAGCACCCTGGGATTCACTTACACAATCACTAAGATGACAGGTAAACCAGGAATAATGAAGGATGGGGCAGGAGCAGAGGGGCAAGCGACAGCACATCTGCTGCTTCCATTTAACAAACTGTAAGTTTAACAAGGCAAGGAGCCGAACATTCCATCACAGACAGCTGCTCTGCAGGTACTCAGCACTACATTCACCCCTGTATCACTGTGAATGGGAAGGATTCAGCTCCAACACTGCACATCTGTGGATGTTCCAATATGAAGGCTGAGGTCATCCTGTGTACCATTTCTCCAGCCTTTCTTCTGGGCGAGACAAGCAGACCTTACTCATGGGGGCACAAAATCTGTCCAGAACAAAATCTGTTCACTGCTGCCTCAGCACTGTTCCCACAGAGCACAGCATCACTGACCTCATCTGTGAATAGAGGTAGGACGAAATTTCTTTTGTAGGTTAAAAAACCAAGTTATAAAATTTTCTTGCACCACAAAGGACTGAATATCCAGTCTATTAACCAAAGGTTCATTTGCCTTTGTCCCTCGCCCGCAACAACAACTTTTAACAAACCTTTTCCTATGCTAACTGTGTGTTCTCCTGTAATCTTTCTAACTCACTTCGATCTTCATGTAAGTTTAGTTAAAATACTTCCCATTAACGACAGGCATTTCAAAATTAAGAGAAGAGCACCTGAAGCCCTGACAAGGAAGATGCCTGCTCGGGGTTCGACTGAGAGGAGCCTCAGGCAATCAAGGTCCCCGCGGCCCCTCCTCAGCAGGAATACAGAAACGGAAAACAAGGTGTAAAACCTCGCGAATTGAGATAACGACGCGTGAAACGGATTCGTCTGGAGGAAATTAGTGTAATTTACTGCTATTTATTCAGATAGTGAGAAAATTAAGCCCCACTACCACCCACCCACCGCTCCCCTTTCGCAGTCGGAGCTGCCTCCCTCGGCTGCCGGCTCTTGCCCGAAGCCGCGCTCAAGAGCGCCTGGGCCCGCTCTGCCCAAGCTCCCGACGCTGCAGCTCCTCGACACACCGTGCTCCAGCCTGGGCCCGCTCTGCCCAAGCTCCAGACGCTGCAGCTCCTCGACACACCGTGCTCCAGCTCGGCACGGCCGCACAAGGCCTACCGGGGCACGCCTATCCGCAGAGGACGCGGCGGGACAGTGTGTCGCGGACCCGGGAATTTGCGTTCCACCTCCCCGCAGTCTGGCACAGGCAGCCTTTCCCTCGGGTTAACCAGCACCCGGACGCTGTCGGCGGGAGGTTGGGGCCTGCCGCCGGTCGGTCCGTGCTGCAGCGCTGCTCGTTCCCTGCGGCGCTCCGTTGGGGCCGGGCATGGGGCTGCCACAGAACAGGCTCAGTCCACCCCAGTGAGGCGGCCCCAGTTTGTCCTCACAAAGACCTACTTCTTCCCCATGCACAGACACACAGCACAGCCCTTTCCAGTCCAATGGTGCCCGAGCACAGGGCTTTTGTCTAATGGGCTGAGTCTGACTGAAGTGCTGGCCGCAGAGCTGGGAGAGGAACCTGCCCTGGAGTGCCTGTGAGAGCTGCCCACTCCAATTCCCACCCTGTTTCCTAGCAATCAGGCTTTGGCATCACCACTTAGCGAGAGAGCAGAAACAGCCTCCCCAGGGGCACAGTAGAGCCCCATCACTGGCCACAATCAAGTTTGTGGTTGGCTAGGTGCTGGCTAGTCTCTTCCAGGCCGCCTGTCCCACACGAGGGCTGGATGAGGTCACCTTCCAAGGTCCCTTCCCACCTGGGCTGTTGCAGGATCCTATGATGATTCCATTTTCAGACTGGGAATAATGGTTCTTTCTCCTTAGCTCTCAGTGGTCTGGGGACTTGTGTCTGTGGAAATGAGCCCCTGCCTGTGGCAAGAGAGGATGCAGGGCAGATGTGTTTCTGGGCACAGCTTGGGCAGATGCCACCTATGTGCACTGAAAAGGGGGACACTGAGATGGGCTTTGTCCATGAGGCCAGCATGGGCCATGGGGTGAGAGTGTGCAAGGCAGGGCTGGAAAGCTTTCACAGTGTTTTGCTCTGGCTAGGTGAAATGGTGCTGTTGGAAATGTCAGCCTGGCTCATGCTGTCTCTCCCCTAACCCCCATCCTGCCATGTTTTGACTGAAGCATAGAGATGAGACAGTGAAGCCAATGGCCCACACCCACATGCCCAGCTGCAAAGGAAGAACAGAGAAAGATCTCTTCACGTATCTGTCTTTAATCAATATGTGTTTCAGGTATTAAAGAAGCTTTGTACATAGAATGTCGGACTCCAAAACTGAAGGCAGGATCCCGGACCTTGGTCACTGACAACTGGAAGGTGAAATTGGGATGAGAAGAGGTGAATATGGTGCCTCGTTCTCCAGAGTTATCCTCAAGTGAAGGCTGTACAGTATAACAAATTGGTGGGCTGACTGACTTACCTTTCCCAGGCTGTATTCTGCTGGACCTGGACCTGCTCAGACCCAGCACAGCCCTTTCTAGTCCAGTGGTGCTGAGCACAGGGCTTTTTTCACCAGAGTGAAATAAACTTATCCAAAACCAATTTGTTGTGAATAAGGAGACACTTCTGTATTTCAGTGCCAGGAAGAAGGGGGATTACTCCTCCAAATTTGTTCTGATTAGCAAATAAAATGCATCCATTTTATATGCTCTTTGTGCTGTGTTGTTTTCACATAAATTCTTTTACATAGTGTGCATCATATGCCCATTCTTAAGTTTTACCTTTACAATGACTGGTCTCACTAGTTATATAACTACCATAATAATCCTACCCTAAGGCTATCATTAGTCATATCTAGTGAGATCTACTGATTGGAATCCTTGATATTCAAATCAGGCTGGGAAGGGTAAGGGGTTTCCTACGATACTAACTGGTCTTCATGACAATTTCTATAGCGTCTTGAACAAGGCATAGGATTCCTGGTAACTTCTTGGTAATGGTTTCTCTGGCTGAATACTTTAAAAACCTCACTCCTAACATTCCTATATCATGTGCTTCATGGTTTTGTAATTGCAATCATAACTAACACTTTCGTCTTTTTTATTATGAAATAAATTGTTTTGCCAGTGTATTTTTAAGAGGCTGAGTAGAATGAAGTGCTGGCCAGAGAGCTGGGAGAGGCACCTGCCCTGGAGTGCCTGTGAGAGCTGCCCACCCTGTTCCCTAGCAATCAGGCTTTGGCATCACCACTTAGCGAGAGAGCAGAAACAGCCTCCCCAGGGGCACAGTAGAGCCCCATCACTGGCCACAATCAAGTTTGTGGTTGGCTAGGTGCTGGCTAGTCTCTTCCAGGCCGCCTGTCCCACACGAGGGCTGGATGAGGTCACCTTCCAAGGTCCCTTCCCACCTGGGCTGTTGCAGGATCCTATGATGATTCCATTTTCAGACTGGGAATAATG
Source organism: Passer montanus (assembly GCF_014805655.1). Taxonomy (NCBI): domain Eukaryota; kingdom Metazoa; phylum Chordata; class Aves; order Passeriformes; family Passeridae; genus Passer; species Passer montanus. The sequence goes on from NW_024365381.1 coordinate 4,472,193, forward strand.
GTTCTTTCTCCTTAGCTCTCAGTGGTCTGGGGACTTGTGTCTGTGGAAATGAGCCCCTGCCTGTGGCAAGAGAGGATGCAGGGCAGATGTGTTTCTGGGCACAGCTTGGGCAGATGCCACCTATGTGCACTGAAAAGGGGGACACTGAGATGGGCTTTGTCCATGAGGCCAGCATGGGCCATGGGGTGAGAGTGTGCAAGGCAGGGCTGGAAAGCTTTCACAGTGTTTTGCTCTGGCTAGGTGAAATGGTGCTGTTGGAAATGTCAGCCTGGCTCATGCTGTCTCTCCCCTCCCCCCCATCCTGCCATGTTTTGACTGAAGCATAGAGATGAGACAGTGAAGCCAATGGCCCACACCCACATGCCCAGCTGCAAAGGAAGAACAGAGAAAGATCTCTTCTGTCTTTATCTGTCCGTATCTGTCTTTAATCAAAATGTGTTGCAGGTATTAAGGCAGCTTTGTAGAGAGAATGTCGGAGTCCAAAAGTGTAAGCAGGATCCCGGGCCTTGGTCAGTGAAACCTGGAAGAGGAAGAGGTGAATATGGTGCCTCATTCTCCAGAGTTGTCCTCAAGTGCAGGTTGTGCAGCATAATATATTGGTAGGCAGGCTGCCTTACCTTTCCTGTGTTGTAGTCCGCTGGACCTGGAAAACGATCCTTCCCAGCAAATTTGGTTTTTAGTCCCATTGAGTACTTGGGAGCCCTGGTTTTGTAGACGTCCAGATCCACCCTATCAAATGCTGCAGGACCTGGTGTCTGCAAGAGAAGCAATGAGGTTGGTGGGTACAAGAGACAGTGTGAATTCTTCGTGGGTGTCCATGAGTAGTGTGCTGCTTGAGGTGGCTGGCCAGAGGAGCAGTGGGGGAGGTCTGGAGCCTTGGGAATGAGGGCTCCTTGGGAAGAGAGGTAGATTTCCCAGAGGACGAGGGAGATTGTTGCCATTAGTGCCAGTGAGCTGTACCGTGCCAAAGCTGCTGGTGTGGGAAAATGAGAGGCGGCAGGTGTCGGTGTTACTGGTAATGGCAGAGCCAGAGGCCCTGTAGCTTCTTGTGCTTTGTTGCAGGTGCAGGGTAATGTGTCTTATGTGGGGATAAAGCAGGCATTGGGGCCCTTCTGTCCTGAGCAGTGCAGCTGAGCTTCTGCTGCTGCTGTGAGAGAACAGACAAGCACAGCTCACCTTTGCCACGTCTTGAAAACAGCTCTGGTAATTACTCTTCCCCTTCATGGAGTAGCACGGTTCGGCATGAGTGTACGCTGTGTGGGGTCCCAGAATCCTTGGCAGGGTGTAGGTGCCAGGACCTGGAAATGGAATAGGTAGATGGGATAGGTCAGTCCTGTGGGAAAGGGTGCAATGCCTGGGTGGAAGAGAGTCAGCCTTCCAAGCTGGTTGTGAGGAGCAAGAAGGGTGTCCTGCCCCTCATCCCAATGCCTCTGGCTTTTGTTGCATGGAGTGTGCCTTGGCTGTTTGAAGCCAGAGCTGCCAGTTCTTCTGTGAGATGGGAGAAGTTGATGCTGTGGAACAGGAAAAAGCTTGTTGAGCACACACTGTGTCTTGCTGCCTAGGCTTTTTGCTAGGCCTGTTGAAGAAGCTGCAGATGCTCCCTGGAGGACACACAGGCTGTAAGAGTGTTTGTTTCCCCAAGTTCCATACCTGGTGTTCGGAACCTTTTAAAGTCCTTGGGCCGGAACATCATGAGACTCGCGGGTGCAGTATAGTAGATGTGTTTGTTGGCAGGATCTGTGATGTAGTCACCTGGGACAGAGAAGGAGACAAGAAAAGAAGTGAAGCTGGGAACCTAACTGCAAGCCAAAGAGGAGAAGGCAGGAGGAGGTGCTCAGTCTTGCTTTCTGTCTGGAGCCCTCTGAAGCTTATTCAGGGCATGGGCAGAGGGGGCTTTGTGCCCCAGTGGCACAGGGCAACAGTAAGGCATGCTTGTCTGGCCTGAAAGAAGGGATGCAGAAATGCTACTCACTGGGTCCAGGGGTGACCAAAATCTTGGTCTTCGGACGTGCTGTCACAAGTGCCGATGGAGCCATCTGCTTCCCAGTCTTGGTAATGGATGATTCGATGAAGTATCGAGGACCTGGTGAGCAGGTTGCTTCGGAGGGAGCTTTGGTCCCTCGAAATGAGTATGCAGGGGCTCTGTCTTTGGTGGGATCATGAGCTATATAACCTGGGAAGAAAAGCTTGTGAAAGGACCTGTGCCTGCAATTGTCTACTAAAAGGAGGTTTCTAAGCAGAAGCAAACGCTGTGCTGCGCCTCCCGCTGCCACTACCTCCCTGTGATAGTTGGTTTACCTGTTGACCCAGGGAGCCCGTACTTGGGACCTGGGGTGCTGAATTCTGCAAGTATTGGGCCCCGTCGGGGATGAGGTCTCCAGGTGCCTACCCAGGGTCCCTCCATGCTGGTGGCCAAAGAAACTACAGGAAAAACAGGAGAGCTACCAAAGGGCTTCTCTGACACAGCGCTGGTACAGAGCTTTCCTGTAGCCCAGAGCAGGAAGAAAGCAAACTGGCATCACGAGAGAAAGTGAAGAAAAGTGAAGAGCAACAAGAAGTAGCAGATGGAGGAGAAGGCAGAATGGAGGGAAAACAGCAAGTTAGAAGCAAAGATGCAGCAGAAACTCCTGCTGTGCCCTCAGGCAGTAATTGTTGGCGTAGAAGCGCAGCTCTGGCTTGGCTTGAAGGTAGCCTCCTGCGCGTCTACAAATGAATTTACTCAGCTGGAGTGTGGCGCTGACAGGGTGAGGTGCAGGGAGGGACACCAGCCCCTCGCTGACATCATAATCCATTGCTAGGTGGATCCCTCATCATTGACATCCATCACCAGGTGACATCCCAAAGGGCCATTCTCACCCAGTGACGAGCAAACCCTGCTGTGATTTTGAGACCCTTAAGCTGTTCATGCTGCAGCACTGCCGTGTGGCCTGCAGGGCTCCTCTGGGGCTGGGCATGGGGCTGCCATGGAACTGGCTCAGTTCAGTGTGGGGCAGTCCCAGTTTGTCCTCACATAGACCTGCTTTTGTTCCCATGTGCCCAGAGACCCAGCACAGCCCTTTCTAGTCCAGTGCTGTTTAGCACAGAGCATTTGTCTAATGGGTTGTGTCTGACTGAACTGCTTGCTGCAGAGTTGAGAGAGCTGACAGAGGCTTTTGCCTCAAAATGTCTTTGAGAGCTGCCCACTCTAATTCTCACCCCTTGCCCTAGTAACTAGGGTAGAATCCTGTTGACATCACCACTTAGAGGTGAAAAAACAACCTCCCCAAAAACTAGAATTAAAGAGGCTTTGTCTCAAAGTTAGTTCTTGTCTTGCTTTGGCCCTTCCATTAACTCTCTGGGGGGAAAGGAGTGAGTAAGCATCTGACGTGGCTTAGCTTCTCTCCAAGCTCAACAACTGAATTCTAATATTATTTAGCAACAATGTAAAAATGCCCTTCTTTGGGGTTGAATAAAAGTTGTGAGTTAGCTGTAACTGCCACTTACTCCACCTGCAGTCATTTACAATGGGAGATCCCCTGAAATGAGCTAGGAAGTTGATAGTGTCCAATGCCCAGCTTGTGCTTTGTATCTTGTAATGCTTTTCCAAGGTCTCTGTGCTCTGAGCTTACTATTAGAGGGGAGGGAGAGAGCAAAGCTATCAATAGTATCAATTGTTCTGGCCTCTCCATTTGAAGGCCCCCAGTTTCTGCATCACTCCTCAGATGCTACTGATGTCTTCAAGCAGTTTTTTCCCTTTAATGCCCACTTCTGCAGGTTATTTTGGGAGTTCATGGTCAACAGGATTTTCAATGTTGATGCTTCAGGAACATATGAACACTTTCAAGGTTTCCCTGGGAGGGTTGGACAGAGTTAAGTTTCCTTATTCTGATTTTGCCAGTAGTGTGTGGATCTCTATGCCTGAACTATGAGTTCTCCCGCTAGGTTTTTCCTTCCCCAGATTTCATGACTCTTTGTCAGTAATACCATTCATTACCCATATTTTGTTTAGTGACCCTTAAAGCTTTTCAGTCTCCAGATTTTTATGGTTTGACACTCATATGGCTTTCCTTCCATTTTGTGCTACATGGGCTGTGGTTAATATAGCATCAGTTAGGAAATACACTCTGAAGCATATGAATTGTGATTTGAATGGAGATGCTGTGAGTGAGGTAAAACCGTGGAGTGGCAAACTAGAAGACATAAGAGTCCTTTAACACAAGCTGATTTGTGTAGTGAAGGGCACTTAAACTTCAAAGGCACACACAGATGGAATTTTCTCCCACTGGTCAAGCACTCATGCAGTGTAACCAGCAGTTTTCATAACACTTGCAGTCTTTGATACACTAACAAAATGGTATATGAGCTTGTTGTCTTACCATAGGTGAAGCAGATATTGAGAAGATTGGCAGGAGTTAAAACATTACCAGTGCAGCTGGCTAATCACATTTCTTGTTGGATTATTTAGAAATGCCAGCATTAGTTGATGAGTTCCAGTTCTTCTGTTCTTGGTGGCATTCACCTGAGTCTTCTGCATCTGTTGTTTTTTTTCTCCTCCTTTCTTCTGTGTCCTGTATCAGTGCAAAGCTATCAAATAAGTTGTGTTTAGATGATGCTTTGGAGCCTACTGATGGCAGCTCCTCCAGGCTTGGGTCATAGTTTTACCTCTGGAGACTTAAAAAAAAAGCCATTCTGGTAAACAGCCTTCTTGGATGATGGTATTTTAACTGTGAAGCCTGATAACAGCTACAGATAAAAGCTTTGCAGTGGGTTGGAGGTGTTAAAGCTGGAGCCCAGTAATAACAGTCCCCCAGAAGCATCCCACAGACGGAGGCATTTACCCTGGAGCATAGTGATAGCAACCCCATGAACCATCCCTTATGGAGAGCATTCAAAAAATGAAGAGGACAGCCCACAGCCCAAAGGCTGTTTCCCAGAGCTGCCATCAGTAGGCTCCAGAGCCTAGAATGAATGAAAGCTAGAAATTCATTCGCATAGTCTGTGAATAGCAATAGGCAATAACTTACAAAACAGGATAATTTACTGGTATTGAAACTGGCAGTGGGTGTAACATACCTGGCACATTTTTAATATACTTAGCATATTTTATTTTAAACTTCTTAAAAGGATATACTGTAACTGATCTGTGTTTAGTGAGAGTATGGAAGAATGTTGCTGGAAGTTGTAGCCTGTATCAACACAAAAGGATGACAGAATAAAGGAAGCCTATTAAACACTTCAGTACTAATTACTGTGTATGATATATTATTCACAAATAACTGGATACCTATACATTTTCACTGTATGTTACAAGGTCTTTGTACAGTGCTCTTTAGGAAGTGACACAGTTGGCTTAATTAAAACAAAAATTAGTATAACAGATTTTTTACCTGTATGTTTCAGAGATAATTTCGGTGATGTGGAGAATCCCTGCTGTACCCACAGCTCCCAGCATAATACATGCTGATGCAGTCAAATATCAAATTGTATGAGCAAGAGTGTATGCCACACATACACATACACATACACTTTTGACAAATAAATGGAAAAAAAAGCTAAAAATGTTAGCAATTAAGTTTGATCTGGTTTCAACTTTTGATTTTAAATGAGATGGAGGCTTAAATATTTATACATTTGAGAGCTTTCATGTCTGTGCAGTTTCCATTCTGATTCAGTTAAGAACAGAGTTTGAGTCTTTACCTCTCATCAGCAAGGTCATTTATGACAATAAATGAAAATGCTTAGATAAATTTGTCTGATTTTCTTTTTTTGTTCCACTCCACTGTGGACCTTTAACAGTAGTGCTCCAATGCCAAGAAATACTACTCAAAACTTTAATTACATGGAAGTGGCAAGAAGTACCCCTCATGAGCGTTCTTTTGGTTCAGAGAACACAGACTGGAGTTATCAGACCCTTCTGTACCTCTGTTTTTAAGAAGAATGTTAAGCATTTCATTGACATCGATTCCACTAATGTGTTTGGTGTCAACTGTGTAAATGCACTTAGAGGTCCTGAGGCTGTCTCTATAAGCCCTTCAAAACTGTAGATCTGCTGCTTCAATCTAGGGACTCATACGTGGAATGCTTGCTGGACCAAACAGTATGACAGATGCTTTTTGACATCAAAATGAAAAACAAAGCAGAAACATAAACCCCAAATCATTAATTACATTTTTTTCCTTAGAATATTAGATGATAACTATATGTTCATAGGAGAAGTTAATTTGATTTACAACTCTAGTAATTAAATAAATGCCATGTATTTAATAAATCCAAAAGAAACCTTTAAAACAAAAATTTGAGATTACACAAGCATCAAAGTCTATGATATCACATAATTTATGGTTTATACAATCAGGAACTAGCTTGTACAGCTCTAATCCTCTGAGAGATCATGGTATATGTGGGGTAACTGGGAAAACCAGCATGGGATGGGAGAATGTGTTCTATAGCAAGGCTGTGGTTTTGTGTTTCTAGCCAGCCTGCACAGGTGGCTAGCCCAGAGAAAGGTGTAACTCTGGCCCCTTCCTCTCAACCCTTTATTGAGCTGAATGGAGTTGCTCATTCAGGAAAGAAATGCATGCCAAGTACAGCTTGGCTTTGGTTTACCCCAGAGCAGGGGGATAATCCAAGGACAGATCAGGAGTCTCACTGTGCAGCATCCTCATCTGGGCTTCTAGCTAGTTTATACCAAAGAAACCATTACATTAATTTCACACCAGCTAACATTTTAACTTTAATTCTTCAGTTACCTTAGTGGAAAAAATATTTTTTTTATTTTAATGTAAAGTAGCATAGACTTGAAATTAAGTCTGTGATAGGTAATTTGGGGGTTTTTAATAATCATAGATTTATTGATGAACTTTTCCAATAAAAAGCAGAAAAAGAATAATATCTTATAAAGTAAAGAATATTATCTAAGGAAAAAAGAATTAGTTTGCAAGAAGAGTATTACCTCCTATTTTTGGAATTTCTGTAAAATTCCTGTCTCGGCTGTATTTCAAGAATCTGTCTATAGGTTGCATTCCTGAGCCTATCAGCCTTACAGATCAGTTAATAAAAGTCAATCAGTGATTGTTTAACTTGTCTGCTACTGCCTGAAGCAGAATTACAAAAGCTAAATGTGTTCAAAACTCCACCAGGAGTTTCTGTCATCTTAAAACTCCAAGTGTATGACCTCATGGCAACTAAAAAATAAATATTCCACAACAGCTTGAAGAAACTTGCAGTTACTATGCATTCATGTCAACAAAATAAGAAATCACGCTTGAGGAATAGCAATGTTTTCACTTTCTGCTCTTAGAATGATTCATTTAGAAATGGAAACTAATGGCAAAAGATGATGAATATGAAACAACTGACTAGCAGAAACCAACAAATGCAATTAATTAGAAAATAGTAATTTGATTGCTAAGTGAGAAGGTTTATAAGCAACATAGAATTGCCATGTGCATTAATCGGGTTCGCTGCAGTTGCAATTAACTGTTCAATACTAAGCCTCCTCACATATTCTGAATATTCTGATTCACCATGAATTTCTACATAGTCCTGACTTTGAACTTTCATTAGTGTTCATTCTTCTGCATACTCAGCCAGGGTATATTTTGTTTCATGAAGATGACTTTCAAATGCACTAAAGTAATTTGTTAATGCAAATTGTTTTTCTTTCATGAAGTCACACACGATTTTTGTTAAATGTGAGGAGAAACACTCTAAGTAATTGCTATAGAAACAAATCTGCAATCAGCTTTCATTAATTTTTAAGTGAATTGGGGGTGTGATTCTTATAATGAAACAGCATTATATCTTCTTAATCCATTGCTCTAATTTGCAACTTTGACCTGAGAATTAGTGAGAATATTTTACTCATGTAATGGGAATTGGAGTTAGCAAATAAAGTGATTTTTTTTATTAGTTCAATCAGGAATTTTAGTTCAACTATTTTAGCAATAGTATTTTCATATGCATTTTCTTTCAAAAATAATAGCACTTCTTCTCACCAACCCATGTTCTAGAATCTTTAAGATTATATAAATATAGCTTTAAGTTGTAAAAATTTGGAAGACATTCTGTACCTTGGTTGCACAACCAGAAACCTACGTGCCGTTTTCTTCAAAGTCTAACAAAATTAGATGCTGACCTTAAAACCACATCACAAGCTGTTCCTATTTTTCTAAGCTCATGATGGATCATGGTCTTGAGTTTAAAGGGCATACATGTGAGAACAGCTCAGGTTTTAGAAGAGGCATGGATCTGAACTTACATTAGAGAAATACTGAAGAAGTCTGTGTTGCTTTTACAGAGCTTGGGTTATTTAAATCTATTTAAATTTAAAAAGTTAAAGTTTAGTATTAGAAAAGTGAGACTTGAATACCCACAGTGCTGTGAAATTCTGCAAAATGAGGAGTCAGATTTGGGTTCTTATCATCAGTTTCACATTGATAGGCATAGTGATTTCCAGTCAATGTGGATTTATTTATACACATAGTTTAATTTCAGAATGCATAGTTCAATGCAAAAGTAGATTGGAATATCAATTGGTATCAGTGCAGGTTTTTTTTGTTTGGTTGGTTTTGTTTGGTTTTGGTTTTTTTTTTATATATTTGGCTTGTTATGAGTAAGCATCTCAGTAAGCAAAAGTCATGAAGGCTATCAAGAAATAGCCTTATAGTTCAACAGAAATATTTTCATTTGGTATGGCAATCAGGCTAACTCCTCTGAAGGTCTCAGAATCGGAAATATTTTCATTTGGTATGGCAATCAGCCTAACTCCTCTAAAGGCCTCAGAATCAGTTCTGCTAGTTTTTCTCTCTCTCTGGTTCATTTCTCAGGAACTTCAAGGGAGTATAACCCAAATTGGTGCTACTGGTTCATTTTCCTCTCAAGCTTTCAAAGGAAAGTGTTGAAATAGATCCGGCCACATGCAGTCTTGTTTTATACAGTTACCAGACTTGTACCATTAGAAAATGTGGTGCATTTATTTTAAAGCATCCTTTCCACTGCAGTTGTGTGGAACAATGATCTGCTGAATTTAATTCACAGATCAAAGAGGGAGGAAATTAACCAACACAGTAAATTGATTATTTCATGGGTGACATAACCAAGGCAATGATTTATCTTAATAAAGAGCAACATCCCTCTAGTCCTTAACTGAATTCCAGCCAATGCAATAATACTTAGTTGTTAATGACTTTGATGTTGATGTGGAAAAGTGAATGACTGTATAATCACTGAAATGAGACCTCATCACAGTTGGAAATGTTTAAGCCAAATCATTTTGGACTGTGAAAAGAGCCCTGAGTGGTATAGATTGGCTGGGTCCCAGATTTTCAGCCTTAACTAAACAGGGCCTGAAAACTTTATCATACTGCCATGCCTCAGGCTGGTCTGCGATTCTGACAGCCTCAGAGAATTGCAGTTTAATGTATATGTGTGGACTCACTGCGGAAAAAGAATTCAGGATGTGCAGAATGCCATGGGGGTACATGAAACCCACCTCACACAGGTAACAAAATCAAACTTTGACTCCTGAACAAGTCCAATGGCCGAATCTAGCAAAGAGGGGCAACCACGACATGCTGGTGACTGGACAGGCTACAGGCTCGGGGTAGGGCATTTGAGGCCCTGAGGCCCGGGGGTGTCGGTGGTGGCTCCTGGCGGGGGCACAGCCCGGCATAGGGGCTGCCCGCGGGAGCGCTCCGGACAGCGCGCGATGCTGGATCCGCCCTGCAGGGCTGGCTGCGCCTGCCACACAGCACCCCCAGTAAATACCTGTCCATCAGCAGCTAGCTTTAGGAGAGGAAAAATTGTACTGAAAGCTTATGTTTATATCCCACATCACTAAATATGGCTTGGGAGGCTGAAATGCAGCATTAGTCATTTGTAGCAGCCTTCACCTCCCCCTTTACCCTTCCCTATGAACTCTTACAATAACAAACCAGGCTAAAATTAGAGCTGCTTTATAGTACATTAATTTGATCATCATTGTCTCGGCACTGATAGAAGACCTCACATCACTAGAGGGATACCCTTTACAACAGACTTCCCTGATGCTGATGCTTAGCTCTTGGATCCAAGAGGGAAGTCAGGTCATTTTTTTTCTGCTCAGGTTTCCTTCACAACTACTCAATTCCCAGAAAAGGATTCCTAGCATTGACATTACCCCGTCCATGCCTTGTTAACTTTCCTTAAAAAAAAAAAAAAAAAAAAAAAAAAGGGAAAAAAAGACAGGAAGAACACTGTGCAACCTCCTAGCCTGGCTATGCCCCATGCACACTGTGAGAAATCAAGAGGAGATGAGGGAGGAAGGTGATAGCAATTTACAAAGTGTGCAAGTCCAGCTTTTCTAACCTCAGCAGAGAGGCAGAGGCAGCTGCAGGTAGGTTTGGAGGAATTTCAAGAACTCACCCTGTTTGAATACCACACAGCCTCCAGGCTCCAGAAACATGATACTCTGATGCTGATCATTTAAGGGAAAAAAGGGCTAAGGATTATTAAACTGCTCATCCAGGCCTGCAGCTGGGGGTGACTCAGAGTGCAGAGCTGGAAAAATGCCCATGTGGCAAGATTAGAAACTCATTTGTGTAGTTTATGTGGCCTTGCCAGGAGCCTCCGTTTTTTCCAAACCTTCAGTTTATTAACTTTAAAAGCACTCCTTTCCTGTTGGGGATCTGGCATGGCTGCAGCCCGGCAGCTCTTTCTCCTTTTGCATTAACAACACTTAAAGGCTTTCTTTCCTTTTCAAAATCGACTGTGTGAGATCATCTGGAATTTTCAAATGTGCTCACTCTTTCTTTTCATTTCTTTCTTTGTCCCAGGGTTCAATTTAAATCCAAGTGCTTTTAAACTAACTGTATTCATCCAGCCAGCACTTTCAGGAGTATATGTTATGAAAGCAGGAAAAGAAAAGGCCTTCTTGTCATCAAAACCATAATAATTATGTGTCAAATGTAATTACTGCTCTGTGGGTAATACATCTAATACTCAGTGACAGAGTAAGCAGCCTGCAGAAGTAGAAAGTAACCGGTGGCAGAATCAAATTTTATATAAAGTTAACCATCATGCTTAAATACTCTGTCTCATAAAGTTCTACCAAAATGCAAAGGCAAGTAAAAAAGGGGTTTTTTTTAATCTAAAATTGTTAATGTGCAAAAGCTCAGTTCTTTCCACCTCCATACAATGAATCACAGCTCTTTTAAAATAAGAAACACTGCTATAAATGTGTATATTACAAAGATCACACTCTTGTGAAGGAGCTCATCGAACAGGAAGGAATTAAGTGTGGGAGTTCTCTGCTCTTAACCCATTATGTTTCCTCATTATTACCTTCACACTGCACGCTTGATTCACTCGCTAAGAAACAAGCTTTGCACATTTCCCTACCTTCTTTAAAATACACCAACTAATGAGCAGCTGGTGAAACTGACATGTGCCTGTGAATTTGAAGACTACTGAAATGTGTAGTCATATTCTGAAGGAGTAAAAAAGTGCTATGTCAGGAAACAGTATTCTAAATATGACAGCATGTGTGAGAAACTTGTCCAGTTTAAAAAATACATGTCCTCTCCTCCCTAACACTCTTTCTAAGTAGACTTAACAAAATCTAACATATTCAAAAAACACTTCAAAACGTAATGATTTGCTAATGTGAGTCTAGATCCTGAAAATAATCTTCAATAACTTTGTTTAACAGTTATATTATTAGCAAAATTAATCCATCCAATTGTTACCTAAAGGCATAAGTTTTTTGTAGGATTGGTGTTTTTGACTAGAACTAACATTATGTATGCATGTGTCTTTCCTAATTTGTGTACGACTATATAATAGTAAAGTTAAGAATAATAAGAATGCACAAAGTGGCTCTACATTCTAGTCCTCAGTTTTACATGCACCTGCATGATAATCAGAAAAACAGGAATTCTGTACATTTTCATTTCAGCTTTATTAGCATGCTTTGATTTTCTTTACATTTGCTTTATCTTTTTTATTTCAGGAATATAATGTTTCCTAGCAGGCGTATTTAATGAAATATTAATAACATTAGAGACCTTTGAAAAGTTTGAAAGATTTTCAACATGTCTTTACATCAGAATTAATTTTTTCAATCTAAAGTTTCTTTGAAATTTTGTAACTTGAAATACTCATCAAGTAACTATTAATGGTTCATTATATAAGGAAAATTCATGCATATAATTTATTACATTGGAAGTCTGATTATAAAATCACAGTCATACAATTAGACAACAGTGTTCAGTCACAATTAAAATCAGGTTTTTAAAAATCCAGCACTTAAAAAGTTACTCCCAAATAAGGAACTGGCCAATATTTGGTGATTTTTAAATTGCAGATTTGGAGGAAAAGAAACCCTGGACAAAACACCAGCTTTTAGAGATTTAGTATATTTTTTCTTTTCTCTGGGCCTATTCTCCCTTTTCCACATATGAAAACAAAGCCCAAAGGGGTTTTTTTCTGATTTTTGAACACTCTGAGTGTTCTAGTAAAAACTACATGTTAAGTTAAACCCAAAATTTTTCTCCAATATGAGGTGTGAGAAAATGAAGGCATCTTATAAACTTGTTTTTGCCTACTCAATAGGCATGTTCAAATACTATTCTGATTTGTAACAAGACTTTGGAACACATTTCATTGACTACCAGACTGTATGCATACAGACACTTAGCATCATTTCCTATCAGTCTCAGAGCAAGAGCGTTTGTAAAAATTATTGGTATTACCTTGAACAACTGGAATATAGGAAGTATAAAGTATTTCCACAAATTAATCTCAGTGTCCTCATATGGTTATTTCTTGAAAAGATATCACAAGTCTGTCTCCTATAAATGGCTAATTGGCACCAATTTTAATTTATGGAAAGTAGGCACTAGAAGAGCTCCACATTCAAGTTAGCAAGAGAAACTGATTGTACCATAATGAAAGAGCAGTGGTGATTAACAAGGGTTATTTCTTTAAAAACTAAATTCATCCTAATGAATTAAATATTTGGTGTTTGCCTGGTACACATACCTTAGGTCTTCTCCAGGGTGCTTCCTTTAAATTTCAGTAGTATTCCCAGTTCCACTGGATCTACTATGTAATGTAAGCAGTGCTGTCTATACACATAATTATCAGCACTTGAGGAACACAGGCCCAAAAGCATTCTCTGGCTTTCTTTTGATAAATAAGATTGATGAAAAGAATGGCTCAGAACTGCCAGGTTTGGTTATGGTTTCTGAAGAATTAAATCAACATGAAAGAAGTCATGTTTTCAAACAGTATTGTTCTCTTTAGAATGATCCCCCAATTTATTGAATTGTACTCACTGGGTCCCAGGTTCAAATGCTGCTTCTGCTCATCAGTCACCACTTGTTGCTTGAACTAAACAACACATCTGTAATTTTCAACTTGAGTAGAATTAGCTCCCAAAATAAAAAGAAAAGTTTCATATAATTCTGACTGGCTTCTAAATTGGAAACACCTGTAAGAGTTGTATCTTTTCCTGACATAAATTAGTGATGAGGAGGTCATATAAGAGCTGCAGACAGAAAAATAAAATAGTACCATAAGTATTTCAAGTACCAAAACAAGATTGCTGCAACTGGGTAGGTATAAGAGAAAAGAATATGTGACCCCAGCCTGCTGACTTCCTATAATACCAAAATAGATGCTTGATACCTCTGTTGTGTTAACCAGAAAATGACTGCCTGAGCAAGATCAAATGTCTCATTAGCACTTATAATCGCTTCCATAAGATGAAAACAGATGAAAGAAAAAAGGATGAAATTCAAACAGTAGATGAAAAAAATGGATCCCTTTTGTTCCATGGTGTGCCTTCTCTCTCAGATGGGCCTCCCTCATAATTAACCTGAGTTCAGCAAAGTCATTATAAATCGAGTTCCAGAAAACCTGATCCCAGTTTTCACAGTGTTCATAAATACACTGTGGTTCTTTGTATAACTACCAGTAATTACAATATAGCATAAAATTTCTTCCTGAACCAAATTTTAATATTCCTGTCCTCCAAACTGATGACAGCATGTTTTTTCTCCTCCATATCTCTATGTTTTCAATGTGATAAAAAATCTGCCTTAAAAATTAGAAAATTTTTCCAGAATTCTAGAAATCCACCTTGATTCCATCTTATCAGGGAAGTTATCACTTAATTTATTGTAGCCTATGGGCTGCGCTAGCCTATGAGATTGCAGTTGATGATGCATGAAGAATAATATTGATTCATATTACAGTTGCATACATTTGATACATGGCTAGACCTACCCACACACTGAATACATGAAGTAAGGAATAGCTACATGCAGTTGCTTGGCTACATTTAATGACTTTTGACATGTGTTCAGGAGCAGAATGCTAATAAGAATTTGCTTTTAAGAAGTGATGCTGAAGTGATGGAGGCTACTGCAGTCACCCTGCATAGTGCAACGTGGTAAGGACCACCAGATTTCACCTTCCAGAAAAGATGACTGACAGACCAAAGCATATGCCAAGTGATGCTGGGTGATGTTATTTTTCCATGCTTGTGTTTCTCTTAACTATAACATCTAATATTTAGTGAGGAAGCCAATTCTGTGACATTACTTGCCAAAAAGTACAGGACTCAGAACAGTGTGCTGTTATGAGAGAAAGTAGTTGTAAGAATCCATAATTTCTTCCAGTTTAATTTGTTATGGTTTAGTAAAACACAGTATGTGTAGGTGAATGTAGGTACTGGTTTTCTTTGTTGGTGCTTAGATTGCGGGTATTAGTTTCTATCCACAAACATAATTCAAATCTACTGACTTGACAATGTGAAAGTACTGTATATTTGGACCTAAGTGCATTAAGACCAAGAAAGATCAGAAACAGTTTGAATATTAGCATTTCCTTATAATTTTCCTGTCTTCCACTTAAAAAAAAAAAGTCCTCAAATATCTCTGATGGGAGGATCACAGGGAAGGTTTATCAAAATCAAAATAAGTAATTTGCATTTACTGATAAGGCTAACATGTATGAAAAAGATGGATACCTTTCTTCGCATTTTTTCCTTGGTGATGGTGGTGCTTACCTCCAGGTTCTGTAAGTCAGTATTGTTATAAATGATTTATGTAGAAAATGAACTGTCAAAGGGACTGCATAGCACCCTGCTGAAAAATTATTTATGGTCCAGTGGGTAGATACTAATTTGTAGTTTCATACTATGAACTGACCATAAGAGGGTATCATCACAGGAAAGTTTGGTTTTGTCAGAGTTTTAAGAAGTGACTTGTAAATTATGAAAGTCATATTTACATGGCTACATTTATTTTGGTGACACCAGGCAAGCACTGTCTTCTAAAGTGGACCAAAATCAAAAGTTAATGATATGTAGGATAACTTGTGGTAGAGTGAAAGTGTATGAAAGTGACAGCATTTACTTCACTGAATAGTCACAATGTAAATCCAAAAATTACACATAATCTTACCTGGTCAGTATCATTTATCAGCAGTTGTGAAAAATCCCACACACTGATGAAAATGCTGCAGAAAAGGTACAACCGGTTCTGTGGAAGGTTAATGTTTTGCTGTTTCCCACTTGGATTTATTGCTTCTGATTGAAGGATGAATGTAATGCATGCTCTCCACAATAGGAATTTGTATTTTTGGTATATATACTATGTTTTTCATGCTGACTTAGAAATTTCTTCCATACAAGCGACGTGCTTACAGCAACTGCAAGGTCAGGCTGTAACTGCAGTGACCAGGACTAAATTTAAGTGACAAACTCTTGCCTCTGTTTTCCACAAAGAAGGAAATGTTGTTTTTAAAATAATCTTCAGTTTATATCTCCCCTTCTCTCACCACTATTTCCAACTCTTCAGAATTTCTTATATCCACTTTCCTCCCATATATATAACAAATATGTTTTTGATATTGCATTTTCTGTACTTATAAAACAAAGTGGAATTTAAAAATACATGCTGATTATCAAATTTTTCTTTTACAATTGTCTTAAAGTTTTTCCTACCTCCATTTCCTGCCTTTAAAATCTTCTTCTTGATGAGAAATTGTATATGTATAATAACTAAATCAAGACAGAGATGACTATAAGGCATTAAACATGTATCAGTTTTGCCCTTTAGTTCCACCATCTGCTGTGATACGCACAGTGCACTACCAAAAGAAAAATATTTTCTGCTTTAGGCTTATTATAGAACTGACAAACTTAGATAAGAAAATAATAATTCTCTACATTGTCACTTTTGCAATTTCAACATTTACTATCAACTGCTTCTTAAATTCAGCTCATTAGAAAGCACACTGCCCAATCTACTGCACAAAAATACACATCAGCATTCAACCACTTTGGTTTGAAGTAAGGAACACAAAGGACTATCAAGATATACCTTGGGCTGTAAAACCAGGGTTATCAGGTTCATAGGAGACCTGAAGTCAATTACACTTGGAATTTTCTGCATCTTTCTTCAAATGCAGAAAATTAATGCAATTTCTTGAATCATGAAAATGTGTTAAATCTACAAAAGTAATAGAGATCCACACTTTGTATATGAGAAAAAAAAAATACATTTTCCTACAAAGAACCTATGGTCTCATTTTTATGGAGACAACACCTTAACAGAACTAGCAAGAAAAAAAATGACACTGATAAGTATGATAAAATATTACTACCATACTCTATTTTGGTACAACAGCAATTTATTACATACACATAAAGTTAACTTAGCCAGGAAGGCACATTTTTCAGAAGTTCAGGAAAACAAATTCAGTTTTATAAATAGTGCGATCATGAAGTCATTCAAAACAATGGACCTTTCTCTCAACTATAAAAAGCTTCGAGAGATGTTTTCTAATGTATCTTTATAAAATCAGGTTAAAAATGGAAAAGGAAAAACCATTTTTATTAAACATATGCTATTCATACTGCTTCTTTTACCTTTACAGATATACTGTATGCATATGAAGATAAATTATAGTACACAGAGATGCACAGTGACCAAAAATAAATTATTATTAACATTTATTATATACTTTGGTAAAAGCATTGGTGTGACTTTTTGCATGGTGACATTCTGTGATCTGTTTGGAAATCACCCTCACAAATTTTAGGAAATGCTGAAAAACATGTGGTTACTTGTCATCAAGTTTATACAACCTTGCCCTGCATGAGAACTGCAACTGCCCCCTCCATAATATAAACAAAATACGGAAGGGATACAGGGGTTCCCCTCCCCCTTTGCCAAATGAATATATTTCTGTGTCCTGTCCTGGCTCCGAGAGAAGGAAGTTGGGTTCAGTTGTCAGAGTGCCAACGCTGTGGCTCAGGAGAATAGAGCTCCATTGCCTGTTCTTGTGCTGATGTCCTGTGTGAACCTGGGTAGCTCACAGTTCCCTCCCTGCCCCTGGAAAATGAGAATAGCACTGTCCTAAAGCCAGCTGTGGCACTGATAAATAAATACAAGGCTGCAAAATATCCAGATTATGTGAGGGGTGGGAGCACAGGCACAGCAATACAATTATTTCTGTTCTTCAGCTGGCTCACAGAGGTATTGCTGCACAACATACTTGGAATATACAAATACACTTTCTCTTTCAAATTATTCAACACAGCTGAAGATGTCTGATTCTAACCATTTCAGCATTTTTCTTTTCAGAAAACTGAGAGTAACAAAGTCTGGGAGTTTGGGATTGTGGAATCACCACTTAACATTACCCATACATTTAACCATTGTTATTAGGCAATAAACGTTACATCTCTTGTTACTGGTATAGCCACAGATGTGACTATGTTGGAGTATCCTAAACCAAAATATTTTTTGATCTAGGGATTTGAGATATTTTTAAAATGTATAAGGGAATAGTAGTGGGAGGGTGGTGGTACTGTTATACTGTTCCAGGTGGAACTACTCTACTGAACGCAGTGATCCACCTTCCATTTTTGTGCTTTTGTCTTTCCTTCCACACATTCTCATTTCAATTTATTAAAAACAATAATACCTGATTTAACTGAAACATATTCATTTAATTAAACTTGGAATACTGTTGAGAGTGGAAATACTCTTGAGAAGAGTACTAAATGTATTTCCTCAATTAGTTTATTACTTTGTGTGGGAACTTGCAAAAAAGGACAAAAAAAACCCTACCTAACAACCATTTGAAATGAAATCACTTAGTCTTCATGGAAAAGTATTTTCCTGTAAATATTTGATTCTCCATTTACCCACCACATGTCCAGTAAAAACAAGGGATGGAAAGTGGCCATTTCAGTGACCTTGTGTCCCTCCCTTAGAGGAAGACAGCTGACAGGTAGATATATGAACAGTTTGTTATTGCAGATTACAGATCTTGTGATTATCTCTGACTCAACTTCTGGGGTTTTATCTGGAATTCCTGTGCCAGGTCAACTTGTGTACAACTCCTTGTCTTTACCTTGTAGCGACCTTAGGTTAAAAATACACCTCACAATAATACATAACAGTTTCCAAAATTACTGTTTGAGTTTAAATAATGATGGCAAGCTCCAGACTTAGAATGATCCAAAAGATAAGTCTCAAAATGTAGACTCCAGTTTATATGTGAAGATGTTATCGTTATGAGTTTAGCTATACTTTTTTGGTTTAGTTGATGCAGTATATACAGTAGATAATTGCCATTCATTTTCTTAATGAATAAACCATATCAATTTTATCATCTTTCAGCATATTATGTGATACTGCCAGATGGAATATTTTTTAAATATCTTGTTAGAATTTCTTGGGACTTATTTGATGAGGAAAGATAAGTATTTACATCTAAATCTCTTTTATATGTTTAGAATATATGTCTATATTCATTGTAAAATAAGCAAAATATAACTTATGAATGAGTGTTGCTAATGTTTATAATGTAATCTAAGTTCGTCTGGTAAATATTTTTGAGAGAGAGTGGCACACATTGACAAATTTTGTCTAAATCTTTCTGCTCTTTCATCCAATATCAGGGTATATTTTCTTGCCTCCCCCAAATAAATTTCAAATTCTACTGATGTCATGTCCTTTGCTAATACTTTTTGCTACATTAGGCCTCTTCAAAAGCAAAAAAAAGTGAACTTTTAATCTTTGAGAGCTATGGATGTCTCATTTTTGAACACATCCTAGTAACCTAGGATAAGGTCATCTCTGGCCTTTCTTACAGAAAACATTAAATGCTTTTTATTCCTCTTCCCCATTATTCACTTCCTCCTGTAGATAGCATAGATGTTCTAGCAGAGATTTGCTGACATTTTGTTTCCTTCTCATTAATCTCTATCTTCTGAGCCTTCACTATAGCACACCTATCATTCTCAGGGTAGTGCTGCAGGACTTCTCCAATTTCCTGTGGAAATACCTTTCTAGCAAGATGCAGAAGCCAGGAGAGGATTGTGACAATGCACTATAAAGTGAACAATGCACACGTTACTGGAGGACTGAGGGAAGAACAGGGGTTCTGACCAGGACAAGGGTTCTGCTATTTTTGCTTCTGTCTCAACACAAGATTAGCCTCCCCTGCACGTAAACACAGGAAAACAGGACATCTTCTTCAAACTTGGACTTCAAACTGCAAGTTAGAGCAAAAACCTAAATTTGGGTGGTTGGCCGTGGCTCACTCCTGTGCCTGTGCTATCATTTGTTGTTTCTCAGTAGTACTGGCTCACTGGGATTTCCTCAAAGGTGCAAAAGTACCAAGAAAATAAATAGATCTGAAAAACAATATATAGCACTTCATTACAGATTGAATTTATAATGCAGAAATATATATTTTTTAATTTTTTCCAGTTACAGTGGTATCAATCACTAGAAAGGCACAACCTTTCTAAGCAGGCTTGGATAAAAGAAACACGAAGGAAATACATAAAGGGGTCTACTGCCTCGACAAAGGCATGTGGATGTAGGTGTTGAGTAGATCTCTATCATTTTAGATACTCTATGGTATCAACCTTGCTTCCAGCCACCACTCCAGAAGCAGTCAATATTCCCATTCATCTTGCAGCACATGTTCTGTCTCCACATGAATATCCCAGGTACCTCAGAACTTCTCAGATGACACCAGATGTTTGACTTAGACACTGGGGACCACCCTTCACACCTGCATGCTGCAAGCCTAATAAATAAATACACAACAAGTCCCTCTTACTGTGCAGGCAATGTATACCCAACTTCAGACTCAGTGCTTTTATGCTTCTCTGTTGGCATTTGATGAGGCCACTGTCAGAGAACAAAAGTATAATTCCCTCACTTCAAAGCTTTAGACCCTTCATTTTCTCAGGTTAGGAGCATAATGAAGATGAAACACACGTTAAAGCAGCAATGCTTTGGAAATGGATACAGAGAAGGTGAGATCCATGCTCCTTAAACCAGCACTTCCCTTCATTGCTTCCTGTTTTCTCAGCTGCCAAAGAGGACTCATTTTTTACCTCCTCCCCACTTTTTCCATATGCCTGTGCATTACGCTATCTATAGAGTGACAAATTTGAAGTGCATACAAGGAAGCTCTTTCCCAGAAAAAGTAACAATAGATTATAATCCAAACTGTTTAGAGAAAACACATTGCTAGATGACCTGGGAAGTTCACTGTTGTGAATGTGGCTCTAGATTTTTTTTAATACCATACTTCACTAGAGATGTTAAACTGCTGTAATGTCATGGATGTTGACATAAGTGGAAAAAAGAAAAATTAGCCTATGAAACAAGTTATCTGGTCTTTAATGGTGAATGATGGAAGGTTAAAGATGTTAAAATCATAGCTGATAATGGAAATCTGGAAAACAAAATAAGAGGCCTATGATCTATGGCTTTTAGGCACATAGGAAAATAAATCTCTGACTTGAAAGGTAATCCCTTTACATTTTGCAAGGGAAGGTGCTTATAGTTGGACATTTTGTATTTCCACTCAGCAGGCCAACATGCTGGCATGCAGTGGCTGAATCAGAAATAAGGATTCACTGTCTAACCGAAATGTACTGCTCAACATAAGGATCCTTGGTTCTGCTCATGTTACAAATTTCTTTCAAGCTTATTTGTTACATCTGTGGAAACACTAGCCTATTGTGTCAATAATATTAGTCTAATGATGGAAGGAAAAAATAGAACAATTATCAGGAAAATAAACATTTACAAAACAATGGCTACAGGGAAGGAAATAAAACATGTAAATAATGATTATGTAATATCTTCCATTTGACGGTCTGAGTTACTGCTCTTCCTTCACTCATAAAATGTTCTCTCCAGTTTTGTTCCTTCATGCAAAATATCCTAACAGCCTGTTTATGGAAGAAATAATTCAGCTTACATAGTAACTGCCAGCTTCTTCTAAAAGTGTCTATAATGCACATATTTGCATAACTCTACATGTTTTCAGGTGCAAAATATTATGGCTTCTGAATCAAAACACCACCTGACAAATGCTTAGGACTATCCTTACCCAAGAAATATCTTCCCTTGAAGATATTTCAACCCTTGAGGTTGAAATAAAAGCAAAATGGGATGAGTTTATAAATTGAAGCATGACACATACACATTTTAAAAAATAATCTGTAACAAATAAAAGTGAAAATAAAAAATTAGGACATTTTCTTATTGACATAACTTTTACTGTCATAATTCCAAAATGCCTCATTGAACTGAGGACCTGTTGCTGCAGATAATATGCAGATGAAGTAGGAAGCAGACATATCTCATGTCTGCTTAAGCAAAGCAGGCTGTACAGAAATATCTGCATGGAGGCATTAAGTACCTTACCAGCATGACAGTGAAAGAGTAAACTTGAACTGGTGAGTTACTTGATGAGAATACTGAAGTTTGAAGTCCTCAGACCTAGCTAGATATCTGCTTTTGCTGTCCATTCAATAATTTTCTCTGCTTTTATCTATTCCGCTCATACAGCACATACCAACATGGAAAACAATGGCTCCATTCTGGTCAACAGTAAAATGAAATATTTTTTCTGTAAAAAGAAAAAAGAAATTTATAAATTGCCATACAAGTAAAATAAATGTTTCCCCAAGGGATGTGGTTCTTTATCGTTGTATCTGTTCATTCAGAGTCACCATTAAGGTTATAAAATTGTCAACTCACTTTTGTCAAGATTTGCAAATGAAAGATTAACAGTGTGAGTGCCCAGACCCTTTCACAGAGAGTCTTCTCAGTACACAACTGGGTAAAAGACTAATGATTGGAAGGTACTAAACACCTGCTTCTGGAAAACCTTATTCAAGACAAGGCAAGATCTAACACCTTTCAAATAATTTCTTAAATCTTATTGAAGCTACATCTCTAAATTTAACACAAATCACAAAACAGAAGTTTAAAATTCTGATTGTATAAGAGCAAGAGATGCTTTAAAAAGTCACATAAAAACTACTTTTCACACACTAAATTTAACTAAGTTCAGAAAATCTGGAGTGGTTCCTCTCCAGTGATACAATGTGTGTTATGTTACTTTATTAATCACTCTTCTTTTGCTAACATCATCCCTAGGACATTATACCCCCCATATTCTTAAACAGGTGAGGGAGACTAATTGCACAATGTACGTGGTAGCTAACAAAATAATTCATCAATTGCCTAAGGAAAAACAGACTTAAATAGATGGTATGTAACAAAGAAAGACAGTTGACAAAATATGGACTTTGCAAGCATCCATTAATCAAATAAATGCAAATATTTGGTTAGAAAATTGTCTTTCATGGATCAAAAAGAGTGAGCAATATTGTCAAACAACACAAGTTGAGCATTTGGCTTGACATCAAAACAATTACTGAGAAACAGTCAGCATACTCTTTATTTGTATTCGGGGCACCTTTTTTTTTCAGGAGTCCCATTCCTGTTTTTAGGACCATCCAGGGAGTCAGGTGCAGTGCAAAGGAAATAGGAATAGTTCAGTCTGCTTCTTGCTATCGTAGCTGGTATTTGGTGTGCCATCACCTTATGCTAGGAAAAACAAATCAAAACGGGACATTTTGCCAGCATATGATTTCATAGTTAAAGGAATAGCTAACAGTTGTAAGATGTACGTCAGCTCTGCTTGCTCGTACTACAGATGTATCCATGCTTTCAGTCATATTATGTTCTCTTTTTTTTTTTTTTTTGTAACATAATTGGTATAGATGTCCCAATGGTCAGGATTCCCTGTGCCAGCAAATTCTAGAAGATATTCTTAAAATAAATACATAATGAATGACAAGTGGCAATAGAAATCCATATGCTACCCAGAGGATAATGTAGCAGTGTTTGCTGAACAGCCTCCATGCTCCGTTATGGCAGAGATTAGATGGAACTAGAATTTAATCTGCCTGGCAGCAATCACAAATGAGGGATTCAGCAAAAATTTGGCTGTTCAAAATAGAGAATTATGCTTACACATGTGTGTATACTCAGTGGAAAAAAGGAATTTACAGTATGTAATATATATGCTTTAAAAATTAGTGATTCATTAAAATGTATTGCAGTCTTTCCCCCCCTCCCTCAATTTCTTTATTTTAGCTGGCATTCCTTCTGTATAAAACTATTAGAAAACTTGTGAACAACCTCTATTTTTTATATTTTGTCTTTCTGAGAATATCTTTACCTCAAAATGCTTCCAATGAAAGTTCCACAAGATAGTTACATAATCCACATACATAAAGCTTGATTTTAACAAACCTGAAATATATGTAAGGTGTTTTAAGTGTTTCTGCTTTTTTGATTCATTATGCTACAAAAGTTAAGTATTTTGAAGTAGAAACTTAATAAAAGTTTCTAAACTTAAAAAAAAGGTTGTTAATACAAATTTAGATGGATAAAACAAAATACAAGGTCCAAAATTTAAAAAAAATTTGAAGTAGAAACTTAATAATAGAAACTTAATAAAAGTTTCTAAACTTAAAAAAAAGGTTGTTAATACAAATTTAGATGGATAAAACAAAATACAAGGTCCAAAACTTAAAAAAAAAAAAAATTGAAAGCAAATTCTTACCATTTCTTTAAAATTTGGGCCTTGTTTTACAATACATAAAATATAAGCTTGATACAACTATTGAAGGTTGCTTTAAAAAAGGTGGGTTTTAATTTAGGTCCTTATTTCACTCTCTGGTTTGTTATTTATTGTTATGTCTTTCAATTGAGCAAATAAAATTTAAATCACGTAATCATATATTCTTTGCTCTCACTGGCAGTAGGGAAAGCAGGACTATGTTTTGTAAGCTCTTATTTTTTCTTACACTTCACTGAATGAATGTGCTGTTGTTTAGAATAGAATAGAATAGAATAGAATAGAATAGAATAGAATAGAATAGGTCTTTCTTCAGTTGGAAGGGACTTACAACAATTATCTATTCCAGCTAACTGACCACTTCAGGGCTGACCAAGTTGGACCATGTTAAGGGCATTGTCCAAATGTCTCGGAAATACTGACTGGCCTCGGGGACCAGCTGCCTTTCCAGGAAGCCTGTTCTAGTGTTTGACTGCTCTCTTGGTAAAGAAATGCTTCCTAATGTCCAGTCTGAACATCTCCTGGTGTAGCTTTGAACCATTCCCACATATCCTCTCACTTGATACCAGGAAGAAGGGATCAGCATTGCCCTCTCCACATTCCCTGTCTTCAGGGCTGTCTTCCAGACACTCCTCTCCACATTTATACTTGTGCCCAGAATTACTCTGTGTTAGGTACAGAATCCAGCACTTGGACTTGTTTAATTTCATACCATTAATAATTTCCCAGTGATTTAATCTGTCTAGATCCCTCTGTAGGGCTTCCTGTCCCTTAAGAGAGTCAGCCTCACATCTCAGTTTGGTATCATCAGCAAAATTCCTAAGAGTGCATTCAACTTCTGCATCCAGACCATTGATAAATATATTGACCAAGATTGGCCCTATAATTGACCCCCGAGGAACACCTGTGGTGACCAGTCATCACTTATATGTAACCCCACTCACTAGAACATTTTCAGCCCAACTGTTCAGCCAGCATACCACAAACCTACTCATCCCACAGCTGGACAACTTATCCAGAAGGGACAGTTGTGTAAGAGGCTGTATCAGGCTCTATCCAAAGCCTTACTGAAGTCCAGAAAAACTACATTCACCACCTTGCCTTTATCAACTGGGCAGGTGACCTTATTATAAAGGGATATCAGATTAGTTAAACAGGAATTACCTTTTGTGAACCCATACTCTCTCTGCCTGATAACGGCATAGTTCTTTAAATGCCTTTCCATACCACCCAGTATAACCTTCATAATTTTCCCAGTGACTGAGGTTAGACTAACACGTCTGCAGTTCCCCAGGTCTTCTCTCACATCCTTTTTGTAAATTGGAATAACACTGGCTAGCTTCCAGTCAGCAGGGACATTCCCAGACTCCCAAGATATTTTGGAAGATGATCAAGATGGGTGCTGCTGTAACATCTGCTAACTCGTTCACTACTCTATGATGTATGTCATAAGGACATGTGAAGATTCAGCTGATGGAAGCAAAGAATCATAGAATCATAGAATGGTTTGAGCTGGAAGGGATCTTAAGGATCATTTAATTCCAATCCCTCTGCCATGGGCAGGGACACCTTCCCCTAGCACAGGTTGCTCAGAGTCCAGCCTGGCCCTGAACAATTCTGGAATGGGCCTGCCACAGCTTCTCTGGGCAACCTGTTCCAGTGTCTCACCTCTTTCACAGTAAAGAACATCTCCCTAGTTTCTAATATAAAACCGTTCTTCAGTTTAAGGCCATTACCCCTCAGCCTATCACTAAATGGCCTTGTTAAATGTGCCTCTCCAATTTTATTATAAACCCCCTTTAGAAAGTGCTGTAAGGTCTCCCCAGAGCCTTCTCTTTTCCAGGCTGAATAGCCCCAACTCTCTCAGCCTGTCTTCACAGGAGAGGTGCTCCAGCCCTGTGATCATCATTCTATGAACTATTAGAATTTAACAGCAAAAGATAATATTTTTTCATTCATGAAGATGATGAAACATGAACTATATCCAGAAAAATTAAATAAAAATCTCCTTGTGTAGATGAAATTGGAGAAAAACAAAAACTCTCTGAAAACTATATCTAGATTTTTTTAAACCTATTTCTTCACTACTGTCTTCATCTACAACCCTAAGAACTCTGTAAGTTTCTGTTGTTTCTGGATTTTTAATACCATGAGCATTCATAAAGGTGTGTGGTGTACCATTTTGGCCTTGTATCAGCTCTTGTCAAACACGCAACTGGAGCATCTCTACATTCCATTTGTTAAAAAAAAAAAGGTATTTATTATTAACATAAAGAACCAACACTAGCTCATTAAAAGAACTAGTTAAAACCATACACAGACTCATTAGCCTAAGCTCAGTTCCTCTAAAAACATCCAGGACAAAAAAATTGGAGGAGAGGCCTGCCTTAAACTCTTAATGTCTGCAAGAGTAAAATAATTTTTAGATTACCCCACAGATTAAATGAAGTTTCATATTAACTCTATCTATAAATTACAGTTTATTAAAAGACAGAACTGGAACTACATCTGCAGAGAGTAGAAGAGCCTTTTCTTCTTCATAGAAGGCCAAAATAAGGCCACAATAATTGTAGGAATTGGAGCTCCAGCAATAGGCATGGGTGCTTAGCCCAAAATAGGTGTTTTCATGTGGCTTATTCTCCCACTGACCACTATTTCTGTAAAACTACAGAAGCAAGTCAATGAAAACATCCAGCACAAGAAAGCAGAAATGGCCAAAGCAGGTAGTTTTTCTTTGGCTAAAAATATGGTTAGATGTTTAGTTCTAACCTGTCCTTCCATCATAGTGGTTTCATCTCAGCTGTTCTTGACACCAATATCAGTCACCCTTTTCTCCATTTCTGCACCTGTCTAGTCCCCCAAACAGAGCTGCAGGAGCAATTTGGTGGTGGGAAGAAAGTGTGCAGCCATGAGGCTGCTTTCCAATGTCATCATCAAAGGTATTCACCATGCTGCAAAGTGCCAAGATCACCATCACCATGTGAGACGTAACCCACCAATAAACATACTGACCCTTCCCTCCTTGCTTTCAGCAAGAAATTGTGGAGCTAATGCAACGTTTGCTGCCATCACATTGTTCACGCTACTGTTTTATGTTATGTCTCGTCATTCACCCTGTTGATTCAGATTATAAACTCTCCAGAGGTGGGACCATCTGGTATTCTCTGTTTGTAAAGAGCCTAGCAAATAAGGTCTTGTTCTGGGCTGGCACATACAATCTTAAAAAAAACCCCAATAATAAATAGTTTCACCTCACCAGTCAATTTCTTTTTTAATTGCCAGTGGACACTTTGCTGTAATATAGATATTCAAAACAAAAGGGAATATAAAAATACAAGATGAGGAACAAATTCAGATTATCCTAGTCACCTTTTATCCCATGAAGTCTCCTGTTTTCTATTTACACAATAAATAGCAGTTTTAATACACTGGTTGGATTAAATCAGATATGAGATTATTTCCTCCGTCTTTTACATACAGAGGTGAAGATATAACTAAAACCCATAGAATCCACACTAAAAAGTAGAGTTGTGATTAATCAATTACATCATAAGGTTAGACAATAATATAATTTTGCTAATTACAGCTTCGGGGCGATTTTTCAGTGCAGCGGACAACAGCGTGTGTTTATTCCCCATAATAACAGTAATAGGATACATCATTAACCCTACTTTACTCTTTCTTAATTTTTATAATACCAATAACAAAGATCATTAACCTCTGTTCTGTTTAACATCTAATCAGCCATTTTAGTTAAATAAATATAATATGAAACATTAAACATCACTTTGTTTAGCTAGATTTCCTCTCAGGAGGGGAAATTCTCCTAATGTTATATTAATACCAGTTGACTCAACATGTGTTAAAACACTGGGGGCAACATGTTAAAAGATCCATTGCAACACTCAGTGTTTAAATGAAATATGTTTATTCATAATTATTTGATAAATATTTTTGTAACAAAAGAGCAACTTTTCCATTAAAACATATATTGAATATATTTAATAAATTTTCCTCTTGGTCATTTTGTTATGTTCTGGAATTCTAATATCACTTAGATTCAGGTATTTATAGATATAATGTTTTTGTTCAATCCTATAAATATCCTTTCATTACAAAGGTAAGTATAAAGTCTACCTCTGATAGTAAAGGTAAGCCAAATTAAGAAGGGGAAAAATAATATATTTTTCCTGAGGAGAGTCCATTTTACATAAATGTCCCAAGGTGCAACATAATAATACAAGTAAAACCATATAACCAATATTTTGAATCACCATGTCTAATGACTTAAAAAAGATAAAAGAGGGAAATGGTGATATATTGATAAGCAAGGGATATGGTTTTGAATTTCAAGCTTGGATATTGAAATATATTTGTTTACATAGGTGTAAGGGTAACATTAAATAAGGCCTGAGTTTTTTAGGTGAGTAACCATAACAAGGTAGTAGGGGGATGTAAGCCAAAACAGGGATGAAATTATATAATTTTGAAAATTACAAAAAAACTTTTTGGAAATTACTAAAAAAGGTAAAAGTGGTTTTGAATATTGGTGTTGAAACTGGTGGACCCCAAGTCTTTTCTTGTATTTATTTATGTATGAGCATTGGAAGCCAAGATCATCTTTTAGAGTGATGTCATGTACAGATCGATAATCAGTTGATTTGAAGAGAGCATCTGTGAAGCCTACACATTTAATATAAGGGTTATGGGATATTACTTATTTAGAAGTGATCCAACAGGAATACATAACCATTCATCATTTTAAGGCCATAGAGCGTTCCCAAATGCTCAGATCTATGGGAACATGTTGATGTTAAAATCCTATTTGATTTTTGATGAATATCTATTGGGTCTGTATGCGGTACCTCTCTGCCTTAAATTAGATATATTGATTTTTTTCACACTTCTGCAGAACTTCTGTAGTATTTATTCCATATTAGGCACCAACAGTCCACTTCACCACAAATTAAGCATTCAGAAAATAAAAAATTGTTATAAGCCACAATTACAGCAGAATTAAAAAGGGCATAATGAAGTACAAACCTCCATTTTGAGCTTCTTTCTGCTACATTTAAGAATGCTAAAGGCAGAGCCTAAGTTTAAGCTGTGAATCACAAAATAAGGATTTGCCTGTTTGTCGACATTTCTTGAATTTAATGAGACTCAAAACTAATGTCAGTCTAACTTTTAAATACTTGCATTGCAAATCATGTATATTCTGAACAGTTTAGCAAGTAAGACTTTAGATTAGGAAGGACGACATTTTCAATTATATCAACATAAGAAGACACTGCTTTAATTACGTCACAAATGTTTACACTGCTAATAACCTTATGAGAAAGGAAATAGAAGAAAGACATTAACTCGAAGATACTATTTAGTTCAAGATGCCATTTAACAACACCATTCAGCTGCCAGTGAGGGAGAGTTGTTTCCAAGATGGTACTGATTTATCCTTAGATTAGGTTAAAAATATCCTCTCCCTTTACTGCAATTCTTTAGTCCAAAATATGTTTCCTAGCAAGCATGAAAACTGAGTTCTTACTTTCACCAGACAATTTAAAATACACATAACATTCCTCAAAATTGCCATGAAAAGTACACTTAAGTGATGCATTTAGAAAGAATGAGGAATTAGAACTTTCTGTATATTTCTAAAACTAGGGAGACATGGTTAATGCATATTTTTCCTGTGAATGAGATTCCCTTAACTGTAGATTATCTTTTTTGTAAGGGAAGGGACATAACAGTTTTTCTCCAGCCCTACCATTTGATTCCTAATTATTCTAAACACTGTTGAAGGGAAGAATAATTGATCTTCTCTTACTTTATTTACAACACAATTTTACCCACAACTTACAACTTACGTAAGCAGACAACCGACTTAGAAGTCATCACATGTCTAGAAGGTCATTATACACAATGACTGTAGCAAGCCAAACACAAGCTGCTTTCCAAGATTCTAATGGTTCTTAGTTTTCTTAATTTTAATGGAATTTCATACAAATCCTAGGAGATAACTTTATGCAGAGTCATGACTCTATGCTAATCATTTTCCATTCTCCCACTAATCCACACAGCTACTACACTGGAAAAAACATCAAGCTACAGTTAAGCTAAAGGACGGTTTTGTATCTGTCTCCTCACCCTCCTTTTTATTTCTTAAAAGAATAATGGTTGCAACCCCCACCTTCAACTGGACAGTTTTTCTTGTTGGTTTGAACTTTTTGAACAGCTTGTGAGAAAAATACTGAGTAGTGTTTTATTATAGGTTTAGCTAAAGGAAATAAAATTATAGCAATAGGAGGAATACAGGGACAAGACTTTCTACTCGATAAAATGAAAAGTTAAAGTAAACTTCAGATGTTTTTTAATAAGAAATTAAATATTAACCAAGCATTCTGGGTTTAGTTGGTGGGTTGGATTTTTTCTGGTTTTTTGTTTGTTGATAACAGCATTCTTCTGTAACACCATACTCCCTCACCTTTGTATTACACAAGAAGATTATGAACACCAGTCTGATAGAAGAGTGGTTTAGAATGTATTTCAATGTTTATAATCTATTTCAAAGAAATAAGAAAGGATTAAGACCTGGCTGTGATTTAATACAACCCCAAGCTCTGTCAATCGTTGCACACCATTCATGTGAAAAACCAAAAGGCAATAAAGTCTTTACAATTGGTATCATTTAATTAATCTCTGTCTCTTGTAAAAATACCTGTTGCAAGAAGTATTCTGAAAAGTGGAACTCATGAATAAAAGGAAATTCTAAGGGTTCTTTGGACTTTAGTGTTTTCAAAACCTGATAATTCAATGTAGACATTACATATGCATAAAATAGAAGATCTTTTCAATCAAAAAAACCCACCAGAAAATTAAAAGCATTATGTAATCCACATTTTATAAATGAAAATGTAAACCACCAAATTTTATAACAAAATAATTTTTATAGCAATTTGATTTATTCTCTTTGCTTAAAATCACACTTAAAAATTAAGTTGTACATTAAATTATGCAATACACCCCCAAAAAACACAATGAACACAATCTGTCTAAGTGGCTCTCAGAATGAACAGTACTCATTGGTTTAGGTAACAAATGGGTATACATATCTCTGCACTTGCAAGCAGTTCACATTTTTGCTTTATCCTGGATAACTATTTGGATCAGTTCTCTCTAGGAAAAAAAGACAGTAAAGTGGGTGTGCCTACACATCAAGTGCAATTTGCTTTGTTTACAAACAGCCATCTGTCCTGTAGTGGAGACATACATATAGCATTTAGACTATTTTTTAACAAGAATTATAGGATGACTTAAATGGCCAGTTTCTCAAGGGCCAGTCTCAACATCAAGGTCAAACCCAAAGCTTACATGATTCTCTCTGTAGAAGATAGTGCAAAAACTTGCAAGTACATTCATTTCTTCTCAGCCCTGTTTGCCCAATTATTTTAAAAAGATGTGTAGCAACCACAAAATATAATTTATCCTATTTGAGAAGTCCAATTAGGCATCAAGTGTGCTTCTCTATGTACACTGCTCCACTCAGCCATGCTCTTTGTAAAGAATGCCTATTTCTGCTTCTGCATTTTCATTCATTAACCTGGATGTGCCTTTTACACATACAACAAAAATGACAAGCAGATGCAATTGGATTTCCCACATAGCATCACAACAGTAGTCCTGGTTCCCAAAATAAGGGCAGAAGAAAAGCAAGCAGCACCTCTGCATGATTTTTCTATTGTAGACTAAAATACAATATACTGAGAAGAAAACTATCTACATCAATTATTATAGAAAATTCATAGAAGAACTATTATGCAGCATCAGTATTTTGTGTTTATTTTAATGGGTATATGTTTCATATTTAGCAGTAATTTTAAAAAAATTAAAAATCAGCTCTGTTGTTAAGTGATTGCTACTTGATGACGAGAGGAAAGAAATGAAGGTGGACACAAACGGGGCAGTGACAGAAGGTGCACTAAACACCACTACCAGCAAATGCTGAAATAACTTTGTACCAATGGCAGGAGTAGAGTTTTAGGGTTTATTGCAAGCACTTTTACTATTATCATTCAATGGAAGAATATGAGCTAAAGAAATCATGGACTCTAAATCCATGAAAATACTATAAACCTAGCTGCCTATTTACACAGAAGAAATACAATACTTCTTGAACCCTTTTTTTCAGTTTGTGTAAGAGCATAGGTATGTAATCAGGTGTTTTTAATGTGATACATTGTTTTATTTTCTTACTCTCTTTTTATATTTTTAGCTTAGTTACTTGTGCATTTGACCTGATCAAGGTTTAGTATCTTCTTTGTGGGTGATAAATCCCTTTCTATCTATTTCACTAAGGACAACTCTCATGTATACCTTAGGAAGGATCACTTTCCATAGCTGAGTAGGGAATTATTCATTTTCTTCCAAAAATCTATGAAGATTTACAAATCTTCTTCCATATAATTCAATTGTTTTCTACTGTTTAATTTTTTTAATCTCCACATAAAAAACTGTGTGTTTTGACATTGATTTTTTATGGTAGGTTATAAGTTTAATGGATAATACTAATCCTTCAGCTAAACTGGCCTCGCATCTCTGCCCTTTAAGAAAGAAAACAGTCCATAATTTGCAGTGTCTTCTCAAGTGAAGACATCCTATTTTTAATTTTAGTAATGCATATGGAGTAAAGTAGGGAGTCCATTGTCTATTTTGCCTATGGAAGCTTACTGTATTTGTTGCAGCCTTAATTTTGTCAGTATGCGAATTAATATACAATAATTTTCTTTACATTTCCTATTTACTTCATCACAGTTGTATTCCTATCTTGAACAGATTGCAGATGGTTATGATGCATTTTATAGTACTTAAATTTTTCTTCAAATTCATAAACTTGGAAAATTACTGTTAGGTTGACCTATAAATTGAAAACTCTTAATACATTCCTCTGGGCAAATTTACTATGGTCTCTCCAGAAGTTATTTTACTTGGTGGGAGGAGTTTTTAAGCAGTGCAGGAAACCTACATCGGGATTACTATATTGAAATGTCCTAAAGAGAGATTGGAATATTTTATAAATTATTTTCTTATTATTTTAAATTTAATTTTATTTTCAATTTTATGAATAATAATTGATATAATGACATAAGATGAATTTCCCAGAAATTGTATGGCTTTGCTTAAAGTTCTCCATCAGTGACCTGCATTAATTCTGTACTGCTGAACAATGTAGACAGAGATTGCGATCTACCTTATCATTGTATCCAGAAGTAAAGTGTCCACAAATAAAAATGTTTCTAAATAAATAAGATATTATAGATGTTAAAAATGAAGATGTGACAAATAAAAATATTTCTCTGCTCTTGGTAGGAAAGCAAACACAAATAACTCACAGTCACATAGATAGTAAATCTTGTTTAGGAAAGACAAACTGAGATGAAAGTATATAAATCCAAGGGCTTGAAGTTATGAAAGAATGTTCTTAAAAATATCACTGCAGATCAAATTTTCCTCTAATTCTTAAAGTTAGTTGATTGTTTCATACCACAGAAGAAAATATTTCATTACTTAGCATTTCCCTCCCTACTATTTTTATTATCATTCTGGTCCTGAAATAACAGATAAGCAATAGTCAATTAACAATAGTTCACAAAGAGTTCTTTCAAATCTTGGGCAAAGTCTATAAATAGACACAAATAACAGAAAAAGCTCCTTCTTTTTCTTTGAAATACTGTACATAATGACCTAAATAGCACATGTGGAAGTAATTTCAGCATTTTATACTTGTAGCTCTTTATAGATGCGCCCTTTGGGCGCGATCCAGCAAAGCTTTGCACATATGCTTAAGTTTATGCATTTTGAGTAGTCCCAAGGCTTTTGTTTGTACTGTTTGTACAAATGCCACATGATTGTTCTCTTTCATGTAATACCTTTAAGAAAAAAAAAAGAGAAGGAAAGAAAGGAAAAATGCTCCCTTAATCTTGGTCCATACTTGGTCCAGTTTGAAACCTCTGACACTCATAGTCACCCAAGTTATTATAAAATTTTGGGGATGTTAAGAAAAAAGGCGGAGCTGTTTTATGTCTAATTATGGGAAAAATCAGACTTGATTTTGATGAATTTTCTGGGTCTCATTCAAATGAATTTAATTAACTGCAGTATTTACCTAGCAATTTTATGAGAACAGACATCATGTGAGATTTCTTATGCTCTTTGGGCCAGTGTATGTACAAGAATGCAAGACCAGCACTTTTAATTTTACCTTGGCCCTTGACTCAGAGAACCAAATACAACTAGGAAGTGCAGAGGAACAAGAAAATAGGAAATATTTTTTGAAGCCTTTGACAAGTTCACTTCTGCTTTAGTTTGAATTCTGGGCACTAATTCAGGTTATCTCTTATTTTAGTAAAATCTGGAGGCTAAACCTTCGCTGGTTTTGCTCCACCTCTGCCCTTTCTTCCTGTCCCACAGTCCCCAGTTCACACGCTACCTGTGAATCTATTTTGACAGCTGTATTTTTCCAACAGGAAAATACTTTACACATCTGTGGTAATTTCAGACTCAGAACATGCAGCTCCCTCTCTTACCTCAATATGCCTCCCCTTTTATTCAGTTATGCATGTGCAGGCTCAGCCTAGCACGCAGCAGATAATCTCATCAGCATTAAAACACACTGAAGACAAACAGTGTATCTAATTATTTTCGTATATTGCCTAAACTTGTAATATATTGCCTTGGGTGCATCTTGGAGTCAGGGAAAGGAAGTCAAAAAAACAGGCTTTTCCTCTTGGAAATATCTTCCAAAGGTTTTAGACAGCTTTTGGTGTAAAGTAAAAAGATGTTATTGCAAAAGTGGTGGGAAATGAGCAGTGATTTTAATTTACTTTCATGTTGTTTCCCCACTAAGTTCAATCTAAGGTGAAACATCGTGTTGATGTCAAATTTTGCTTCAAGCAAAACAATAGAAGAGCTCTAAAATTAATGTAGGTGTCCAGTCAGAGGCCTTATACAGCCATTAACGGCAGTACCAGCTTGAGATAATGCATTATAAGCATGAAAAATTCAACAGTCATTGCTGTGTTCTGATCTCTCTCCCTTTTTCTTACTTTGTTTCCTACAGAATCTGTGGCACATTCCCAAACTGGTCTTTCTGCTAGTTTACCCCAAAGAAATGCACTGGATCTGGATCATTATGACTAATGAAATTGCTGAGAAGTGATTTTTTTTTGTCAAAATATAATGCCACTCTAGAACTTTCACCATATATTAGGACTCTGTAACAAGGGCTTATGGTTGCCTGAGGCATAACTTTGATTCAGCTTCACTCCATCTTTAGCCACCCAGTTCAATGCACTACTGTAAGATGAGCTGAATACTGAAATTCATTGCAGCTGGGAGATGAATGATATTTTATAGCTATATACTGTAAAATTGTTGGGTCTTTTGTTATCATCTATTGACTTTCAAAAAAGTGAAAAAGCTCTCTGAGCCCATTTAGAGCATAAAACCAAATTATAACAGCATTAAAGCACAGAGTGCTGTGTTAAAATGAGCTGTTGTGCACACTGTTCTCCAAATTCCACCGTAAATTTGCAACCCACAGGTTGTGGCTTAAAATTCCAACCTGTAGACGCAATTACTGTTGGCCAGTATGTTTTTTATGTGACAAATCACTTGGCTGACTTAAAAATCAGATCTTATAGTCTCCAGAGGACAAGATGCTCTTATCTGTGAGCTTTAGGCTCTTGGATATTTCACATACAGCTTTTAAAAAAGAAAACACCTGAGGTGTATTGATGCTTCATGTAATGAAATCTTTCATAAGAGCAAAAAAAGAATGTGACTCTTTTGTTACGGACACAGGTGTACATAAAAACATTTAATTTCAAGTCAATAGGTTTGCCTTACATTAGCATTTACTGGACTAAAGACAGGAATAATTTGGTTTCCCTGAATGTGTTCTTATCATTATCAATTCCTGCCACCAACCCTGACAATAAGTTTTCCACTTGGTTTCCCTGAATGTGTTCTTATCATTATCAATTACTGCACCCTGACAATAAGATTTCCATAAATTTAAGATTAACTATTATTTTCTCACCTATAAATAAATATATATAATCATCTTAAAAATCAATGAAGGGAAAACCATCAAATCCATTAACTGACTAAGAATTCCTTCAGGCCAATAATATGAACTGCACTGCACTGGATCTTTCATTTTATTGAGCTATATCTCTTTGTATGGCAACCAGTAGGGAAAAAAAAATCAAATCTAAAATCAAAGACTAAGGTGTTTTGTTCTGGAAACCAGTGAGGTAAGGATTGAATATTTTTTTTATGCCTGGAGTTAATTTTTTTCACCTTAATTTGCAAGCAGACATAATAAAAAAAAGATATTGCCCCTGGAAGGAAGCAACTTTATTACCATTCCAACTATTTTCTGTACTTTTTATCACTTCTAAATCCTTTGTTTTTGAATTCACCTCCATAACCTTGCAACAGTAAACACGTTTACTTGTCTTTGCTGACTGTCAACCAATACCATCTGCTCTTTGGAGCCTTAAAAATAGTAACACATATATGGGTCACAACTGTATTCTCCAGATAACCATGTAGTAGATCCAGGTGATTAATTTTTCCACAACCTTTATCTTACCCAGGGGCAGACTTTTGCTATGTCTTTCCCTAGTGTATGTCTCTCATAAAATGTGAAATTAACAAAAAATGCAATCTTACAAAAATAAGTATTTCATAGAGGACCCATGTCAACTAACAGAAGGGGTTGTTAGTCAGCTGCCTTGTTTGAACTTGATCCAAAGGCATTTCTACTCTCTTTCATAAACAGAAGTGGTTCAAGCCATAAAACTGTGAAACTGGGACAAATCAACAGGGGGCTTTTTTCCTGTAAAAGAAACGAAAAATAGTGGCATTAGCTGCTGCTTTCAGGATGTTTTGACAGTGTTGCTTCTCTTAAATACCACTTTTTTGGTCTGTGAGTTGGTGTTCTGCTTATACTGTTTCTCATGACACGCACATTCAAGCTTTTAAATCCCTGAACATTCAGGACAGTTTGATGAGCTAATTGACGAGATCATATGATATGATATGATATATGATATATTATATGCCACAGTGATCTATTTCAAACTCAGATTAGATGAATCTGAGAAAACCAGAAAACACCAGAAAACACCAATGTTAAAAAGTCTAGTAAAATTATCTAAGCAAGCACTGATTTCCTCTTTGACTTTGTATGCATAATTTACATGGACATATGGACAACCATAATCCCTTAAATATTCTTTTAAAGACATAGCAGAAAATATTTGCTTAATAATAAAAGGAATCCTAATTTTCTTCTGTTCTTATCATTTCATGTGTCACAGAGGTCTTGTTTATAGCACACTGTCCAAGTTCTACTTTAAAGACAGAATTACTTATTTTTATATTAAGTTATTCCCATAACCTCAAATTATTTTCTTATAAGAGAAACTAATTTATTTCTATATGAATATATCTGGTTTGGCATCCATAATTCTGCAGGAAAAAGTTGTATAAAGGTTTGATTGCACCAATAAAATCCTTTAAACACAATCTATTTGTCAACTGGGGTGAAGACTGGATCCAGCCACACTCAGACTCTTCTCTGAGAAGGACTTCAGAAAGCAAGGGGCTCCTTTCTGCACCTCCTGACTCAATGGGAGGGATTCACTAAGAAACTTATCTCAAGATGCCGCTCTGCGCACAACAAAGTGAAAATAACCTATTTAGGAAATAGATTTTAATATGATTTTAGTATTGATTCTTTCAAATGCTTACACTTTTTTTTGAAATTAAAGTTCTACTGTCTAAAAATTATTAAATCATAGCAAGGAAAAGGTAAGCTGCAAGAAGGGCTATGCTACAAGAACCTGCCCTGAAAAAGTTGGACTGGACTTTTAACATATGATTGTCAGTCATATGTTTCAGGCTAGCTATCTCATCTCAGTATCTTTAGATACCAGTAGCATCACTTGTTTATTCTTTTATCGGGTGTTTAGGAGGTCAGCCACAGCTTTGCTTCACTATTAGGATGTTTAACTTAGGATTTTATGAGTCAGGCTGATTTCACACCAAAATGCCAAAAGCAGCATGATGTCTCATCTCCATTCAGTACTGATTACTATGAAAATGGGGCAGTTTGAGATATTTTAGCGCTACTCCAGGCAGAGATCCTGCTACAGTGACATAAAATTATCAATCTGTGATGAGATTCACTGAACACTTTTTCAGTTTCTTTCTCCACCGGCCTTTGCACTTATTTTTCAGTACAGGAAACACACAGCTCTATTGGAGTATGTCCAGAGGAGGGACACCAAAATTGTCAGAGGCCTGGAGCACCTCTCCTGCATGCAAAGGCTGAGAAAGGGGGTGTTCAACCTGGAGAAAGCTCAAGGGATACCTTGCAGCAGCCTTTCAATACTTTAAAGGAATTTATAAGAAAGATGGAAACAGATTATTCATCAGGGGTCATTGCAATAGGACAAGAGATAATGGTTTTAAACTAAAAAAAAAGCTATACTCATCTAAGGAAGAAGCTTTTGTTAATGTGGGTGGTGAGACACTGGAACAGGTTGCCCAGAGAAGTGGTTGATGGCCCCTTCCTGGAAACATTCAAGGGCAGGTCGAGTAGACTCTGAAGAACCTGGTCTAGGTGATGTCTCTGCTCATTGCAGGGACGTTGCACTAAATGAGTTTTAAAGGATCCTTCCAACTCCAAGTGCTCTACAATTCTGTGAGTAATCTCCCTACTATTCATCTTACATTTACTCATTAACTTCAAACACTAAGAAATTACAATCTTGCAGATATCTTTCTCTGTGTGTGTGTATATATATATATATATATCTGTATATATATATATATATATATATATCACAAAAAGCATTAATCTAATAAAGATGTTAAATATCCTGGGGATTACTCCACCAGTATATGCCTCATTCAACTCACATTTACTTCTGATCTTGCAGCATGTTTCCCTTCCACATAACAGACATTGCCTAAACTGTTCATCACTATTATTATTATTATTATTATTATTATTATTATTATTATTATTATTATTATTATTATTATTATTATTTTGACACTGCCATACATGTTTTTTCAGAGATGAAAAAGATGTTGAAATAAAAAGAAGGCAAGGCAGTGGAAAAGATAGACAGGAGTGTAAACAGATGAGAAGAATGCTTGCAAATTTAAAAAAAAAAAAACCTATAAATGCTTTAGATTGCAGGTTCTTCCTACCATTTTTTTGGTGTTTTCCTCAGACTGGTC
This sequence comes from Passer montanus, assembly GCF_014805655.1. NCBI lineage: Eukaryota > Metazoa > Chordata > Aves > Passeriformes > Passeridae > Passer > Passer montanus. Next base: position 4,511,457 of record NW_024365381.1, read on the forward strand.
AATAGTTTGCAATGACAAATACATTTGTTTTGACACAGAGTAGTGGGAAAGTTGTTTACTTTTGAAAAATGAGGTTTAAAACTGTCTCAGGACGTAATTTCATAACCATGTATATTAAAATACATGCCATAATTGGAAAAACATTAAAAAACAATGATAAAGCTAACATAAAATTGAAAACTGATACTGGAATAACTGCAAGAGTAATATCAGGGGTCTTTTAAGATTAATATTTTTAGGGGTAAACATGTGCTTCATCATTTCTAAAGCAGCATTTTCAAATAATCCAGTAACAGAATAATAATACAACTTCAATAAATTCCTATAGAAGTACCAAAAATAGTTGCACTGGTGCAAAAATACAAAAATTTACTAGTTGCCATTCCTCTGTCACCTATCCTTTCCTTATGTGTCCCAAATACTGCAGAAATTCACCATGCCACTCTTTCCTTTTACTGAGTATTTTCCATATAAACACTAATGTTCAAACATTAATTCAGATTTAAAGCAATGTGAATTCTTAAAAATCCTACTTTTAAAATTAACTCAAATAAATAAAATTATTTTTTAATGTGTTTAATTTTAATAAGTTTATGTCTTGATTGAATATAGTACGTGGACCATTGTATCCGAGATTAAAATTTTGCAAGCTTTATAATTCTTTAAAAAGCACAGTGAAAATGCTCTCAAACTAGGATCTGTTGGTTTATCTCACTATCTAGAAAATTTAGGAAAAATTATCAGGGTTACAAAAGAGTATCTTGGTTCCATTATGGATATGCTACATTGCGGAAACTTCCAACATTATTTGGGATAAAATAAAGGACATTAAAAATCAAAAGTATTGCTTCTTTAGGAGGATGACCTTAAAAAATTGCAGAGAAGCCACATCTAAACTGAGCAGAAAGTGACATTCAAAGCCACATCACCTGTGTGGCTGTAAAACACTGTGATATCCCTTAAGACTCTTGTTCCTAAGGCCGTGTTACACCTCTTACAGAAATATCAGTAAGTAGTAGTAATAGATGGAAGTAAGGGATTCTTTTCAGTTGAGTTTTTACTGAAATAAGCCAATCAAAAAACATCAAAATTAAACAATCTGCAGCCTTTTTTCTGGGTACCATAATGTACTAAGCAAAAAAATCCAAATATTAGCTTTCTAACCATACCAGGCATGAAATTAGTTTGATTTATTTGCTATTAAAGACTACTAACTATGTTTTAATATAAGCCAGAAACCAAAAGGAATTATAATGAAGTACTCTGAGTTCTGTCTTTTGGGGCAATCTAAGTTATGTGGATTTGGTATTAGATGCAAAACACAGGACATTCAAAAATTTTTCATCTTGTTTATGCTGTTGGAATATAAAATCTGCTCATATAAAAAAATCATAACAGATTGTAGGTTTTTTTCTATTTTCTTCATAATTTCATGTTGGCACATCCATGAAATATGACACAATAATTAATTAGCTTTCAGGATAAAATGAGAGCACAAGCTTTCTATACTGAATGCACATGCAAAAATTCAGAGCTATTACCAGTAGCAGAATTCTAGCAAAATGTGTGGCATTAAATAATGAAATAAACTTCAAAATTGTGTCATAAATGTATTTTAAATTATTACTTGCCAGCCTAAAATGATACAAGTTTCATTACTAGAGCTGTTATATTATTGTGCTGCTATGTATATTGACAGAGTATAATTTTATCATTAACAGTACTAAGCCAAAATTTAATTTTATAACATCATTTCTTATTGGCAAGAGTCTCCAAATTTTACTGCAGAACAAATTCTAGCATGTGACACCCATTCAGTGAATACTCTATCATTAGTGTTCCTTTTTATTCTCTCTGTGTGCAAAACTTTATGGATGTTTATAAAACTATACTGACAAGGCATGATGGAAACAAGACAATGTCAAATATTTGTTTCTGATGTGACACCCAGCTCTTCATGCCAGAAACAATTTTCTTCAGAGCTGCTGAAACAACGTATTACAGTCAAATAATGTCTTTGTTAAATAGTGACTGTAGCATTTCTATGTGATACACTTCTGGCTCAGTTGTGAAAGAACTTTTGTATTTATCATTTTGAGATTTGTCTAGCAGTACTGTGAAAGATAAAATGGCAAGTTACATGGGCCTGAAAGGAGAGAAAAAAAAATTCTGTGATACAAATGATGGGATAAATAGGCCTCCATAATGACCTATTATTTGATTGGTTGGTCGGTTGGTTGGTTGTCTTTTCTTCCCGAAACCAAGAAGTAACTACCTCTTTTCCAAATTTTTGGTACTCTTTTCAGAAATTTCAGTTGCTCAAATTGTGAATGTGTGGTTTTGGTGTCAGTAATCTTTTGAATAAGTTTTATAGGGTAATCAGAAATGGCCTTCAATCTGTTTTAAATGTAAAGCCTCTAAAATCCAATGCCTTATTTACTCTCCTACAATTCAGACTTTCACAGAGTTCATTTAAAGCAGGATTAGATCCAAATTTTTAGATCTTATACCTAGAGCATGAAAACAATTGAAGGTGTTAAAGCTGTTCCTAACACAACAGTGAAATAAAAAAGTACCTCATTCTCCACATTTCCATGTAGTATAGTTGCTGATTTGCATTAATGCAAAGGAAAAAAGAACAGGCCATCTGGAACACCTACCTGTTTGAAATTGCTTTATCTTCCATTAGCCTGCAAAAGCAGGAAACGTGGGGGAAGGTGTGCATAGGAGGAATAGGGGAGGGACGCTAATGGAAAACTATGGAAAATCAAGATATACCATCCTTTAATTACAAAGATTGAGTTGGTTGTCATTTTGCTGGTTCACATACTGGGACCAGAAATTCTCAACAGAGGAGATGGTGTAAAGCTTGACAACTCCAGTCATGATCATGGGGGATGATAAACTACACTGAGAGCTAACTTTCAGTGTGGGCTGTGTTGAGATTTTCATGGTACATCAAGGAAAACTGCATAGTATTTATGTGTGAAAATTCTGATTTTAGAAAGACCGGGAGGAAACATGTATTTCTTCTATTTTATGTATTAGAATGTATACATGCGTATTACATACTAAAAAAAAACAAAGCCAACCTGAAATATTTCTGTTGTAGAAGTTGTGAACAATGACAGTAGAATCCAGTCTAGTCAGAGATACATAAATATATTTTCAATAAAGAAGACAGGAAATCCTGTATGTAAAAAGTTACAGTGATAAATAACAGTGTACATTTTATTGTAAGTATATGTTTCATATAAAGCTTTCTATCTGATCCACTCTGCTAGCAATAGGTGGCTTTGGAACAAACACAGGTAGTTTTTCAAAGATGCACTGTCAACTGCAAGAATTCTATTTGTAATTAATTTTGTATTAGAATTCTTCTTATGCAAATTTTACACCATTACTATTTAAAATAACACAAAACCCAAACAAATAGCAGTATATTTATATGTAATTTAAAATTGCAATTGATATAAGCAAGGATTCAATATTCTTCATTCTAGTGGTAGTGTTGGATTGAAGTTTTTCCATATTTATAAATAATTAGATGTCCTCCTTGCAGCAAGAAAACAAAGAAGGTTAATGTATAGGTGTAATTTAGCAGATTCTTACAGCTTCCCGTAATTCCCTGAGCTTGTTAGTTGCATGTCTGCATTTTTTATTTCCTTTCCCTCTTCCTGCTGCTGCTGCTGCAGTTAGCAGAACAGAGCCCAGTTGTCAGTCCCAGTAGTGAACCAATCTTTGCCATATGCCTCTGTTTAAACTTTAAAGTGAATAAACAATTTCTGCCTGGCTTAATTAAGAACCTCAGTATTCTTTTCTCCATTGCTTTTTACATTTTTTTAGTCTTTTTAAATTTTTTTTCTGATGGATCAGCCAAATTATACAGAGAAAAACACAGAAACATCCCTTGAAGAAAACCAAACATTATTTTGGTAGGCTCAGTCTTAGTTTTCAGTTTTCATGTGGCAATCATTCATTGTCTTCCTTCAAAAACTGCCCTGAACAGCTTTCTATAAAGCCCATCAACATTAATCTACCATATAAAGTGTTATATGTGCAGAAGCATGAAAGCAGAGGGTGGAGGGGTATGTTTCACCATAGGACAAATTAGCTTTGCAGTCTTATAATGCAATATGTGTCCAAACTGCATTGTTTGTTTTATGGCAGCTCTCTACATGGGCTCGAACGAGAGCAGGGAATGAAAGGCCTTGTGCCTTCCAGTGCACCTGCTCAGGCAACTGAGCTCTCTACCATCCTTCACAGAGGAGCTGCATGGCTTTCAGGTGCTCAAGGAAAAGTTGGAGAGTGTTCCCTTTCTGTTTATACAGCACTCTGCAACCGATCCAGGCTCATAAAATAACAGGACTAAGCATAATCTTCTGCTTTTCTGGTACAACATTCTTGATTGCATAATTTTAAACATTGAATTAAAGCAAAAGTCTCCCTTCCACTGCCTGACAAACGTCAGTTGTTTGCAATTGAAGTTTTCATCACCACCTGAGAACATTGATACTATTTGACCTTCCCTGAACCATCTTATTTACTTAATTCTGACCTGGAATCCATGATGATTTTCAATTCTACTAATCTGGTTTTCACACAGGTGTTTCTCATTGCATTTCCATTTAAGAGTATCAGCAGTGCTTTAGTAACAGTGACTTTGTTCAGCTAAACAGTTTATGACAGCTCATGCACAGAATTTTTATCTCTTTACATAAAACCCCATCAGTGGTGCTGGCTCACAAGCACACCTGGTAAAGCATATGGTTTTGATCTTCAAGTATATCTAGGCAAGACAAATGAAAGAAAAGGATAAGCTTGAATCTATGAGAGCACATTGAGGGACCAAGAATCTCTGTTTTGAACTTTCAGAAAGCATCTACTTTTTAAAATATTTTAGTGATTATAAATAAGGAAAACAGAGCCTATCACTGACATTTTTAAAAGAAATACAAAAATTAAATATATGTTAAACTTTCTGCCCTCTGTGTTAATAAGCATTTTAGAAAAACTGAAAATATATGCTATTTAAGGTCCTTTAAATGAAGAGGTTTTGGAATAATATATTGCACAGAGCACCACCAACTCACACACAAAACCCACAAACATGCAAACTTCAAAGCTCGTAGATTAATTGGTTTTTTCCACCATGTAATTTTAGAGTTTAACATAAATTGAATTTTTCCACAAAACTAATAGTGGTGACTAGTTCAATCCAAGAAAGTGGAATCATGGAAATTTCAAAGCAAATTAAACAGGAAGCTTCCAGATTACTTCTAAGTCTTGCCAAGTTTTTGCATAACAAAGAAAAGAGAGGACTCTTTCCCTATGGAAATTCCTTTTTTAGAGGTTTTTATCCTTAACCAGATGTTATTGGTATAATTTCCAGAATGATAAGCCAGCTGTCAGACAATAGACCATATAACATGAATGGATGAAGCAAAAAAGTCTAAAATTAAGCAGCATTTGTTTCAGATAACAGCAATTAGCAGAAGTTGGGCCTATGCAAGCCACTTTGAATTTTCCATGGCTTAGAGATTTTCAGCTCAAAGCACAGATTTAAACATATTCTTACAAATTTGTGGTACATAATATCAACAACCCATACATCAGTTCAAATTAAAAATGTTTGAGATTATGAAATTTCACAAAACTTTTAAGTACAAGAGAATTAAGTTTGAAGACAACAGCTGGTAAATCTGAAATTTATTGAGAAAAGTTCATGATTTTACTGTTCTTGAATCTGAACCCTAACTCTAATTCTCCCTGAAATCATACAGCATGTTTAAAAATAATGAGATTTTATTGTTCTGGCTTGCAGGGCAGTTGAAAAATTCTGAAGCAGTGATGCTGGTCATATTCCAAAATCTCAAATTATATCACCTACCTGTATTTAACACCAGCCTCTCATTGTCATTTTAAACATCCCTTCACCACTTCATCTTCACAGGTCTTTGGTATAAAAGTGAGATCAGACCATAATTTTCTGGCCTTATCTTCAATAAAAGCAAATCAATCAAATAACAATTTGCATTGCAACAAGATATTTTGTTCTACAAGCATTTCAAAGGGCTTTGCAAAACTTGGTAGGGCATTCCTACCTTTTAAGAAAAGAGGAAATAAAGGTAGTAGATAAGTAAGTACACTACACTCATAGTAAGTCAGAGGCAAAAGATTGAACAGAATCTAGATTTGTCCATATTTCAGTCTTCTTGTTTTCAGAAAATAAACATTCTCTGCCTCTGTCTTTTCTGTTGTATCTTTTCATTTCATGCTACATGTATTAATGAACATTGCACAACCTGAGTATGACAGCCCTTCTTTTAGAGAGACAGATACCAAGTACTACTTTATATTACTGGCAGAATTTTTCCAAATAGCTCTTCTTACTAAAGTGAAAAAAAGTGAGTAATTTTTAAAGTAACTAACTTTCTGTATATGGAATCTTATGCTGTCACTTAATGATGGGTGCTTGAAGATACAGTCCAGTGAAAGCCACACTGCATTCAGAGTCAGAAGGGCAACTGATGGCTCTGAGAGAGAAGTGATTTTGGAAAACACCTGCTCAGCTTTATAAAGTTTCAAAAGCTCTACAAGAGCAACCTTGAAGAAATATGTTTCTTCCACTTCACATACACCAATTAACTTTGATAAAGGACACTCAAACTTGAAGTTCCTACAGTATTACCACAAAAGTGCAAGGGGAGAAAACAGGTACAGGAAATTTAGATTAGTCAGATTTCACTGCGAGAAATCTGACTAATCCAAATCACAGGTGTCACAGCTCCTGTGAGACCTGATTTCAAGCATGCAGAATACTTCCCCAGATGACTTCAGTGAAAGATGACGATAGCCCTTGAGACAATGAGATCCAAAGAGAACACTATTTACATACAGCCCTTAAGGAATATTTTCTTATTTCTTTAAAATATACATTCTTCTGCCGTCTAATTTTTGAGGCAACATCATATAGCATGTTTAAGTCAGAAAGCACAAAAGATTAATGACCTAGTTTACAAAATCCATAGATATCTCCATACCAGTGTTGTGCTACACAGGTAAGACCAAGAAAAGACAGTAGAGAATCCATTTTGCATCATAACACATAACCACAAAGCACTGGCAAATGCGTTCTTTTCCCTTGATTTAAGAAATACAACTCTATTCATTAACAGCTTTTCACTTAGTATGACTTGGGTGTATTACACTCAAACACTCAAATGTCATATGAAATGATGGGAGCTGACAGTTTGGAATTTGAAAGGTTTGACTCCTTTTGAATGTACTAAATGAACAAGTGCTGTCTAATTTTTGCTGAACTGAGCCCAAAAAAAATCCCCTACAAGGATGCAGGGTTTTATTATACCTTTTCAAGTTTAATATGCACAGTGAATATTCAGAGCTTTTCAGCTAGATACTCAGTTAATTCTATGACTAAGAAAGATGTCATTAGGTAGGCTTCAGGCAACAGTGAGCTACAAATGGAATTCCTTCCTTATTTTCTGAAACTCAGAGTTTATGATCCATATCCAATGATGAATGGTCTATAAACTCTCTTATGGTCTTTAATTGCATAAACTTTACATTATAAACTTACATTAGCTTGTGAACATTTTTTTTTTGCTACAAGATGTAAAAAAACCAGTAAAAACAGAAGTTCCCTAAGCTCCTATACAAGTAGAGGATGTAATTATTCAGTATAATTTGTTCAGTAACTATGTTCTTTGTTTGAATTTGTACTTTTGTACAAATGCAGAGAAATAAGGCTTTACTTCTTAAATTCTAAAAGTTTATATTTTTTAAGGCTTAATTCCTGAAACACATGCTGTCTAGTTAGCACTCTGTGTTCTATCAACATGAATTGGTCCTAACCCTGTCAAACTATTTTACCTTGCAGCTGCTGCTTGTATTGGTGTATTAATAAATGGCTCCCTATACCCTAAAAGCAGCATGCAGGCTTCCTGAGCAGTGCACTCCTCCACTGGCTTCTGCTGACATTTTGACTTGTTTTAGAAAGCATTAAATAAATAAGGAATAAAAGTTGACATAACGTATTTGATAAGTATTGTAGAGAAAAGAGCCTCAGATAGATTGCCTATATATACCCTCTATGAAGATAAAACACAACCACTTAGAATTTAAATTTTGAATAGCAATTTATATGAAAACAAAAAGAGACTTGTCAGCCCAGGTTATTAGTAGAACTACAGGCTTTGTCTCCTAAAGTGATGCATGTTTTGCTGTCCACTAGCATGGCAAGTAGTTGAACCAAGTGCTATACATCTCCTTCTATAACGCTACTTAGATCCTTGGCTCAACCACTAATCAAGCAGGAAAGTTATAGGGAAAAAAAAAAGAAAATACATTATTTCAAAACTGAAATATCAATATTTGGTACTGAAGATGCTTTCAGCTTGGAGAAGAGAAGGTCCTGAGGAGCCCTTTACGACAGCCTTCCAGTACCTAAAGAGGGCTACAAGGAAGCCAGAGAGGGCCTACTCACAGAACACGTAGTGATAGGACAAGGGGGAAAGGCTTTGAACTGAATTTTTGAATGAAGATTTGTAGACAAACATAATGGTATCAGGAAAATAATTGTGCAAATTGTAATAATGTTATTTGTTTTGCTCAACTGTATTGAAAAATCAACAGAAATCACAGTTATTGAAATTAAACAGAACCATCTCATATGGAGAAATGACTGCTAGGAGGTTTTTTTCTGTCATACTTTTCAGTTCTGCTTAATCTGGCTAACAGCATATCTTTAATTCCACATCCATTACCAAATAATGGCATCCATATAAAATAGCTTTGAGATTCACATAATTCTGAGTTTTTGCAATAATTTTGCAAAAGAAGATATTGTTTAAACTTTAATAACTCAGAAAATACAATCAATTTTTCTCCTATATATACTTTCAGCATACTGTGCTAATGGGTATTAAGCAGGCCAGATAAACAAACTTCATGTCACAAGAGATCTCTTCAATATCAACTATCATAATATTAGTACATATGGCAGTAAAAACATGCTTGGAGTATTATTCAAAATAAACATTCCTCAGTATTGCACAGAAAACAAGCCTGTTGTACTCATGATTTAATTCTCATGTTGCATTAGAAAATTTGAATGTTTTGGTTACCTACTAAATAATTTCAACCTTTTCAGCATGTTAGCCAATTGTTATTTGCAACTCTGACTTAATCTTCACCTAGAGGATCACACACTCTGTTATTACAACTGGTTATTGACTGTCTTATTAAATTTCTGCCAATAAAGGTGTTTTTAAATAGTCCTTTATATGAATGTATACATTTTAACAATTCTTGATTTCTCTTTTCAGTATTTAGTAAGTGGAGATGGCTTGCCTGCTAAATCATTTTCATTTAGTTAATCATTTTCTTTAATTAAATGATCTCCGATGATTCAGGAAATGAAGATGTGTAATAAACTTAAGGAAATTGAACAGTCAATAACTGGGATAGATGACAGCAGTTAACTACTGTATGGGGAGTTAAAAATTCCCATGCTCTATCTAATTGTAGCCGCTGTCTCTTCTAACACAGTGAGAATCTACAATGTGTTCAGTATGAATAGGTCCATAAAAGAGCTGCATTTTGGGCATCTCTCACCCATGGTAGGCTAAAGTAGAATTAGGATGAAATTATTACTGTAGAATTTCTTTTCTGCTGCTCTGAAATCCTTCCCTGCACACAATATTTATAAACATAGGTCATGAGCGGGTATTCCCATTCCCACATTCCCATCCTAAATTGCTGTCGCCATCCACATCCTTTCCCCAGAAAAGAGGAGGGCTACTGAAGCACTGTACTGCAGGATTTCCTGTAGACCATGTACAGTATGGAAGGAATTGGAAGAAGATGAAAGAATAACATCAATGGAACACAAGGGAACTACTCCAGGTCTCCCAGGCATTTCCACAAAATGTCATAAATCAAACAAATGTAAATGATTGGAAGGAACATGCTTTAGTCAGGGAGCTATTTAGGAATAAATTGTCACACATTTTCCTATACATGCTTGTACAGACTCCAGCCTGGGACCAATCCCATTTTCTCATGATTTCTATTTTGGAAAATAACAATACAAAATTGAATAGGCACTTGTGTTCAAATGTTCTTTATGCTAATGACTCCTCAATGTTTTGCACAGTTGCGTGACATTAAAACAAATTATTTTATTCCTAATATAATGTATTTGTAGTAGGACTAATAGTAGGCTTTCCATACAATATTCTAAGTTTTCAGTAAAACACAAGGCTTATGAAAGTCATCTCCTTTTAGTTTTTTTCCTAAATTTTAAGATCCTAATATTCTCTAGATAATATTGGGTTTACCAGTTATTTCATTCCTTTCTGCTTTGACAATGTCTGCCTATTATAGAAGACAACAAAATAAATTAAATTAATATTGCTAGCAATGTTAAATATTGCCATTTATGCGAGTAATATTTACTATATACTGGAAGAGATGTGGTTGTATTACAGAAATGAATTCCTGGTAACAAGCAGAAGAACAAATGAACTTCACTGTTATCTTTACCATAGATAAATTCTGTTGATTAAGTAATCCTTCATATAAGCAAAACATTCATTTCATTACTATATATGTCTAAAAGACACCACTACACTGCCTCAGGAATTACAGAGTTCCTAAATAATATAGAAATCTGTCTAGAACTCAGAAGATGCCCCTTTCCTTCCTGAACACCATTCAGTTCTGCCAGCTTACATTCTTACAGGAGGTACCACATGAAGCCAGTAGCCAGCTGTAAAATTGCCAGAGAAGTATTATCTTACACTGATGAGGGCCAATTAATTAAATTGAATAGTTAATTAAATAAAATTCTTGAGATTATACAGCATGTATCAAGACCTCAAAAATAACAACAGTATAAATGGCTTGTTTTCCAAGACAAAATATTTTTCTTGTGGAAACATTAAAATATAGGAAGTGTGAAAATGTAAAACAGTTCAGTGTTCCAAAGCCTATTTTTGATCTAATTGGACACTGAAACACATGTCGGAACACTGTAATTTCTTACAATTCCACATTTCAAATGCACTTAACAGATAGAAGGCTAGCAGCAAGACAACTCCACATCAATGCTCTCCTCCCCCTTTATCTATCAACAATATTCAGAGAAGACATTCAGTGTGCACACACTGCTTCAGAAGAAAAGCCATTACTCCATGCCAAGCTAACACATGAGTGTTTATACTGGGCTTACAAACAATATGACCCTTTCAAAAGTTATAATTGAAAAAAGAAAATTCTGTATTTCTATTATTTTCATCTTTATACTATTTTTCTGTAGCAATGCAGTGTAGCTGCTTACACAAATGTACAGGCTCTGGCCTCTTTAGCTTCTATCTTAGACCTTAAAGGGTCTGGGAGTAATTTGGCTTCATTTTGGATATCCTGTTAGGGGATTAAAAATGGATCAACTCCCCAGTTGCCTTGCTGCTTTTATGTGCTCTTCATAAAAGGTTTCAAAAGTAGAAGAACAGTATATTTGTTATTTCTGGCTCCGTTAAACACAATAGTAATGAACATTAGCTGTTCAGCTCTTAAAAAGCATGCAAAACACAATACACTTATGATGTATGGCACTTTAAACATATGCTTACAGCTATACACTGCCACCTAATCACCTGCATGAGAGCACTGGCACAGAATGCCAAGATTATACAGCCATGCTTCCAAATGGCCCCTAAGTTGTTTAAAGTTGTCTACTCCTCTAGCAAATATTGTGATTTGAAAACTCTTCAAGTATTACATTGTGAAAAGAATAATTTTCAAGAAAAGAAGATTGATTGTAGATGAACAACCTGTGTCTAGGGTTGCAAATACAAAATAAAGTTGTTTTCCAAAGGATACAAAAAGATATAAAAAATGAGTGCCCAATGGGCACATTCACTTGGCAATTTTATTTCTGTATAAAAGCTGCTATTAATTACAAACTAGTTTTTATGCAATTCTGCTTTCTTTAAATGTGGAGTGAATTCTCCCCATAAACTAATGAACTGAAGTGAAGCCAAATAGAGACCAGCTGGCTGAATTGCTAAGTAATTTTATCCACATGATTGACTTTATGATCCTTTCACTACAGTAACTAGTCTTTATTCTTACAATCATCATCAACCATAATTCCAGAGGGAGAGATGATTAAAAATCAAGAGAATAGAGAGGAGAGGTTTGTTTGATGTGGCACAGTGCATTCTTGCACACACTTCTTCTGTATAATAGGTGCAGAATTACAGGTCTTTATAGCCTCCAAAGCAGTGCACTGAATAGCTGCCTCAAAGACATAATAAGCAACCAATGCCTAAATAATCATTACAGATACTCCATTAACAGCATCTATCTGTGTGGCTTTTAACCATACAAATTGTTTTTTGACAGCTTGTAACCTTTCTGAACAGTTTCCTTTGGGCATTATACCACATTCAGATCTAATTTTAACTTTTGCTTTGTCTATAATTTATTACTTTCTTTGGAGACACATAATGTATTTCACTGGAATGGATAAATTCAAATAAAAGACTTAAAAAATCAATTGCTGTTTTAATCTATTAAATCCTTGCTCTCTAGGAGAGAACTAAAATCTGATGAAACATAACAAGGGAAAAAGGCTAAATGGTCTAGAATTCCTGAGGGTATCTGTTTTACAACAAGCAATATTTTTTTCCTCAAATTATTTAAAATAAGGCATAACCAACCAGAAAAAAAAAAGAATAAAAGTAAAAACATATATAAATAAAACATAAATCCTTTAAGGCTGTTCCTAAGAGCCACAGACTTTAAATGACATAATAAATAACATGTTATAAAATAGTTTAATGATGTATTGCAATGGGATAAAGAGCTAAGAAAGATGTACAATTGTATATTTTTTTCCAATGAGAGCCCATAATTACAAATCAGTAAAGATAAGTGACTTATGAAGAGCTAGAGGGCAAGCATGATTTTCAGAAACTGGTGGAAATGTGTAAAATTAATATGGGGGATGATGTAACATTAGGTGATTTGTACTGGTTGTCATGGCTATTATCTCACTTCTGGGGACACCATTTTCAGGAATAATGTCCAGTAAATCAATATGTAGTAGCAATCAACATAGCAATACCACAGTTCTGGCAGCCAAAACTTCTGATTTCTTTCAAGACATATGCTCTTTTTCAGCAGATTCAAGTACTTTTCCCAAAGTTTTCAGACCTACGTAGCAGGTAAACATGCATGTCCAATTGACAGAAGAGTGATTTGAAGTAACCTAAGCGTTCACTGCTCACAAAGGTTACTGTTCTTCACAGGTGGCATGCAGTGGCCAGTCACATCAAAATTCACCATCATCATTGAAAAAAGTGTATGATTTCTTTCAAGACATATGCTCTTTTTCAGCAGATTCAAGTACTTTTCCCAAAGTTTTCAGACCTACGTAGCAGGTAAACATGCATGTCCAATTGACAGAAGAGTGATTTGAAGTAACCTAAGTGTTCACTGCTCACAAAGGTTACTGTTCTTCACAGGTGGCATGCAGTGGCCAGTCACATCAAAATTCACCATCATTGAAAAAAGTGTTAATCGGATAGGCATAAAAATCTGCTACTTAGAATCAGAGTTTTTCCCATCTCCTAAATCTTAAAATGAGTCACTAAATCTAGTACAGTTTTCGTAAATGACAAAAAAAATGGCATACTTCTTGTATGCCATACTTCATTTGCTTTCTTCCAATTGTCAGGGACCTCCAGAGATTTCCACGACTTTTCAAATATGATAGAAAGTGACCTTTCAAGGAGTCCAGAGAATGCTCTCAGTGTGATAGGAAGCCTATCAGGTCTTATAAGGGTCATGCTTTCTTAAGTAATTCCTGAATCTATTGTCATACCATGGGAGTTCAGTTGCTCCTCAACCCCCTTTACTAAACATAAGTATCTGGGACACCTGGGTCATGAAGACTGGAGTAAAGAAGACATTAAATAACTCAGATTTTTCTGTTTGTTGTCACTGGATAGCCTGCCCCATTCAGCAACAGGCACACATTTTTATTGTAAAGCGTTTTACTACTAAAGTAGCCATGCATTTTGGTTCTTACTCATTGGCAGCAATAATCAGGGCTTCAAGCGTGCAAACACATCCCTTCTCCTTCAAATATGGATTGTTTTTTTTAACAAAAGGGGGGAAAAAAGAAAGTAAAATAATAATAATCTTCCTTGTGTCAAATAATTCTGGTAAAGTATTGAAGTTAAACTTCTGCCCTTATGAGAATCACATGCAGGTCTGTAGTCCTCAGCACAAGATAGATGTGGACCTGATGGAGCAGGTCCAAAGGAGGGCCATGAAGATAATCAGAGAGCTGAAGCATCTCTCCTTCAAAGACAGGCTGACAGAGTTGGGGTTGTTCAGCCTGGAAAAGAGAAGGCTCCAAGGAGACCTTACAGCACCTTCTGTTACTTAAGGGGGCTTATAAAGAAGACAGAGAGGGATATTTTTACACAGACAAATAGTAACAGGACAAGGGACAGTGATTTTGAACTCCATCTCTGGAGGTGTATGTATGGTGCCCTGAGCAACCTGATCTAGGAATGTCATCCCTGCTCAGGGCAGGGAGTTTGGAATGAGATTTCTTTGAGGTCTCTTCCAACCCAAAACATTCCACAATTCTATGACTCTGCTCTCAAGGTAGTGTATCCTCTGGACACTAACAGGCAGGAGGTGGCCTGATCCTGATTCAGTTCTGTATCTAAACTGAAATTCTTTGATGACAATGGTGGGCCTCAGAATTATTGAAATATGTCTTAAAGAGATCTGAAAATATCTGGAACACTGCTTGACTAGAGCTCAATAATCTCCAAAACATTAAGTTTTTGTTTCATTTACTTCTAAATTTTTTACTGAGGAGGGTGATTGCCAATATATCCAAATGGCTAGCAATCCTTACTGTGAAGAAGGGACTGTTTACTTAAATTTTAGCCAGTAAGTCAAATCACACAAAAAAGAAAAGAAAAATTACGTATATAACTGTTATTACATTCCAGGTAAAACTTAGCTTTGTTTAAGACAAACCAGATTTCAATGCGACCACAGCTGCCAAATAATGAATAATTTTTTCTCTGATAAAACCAGCCACTTCCTATATATTACAAAGAGAAGTTACTGTTGCAAATGCAGAACAAATGCTGAGCTCATTTTAGCTCTGATCAAAACTCAGTCTGGATGCCAAAACAGTGATGAATGGCATGATTTCTCCATTCTTTCTCTGCTATATGTGATTTTCTGTTGGCACACTATGCACTAATTAAAATGACTGTAATACACTCAAACTAAATTACGTAAAAAAATAATTGAGATATACTAACTTTATACATTTTATCATATATTTGTGTACATGTGCATATAAATATTGCAGCCTGGCTTCTCAAATGATGGAAAACACCAGTCTTCCACTGAAGTATGAAAGCCTACATCAGTAAAATATCTGGCCCCATTTCACCTAGATGCACAATATTTACATATTTGTATGTATTTATCTCCTAATCACTGCAATTTCAAGAGATTTATTGACAACAGAATAACAGCTAACTACGTCAACACATTCAGATTTAAGTTTTCAAGAGTCAAATACTTACACCTACAATGTAGATCTAAATATACTTGGAAATTTCAGATTTCAGGAGTAATACCATGTGTTCAGGAATAATTTCTTCATGGAAAGGGTAGCCAAACATTGGAATGGTCTTCCCAGGGAAGCAGTGGCGTCACCATTCCTGGAGGTGTTTGAGAAATGATTGGATGTGGCACTTAGTGCAATGGCTTTATTCACAAGGTCGTGTTCAGTCAAAGGTCAGACTAGATGTTAGAGGTCTTTTCCAACATTAATGTTCCGATGATTCTATTTGGAAGCTGAAAATAGGACTCATAGCTATTTGGTATCAGCATTATTTTATAAAAACCCCATATATTTCAAGTCCATCCTAGAATAAGGTCTGCGTAATTTCTTTTGTAATTTCTTTCTGACAACTCTTCTGATTTTATATCCTATCCAGTGGACTGTAATATCCTTAAGTTGAAATTATTTAAAACAAAACAGACACAAATTCATTTTACTATTCTTCTTCTGAAAGTTTTCTGGGTATTTTCCAGATAAAAGAAGAAGAATTAAACATAGGACAAAAATAGTCACATACAGATTACCTTGAGTTTTCTCTACACACAGTTTTCATTTAAAAAAAATAAAATTAGATGACTGTTAGGTCATCTAGAGGACAGTAAATTAAAGAGTGAATAAACAAAATCTTTCACAATAAAGGAAATGATGGAACACAGATTTTCTCAGCATAACAAGGTATGGGATCTGGCCTCAGAACTTCACCACAATAGACTAAATTAAGAATAGCAGAGAACAAGTTAGAAGCATACATGGTTAGGAAAAAAGGTTTTGTTTATAAACCATAAAAAGAGGTATGCTATCAGTTGGAACACTACAGTATTTTGAGATCAGTTTAAACAAACTTTCTCTCAAAAAGCTTTTCCTTTCTCTACATGTCAACAACATGTGTCTTTTAAGACCAGTTTACTGTCACTTTAACCTACAGGAATTTCTTCTCCACACACAGGGCAAGTAAAACAAAATCTTAGGGGTCTTTAAAACTGAAATAGTATGAGAAGTAATGTATACTGGATTGCACTTGTATACTGGACCAGAAGATGTGCAATCCAAATTTTGATTGCAATTTGACTTAATCTTCAGTTTCTTTTAAAATAAATACAAATAAATACACTTAGCTTCAAAAAACCAAAACCAACCAAAGGGGGAAAAAAAACAAACCACAAAAAGAAAACCACACAGCAAAATCCAACCAAACAAAAATGGAATATTTTTAGAAGTCAGTTTAGTTTCTCCCATTCCCATTGAAGGCTGTCAGAATACAACCACACATTCAGGCTTTTGCCACAGCGCTTTTGAAGAATTACAGTTAGTTAAGTAGTGATTTTTAATTAATTATAATATTCTACTTCCTACAGATATCCCACCTTCTGAATTTGGCTATTAAAATAATTTCTTCCCTGCATCTTTTAATTCCTAACTTCTCTGAGCTAAAAGCATTGTCGCTTCATTTGTTATAATTTATTAAATTATAGCAAATAAAATTTTAGTCCTGGAGTTTACTAGAAACTAACTGCCTTCAAGACACTATTGACAAGAATAAAAAAAATAGAGAAGAGCAGAAAAAACTGCAGCAAGCAGGTAGGTTTAGTATTCTACAGCTGTAGGTGGATTTCAGCATGTTTGCCTTATTTTAACTTAAACATTTATACTGTCTGATTTCTAAATGTAGTTCTGAGGAGAAAGTTCAACTTAAGACAATCCAACTGCACTTGGAATTTTATGATTTCAGAAACTAATGAAAGAAAATGCTTCCAAAACAGAGAGAAGAATACTGAAAAGTATAACCCACAGTCAAACAACACCATAGTGAAACATCTTCCAGTTTTATGTAATTTGTCAACAACCTGCTTTGCTGTTATAGACAGGTAAATTCTCCATGGACCCCAGGACCGTCAAGAATGCATGAAATCCATCCTTTTTCTTCCTTTTTTTTTTAACTCACAATTTTATAAAACTGCTTACAGACTTTCTACCCTTTTAAATATCCCCATCAGTGGGTCAATTTCAGGCTTGCAACAATTGCTGACAAAACTGTGCACTTAGCAGTTAAGATAATTTGCACATTAACAAAAAACTATCTGTAAATACCTGTAAAAATCATTGAGACTGCTCAGATTAAGAAAGATTATTTTGAATTTTATCTGAAGACTCAAAAGACAGCTACAGAACACAATGAGTTGAAGTTATACTTTAAAATTGTATAAAAAGCATATATTTCAATTTTTATAAGATAAGCAAAATGACAACAAGATAAAAGTAAATGTGGGATGCATATAAGAATCAACCACAGTCAGAAATGCAAACTTCTCTTGCTATACTGGAATAGAATCTGGAAATTTGGTCCAAAACATTTATTGTAAAAGATAATTACACTTACAGTAGAGAAAAATATAACAAAACTGTCTCCCCAGTCAATTGCTGAGTTTTTCAATTCCTCAAATCAGTTAAAATAACAGAATAATTTGTGAAGGCATGTAAAAATCTAAAGACATGGGAATTGTGGCTTATATGTTTCCCAAATGCTTCTAAACTTAAAACTCTCTCAAAAGTAAATTATGTTTAGGGCATGCTGACAGTTGTGTTGATCCCAGTGACCTAGTCTTAGAATTGGGAGCAAAATGGCCAACACTGGTTTCATGCAAACTGAGTATGATACTCGATGTATGATGATACAAGAGGACCAACACTGGAACAGGCTTCCTAGAGATGCTTGGTGCTCCCAGCCTGTCACAGGCTGAGAGGAGTTCTGGTAATGCCCGCAATAACATGCTTTAACTTTTGGTTAGCCCTCACATGGTCAGTCAGTTGGACTTGGATGATCATTGCAGATCCCTTCCAACTGAAAATACTCTATTCCATTCCAGAAATAGCACCTCTGCAGAGCTAAGATCTCGTGACTGAATCCACTCTTTGTGTGCTGTGTCCATCCCTTCACATAGGTAACACTTACTTGTTACTTAAGGACACAGATGTATTTTTGGAAAGGACAGTCAGAACATGTGATGGCATTGAGTGGCACCCTCTGTTGACAGGCTGAGGGTCCTGAACTACAGCTTCAATTGATTGGCATCACTGGTGTACTCTGAAACCCAGCAGACCTTAACCTGTACTTAACAAGTATAAACCTTAGTCCTCACTGATCTCAGAATTACTGAAATTCTACAGCCTCAATCATGCAGAAGCAGATGTTCTTGGCTGCTAGATCCTCCTGAATCTAACAGAAGCTGAAGCCCAGCTAGCACTGAGCTGTACTTGCCATTTGCAACTTCAAGTTCAGCATTGTGTTGATGGAGTCCAAGGTAAAGCTCATTCTTAGGTGTCTTTCTGTTTACACTATATTATCAAATTTACGTGCATCCTTTGTTGATTTCCAAGCTCAGCATCTTTACTATCTGCAACATAAGCATGTTTACAACTGTGTAAACAAGTATGTGAATGGACCTAACAACTACAGCTGAAGGAGCACTGTAAACACACACAAAACTATTTAGTGAAGACATGTCTCCAGCGTACTGCTCTGCTACTGTGAAGTACCATTTGACTTCACTGCAAGTAGGAGCTAGACTGTTATCTAGCAAAGTGGCTACACTGATGTACAAGATCTAACATCTCAGGATACAAAAGAAAAAAACCATTCAGTGCCTAAATTATCTGAAGTTTATATCCAACTTACAGCCTTTAATTGTAAAAGTAGAGAAAAATACTGGAAACCTAAGAACAGAAATGCCAATTCCTTTCTTTTATCTTTTCAAGGTCTTCTATTTTACTACCTGAAAATACAACCTGCCTGCCTGCAATTATATAACAAATTCTACTTGAATGTGTAAGCATCACATTCCCACAATGATTGATGACAGATGTCCAATCATGTTCTTGTTACTGGGTGGGATCAGCAAAGCAGCTGCCAAAGGCCATAGGCAAAACCAAAGGAAAGAACAATGCAAATTCACAATTAGGGAGTCTCGGGGGTGTGGGAGGAGAAAGATTTGGGCATCTGCAGATTATTGCAAACCTGGTTTTATTTTGGAGAGAAGAAAAGCCTTATGCACTTTCAAGTTCCTGACCAATTTTTTGTCCCATAACTATTCTTTAGAACCCATAGGTCACTGTATCAACTGTCATATGTTTCCCACATTAGACAGCCTGGACCATTTCCATCAGCTGCAAGAAATTTTCAGTGTATCTGGTATAGGCTTTTGTCATCAGCTGCTATGAGCCTTTGTGCATAATGACTATCAATTCTTTCCATAGGCTGCTATGCTCTCTGTAGATCCTAGTGAATCTCTCTTAGCAGCTACAGCAGCCTTTCACAAAATGTAATTAAATTAACATTTATAGAGAGCATAAACCCTGTAACAAAGAGGAAATTTTAGTTAGCCCTTCCCCATTTTCTTCTCACTCCCTTATGTGATGCTGTAGGAGAGATTGATCTGACTGAACGCTAATCAGAAAAAAAAAAAAAAAAGGAAATCACTTCAATCAGTTCCAAAAATGATTGATTTTATACAGAAATAAAATGCTAAAGAAAAAGCAGAATGCACCTGGAATGAGTGTCTAAGGTTAGGGTCAGGGTGCTTTTTCTTTTCTCAATCATTGCAGATCCTTCCATCTCAAAATTCTAGCTGCACTATAGCCTCAGGCTGTGATTCCACAACAGTTAACATCAACCTGAAATGTCACCCTTGGAGTCCTTCTCCCTTGCTCTGTTTCAGGAAATAAACTAGCAGGAGACTGTCCTTATAAGAGAAAACAAGACAAGTCAAAAACATTTGCTGATTTTCCCTGCCTGAGCTAGCTCATCACAAGATCAGATGAGCATCAGTGTCAACAGGACAGATTAAGGGAAAGAGCTGCATCACAATCCTGGGGCCATGGCAGGCAGGACCACAAAAATGCTGACACAGCTTGGCTTCAGATGCAACAGAAGTGCTGCTGCTTTTAATTTTTTTTTTTGTTGTTGGAAATTTTACATTGTCACTTCATTGAAGACCTAGTCTGCTTTAGACTCTGACACCTGAATAACTCTGAAGATACCTCAGGGGTATCATCACAAAGGTCTTGGTGAGGTCCAAAAAACCTGTTTTAGTTGGTTGGTGATAAAATTTAGGTGTACCAATACAAACTGAAAAGAACTTTGAGAAAAACATAATCAAGATCTACTTTGTGAATGAAAAAACATGTTCACAGCTGAATTAAAAACTGTATACATAACTACACTAAATGGCTATTTACAGAAAAATTCATTAAAGAAATGTCATATTCTCTATAAGCAAGTAAAAATACATAGGTAGTCATTGATGCTGTGACTAAAATAATGTTTTAGCTGAAGAGATATAAACAGGAATGAAGAAAAAATAGAAGTAAAAAACAGAATTATTCCATTTATAGAAGAATAATAGTTAAAAGATAAGTAAACTAAATATTCGCAGCATTCTTTTAAAAAGAAACATATTCTTAATAAAAAATTTAATCTTTTACACATCTGTGAAGCAATACTGGTTTTTTGCATCTAAGTTATAAAAGAAAGCTGACTGTTAACAATTAATTTGAGATTAAGTGAGATTTTTAACTACCACTTACCTTTGCCTAACACACAGTAAAAAGCAAATGTCTACCTTGGGTAGTTTTCTAATGATGGTGAGGGAATAATTATTCTGCTTCACTGTCATGGTTCAAATCTCAGAGCTCAGGTAAAGATTTAAATTGGTTTAGGCTACCTTTTAGTTACATTTAAAATAATACACCTAGTAATTAAGATAACAAACCACTGCAGAATTACATAGAGAATGTGATTCCTTTTGCTTATGCTTTTAGCACTATATAGAAAAAAGCTGGCATTGAAGACTTCTATAGAACAATTGCAAAATGCATCTGTTTTGATATTGCAGATTTATTTACACAAAATATAGCTAGAAAAAATTTGGACATAATCAACCTCTGAAGGTTTTCATGCTAAACAAAAACATTTATAATGAGATTGCATAATAAAAAAAATTACAAGGGTAGACAATTAGAAGACTTCAGGTGTTTAGATATCCCTGCCTGCATAAGCTGTTACACATCAATTGACTGTACCTCCAAAGTAACTCAGAATACTAACCAAGAAAGACAGTAGTCGGAAGGAGGGGGGAAGTCACACTCTATGAAAAACAAATGATAATTTTACAATACTGATCTCAAATTGGTCTAAGAAAACATAAATGGAAAGTAGATCAAAATCTTGACAAAAACTTATTAACTTAATTATCTCGAAAACTAAACTCCAGACTCCAGAGAAACAAAGACATAAATGTATAAAATTATCACAATGGTCTTCAATGTCTGCTGGAGGGGGAAAAAAAATTGACCCTACCTTACAATTTATCTGTTTCTATGTTAAAATCAAAACAGAACTAAAAACATCGACAATAAGGTAATTACCAGAAAGTGATCAATTACAGAATAAAGAATAGAGTACTGAAAAACACTGACTTCAGTCAGAGCAGTACTTATGATTCCCTTAGGTTAGTGTAGGTTTGAATGAACATGTACTTTAGACAAAAGGTCTGATAAGGCTGAGTCAACAGAGAATAAAAATCTAATATTGTACATTTCTTATTAAATATCAATAAAATATAAATAATATAAATATAAATAGTTGGTGGGTTTATCCCAAATGCTTAATAGTTGAATGATATCTGCTACGCAACCTACCTGAAGAAACATTTAGTCAACTTTATTTTAGCATTAACACCTTTCCTCAGCAAAAGTGAAAATGACCCAGAGTTCAAAGCAAAATGTAGGAACTTGTGGAAGAAAGAGATGTAAAGCAATAAGGCAGTCATAGTTAACAAAAACCTGTAAGAATAAAGGTCCAAGACTGAAGGGCCAAAATTGCATAAACACATTCAGTAAATACGCAGCTAGAGCCTTGTTTTAGCAAAAAAATATCCCAAAAGATTAGCTCAAAAAAACCCTGGAAAAAACCTCATTCAAAACTATCCAGGTTGTGATCTTGCCAATACTCTGCTTCACTAAGTAGAAAGTCTTCCACAGTAGGATCAATAGCCCACTGAGTATGCTGCAGGAGGATTTTAATTTCAGAAATAATTTCCTGCTATTTCTTGTTTGGCTACTAAGTTTGCAGATTAGTCTGCTTTATTTGCCTCTCCATTTCATGAGTTTTCTGCATTCAAATTAATTTGCAAATGTAACCAAACACTAAAAAAACTTTCACATGCTGCTGATGTTTGTGTTAACAAGTTAAAAGAAACTGAATATAATTTCATAGTGAAGCATAGACTGGTTCTGGTATTGTATTTTGGAACAACATCTACTGTGTTACTTCACTTTAAGAAAATTCACCAATTGAAAAAATTGAAAGTGAAGTTTTTACAAGGTGGCAAAATGACAAGATTATATTATTTTTTTCCTTCAACACTTTAAGGAAAGGGGAAGTTCCACACCATTATACTCCAGTCTTTTTGCTACTTGTACAAATTATTTTCATTACAAAGACTGAATATTTTTTAGGGTTTTGTTGATACAATGTGCCTAAATTCCGTAAGAGAACAGGTCAATTTTAATTTCAAAACAGCATTTTCAAAAGCACAAACAAATCATCTCACTTAAAAGAATCAATGTTGTGAAACATAGGCATTAAAATACACATATAATATTAAACACATGACAATCAAGGATATTATAATAGCAATTGTACCATTTATTAAATAGTTGTAGTAAATCTGTGAACTGCTTTATTGATCATTGATAAGTAGTCAATGTAATAAACTTAATTTTAAAAAAGTCAGCTTTCTACTCCTTCTGAAAAGTTTATCCCAGTCACCTACTTCACAATAAAATACCCTGATATCAGGGACAGAAGAGTGAGAATTAGTCGTCTGTGTCCCTTCCTTTCCTCCTATCCTCCTCATAAGCATTTTTTCGATATTGGTTATGAACAGCACTTGCCACTACATATCCAGGTTCCTTTATGCATAAAATGCACATGAATTATTTACCATATGGTAAATAATTCTTTAAATGTATCGAAAATCTTCTTTTTTTTTCAGTTTCTTGGACCTTAAGAAGTGTACTGTGTTCACCCAGCTCAGAACATAAGTTGACAGACAAGACCCTTCAGACTATATGTTTTCTAAGAAAACCTGCTTTCATCTGTTAAATCTGAATACTACACAATGGCAATGGTGTTGTTCCATTTTTTAATAAGTTAAATATTCCAACTGATGATTTGTAACTTCACAAATTGTATTCTGTCACAGAAAAAAACTTCAAATAAAATTAGTCTTCAGGTATTAGTTTCTATCAAAAATATTTCTTATTGCTTTTTTTATACAGCAGGTTTTAGACAAATATATTACTCATCTCTTTAATGAAATTAAGTACAGAAAAAATGTAGTGGTCCTCATATAAATACTTATATTTTATAATATTCTGTTTTATTTCAAAATCCAGAATAATGTTCTAGGAGAATAGAAGATTTTTATATAAACAGAAGTTATATCAAAACATTTCATCATGTATATACCATTTAACCAATTAAAAATGTATTCAATAAATAGTCTTGCATGTATTATTCAAATGATGCAGTGTGTTTACCTTCACTGCACAAAGGTCAAACAGAGAAAGTAAAG
The DNA here is from genome assembly GCF_014805655.1 of Passer montanus. Classification (NCBI taxonomy): domain Eukaryota; kingdom Metazoa; phylum Chordata; class Aves; order Passeriformes; family Passeridae; genus Passer; species Passer montanus. The sequence goes on from NW_024365381.1 coordinate 4,535,784, forward strand.
CATCTTTTTTTTTTGTCACTTTATTTTAACAAGCTCATTAGTATTTAGCTAGAATGCTGAGAAAAATATGTAGATTTCCCCTGAAGCTGTTTGACATGTTACTATCTTGCTTTAACCCATTTTTCTTACCTTCAATTTCTTTCTTAATTTAGAAGGAGAAAAACCTGCAATTTGCATGCTAAGGAATTTTCTAGCAAACCCAAGAAAACTGCATTTGATCTAGATTTCATTCCGGTTTTTCCTTACCTTTCCTTTCCTTACATGAAACAGGATTACTAAGCAAAAAAACCCCATCTAAATAGACTTCTGATGAGATGACAGTCAGACTTATATTCTGCCAAGCAATCATTAAACTGACCCAAATGACAGGTGTCACAAACATATCAACTCTTGCTTCAAAAGTATGTCTCTAGACCAAAATGGAACGAACATTTTAGCTAACAGCAACTGATGAGAGCAGTAAGCAAATACCCAAGTCCCTTAACAATATGTTCAGAGATCTCCAAATTCAGTAAAATTTTGTTACCCTGCTCATTTTAGGTTCCTTAAGAGAAGCTGTTTTGAATTCAACAGATATATTTGTTCTTATTTTTCTTTAAGGTATCACAAAACAAAACTGTTTCATTTGGAACAAACACAATATTTCAAAAACATTGGGAAGAAATTCTAAACACTTAGAGTTTTTCCTTGGGTACAATTCTTACCTGAATGGAGATTTGTTCCAAATTCTCTCCTCTGCAAGGGAGGTGAGGATGTGGTCCATTTCACCTCAGATCTCTGAGATTCTACCACATGTCTAGAAGGACAATTTTATGTGATGCAGTGTTCTCAGCTAATTTACACTAATTCTGGGGGGTTTTTAAATACAAAGATAAATGAAGATGTCTCACTTGTTAAGGGAGTTAAGGGAGTACATACATGTCAAATATCTTACATGTTTGTTTTTTTTATTTATGTAAATATCTAAAGCTGCCTCAAGCAGTGAAACATGGGGAAACTGAGCTGGCTGGAAATTCTTTTTGGAACAAGATTCTGGGCAAAGATGAGGAGGATCTGAGACTTCATTAACAGCATCCATTTAAATGCTCCTTTCTTTCTTTCTTAACGATCATGCTAACATCTCTTCCTTTTTTGTTGCTGTTTTAAAAATTCCTAGGAAAACTTGCACACAAAGTTATCTCTACTTGGCAAATTCTGGTGTCTTCCCAAAAGGTGAACTGAAATTTCCCAAAATAGAATGGACTCCATTCCATATTTCAGTTGCATGACATGACAGCATATATTTAAGCCTCAGTTGCTAAAAGGAAAAGGGTAAACACCCCAAAAAATAACACTACAAATTCAAATTCTGTTAACTGAGTAGTCTTGATAATACCACAAGCAACTTTTTGGCAATTTCCAGCAGATCCATCATTCATTACAATATTCTTGCCCAGTTCTAATATTCAGGAGTGCTATATTCTCAGGCTTTCACTTACTCCTTAGTATCTTGATCATCAATAATTGCATGAAGAAGTGACAGTTTTACATGATATCCCGCTTATCCAACTACAAGCTTTTATGCAGTTTATACATAACTGCTTCCAAATCTAGCTGTTAACATTAAAGTCTTGTTTAACCACTCTTTATCTTTGTTCTAGCTTTCATATAATATCATGCCAATTACTTTAAAATAGTGTTTAACAAGTTATCTTCTGAATTCTATTTCAAACTGTTTAGCGTAGCTAATATACTGTGTCAAACAGTTAACAGCAGCTGCAGGTAACATGCTTTGCTTCAATATAAACTTAATTCCCTGGATTGGAAAGCAAAATTAAAGTGTCCCTTTTTTTCTGAAGATAGCTTTATTTAGAAACTAATCTATACTCAGAAATATGTACCTTAAAAAATGCAGAATTGTTTCATTTTCTTCATACGTCAGTCTGTGAGCTCCAGATCTAGTCCCTGACCACTGTTGTTCATGGCTCTCGATCGGCAGTAGTAGAATAGAGCTACTTGACTTAAGCCTTCAGGTTGGAAGTAGTGTTTTATATGAGCAGTCCTTCAGCCTGTGGGGTCCTAATAATACCCGAGACCCTGAGTGGGATATAGCCCAATATTAATAGCAATTAATACCTTTTAAAAAATCCTTTCCTCCTGGCAGACTCAATGGAGAAGCAAAGAGCCACTTGAGTATAAAAGTAAAAATAGTTCTTTTCAGGAGGACATTGAGACAATGAGAAGACTGTTAAACTCACCACAGTTTGAAACTATAGAAGGATAAAAATTTGAACTAGTTTCCAAAGCACCAGCTTTTGACTCACAATAAATATGCTTGAGAAGGGATTTATTATATTGCAGTTAATCTTCTAAGTGCTATATTTGCTTATAAGGCAATCTGATAAAATTTATGGTAAGAGGGCAGTGCTAGGTTAACTGAAGGGAAGACATTAGATATTAAGACCCTGTATAAAACAATCTGTGAGATCATAGGGAAGTGGGGAAAAATCATCAGATTAAATAATTTATACATAAGAATAATTTCTGATTGGAATTGCCATTGATAATTGTCCTCCATATTCCAGGATAATTTTCAGGGAAATAATGAGAGATTAATTGAGAGGTACAAAAATCTAATATTTTCTTTTAAACAATTTTCTTGTCAGATATTATTGTTTCCACATGGGTTCAAGGTTGTGCTGTTTTTGGCTGGGGCAGGGTTAAATTTCTTTAGAGCAGCTCGTACGGATTTTTGCTGAACATAGGGTTGATAATATAGAGATGTTCTGGTGTTGCTGAGCAGGGCTTAGAGCCAAGGCCTTTGCTGCTTCTCCTACTGCCAGGCTGGTGAGAAGACTGAGAGTACACGGGAGGCTGGGAGGTGACACAGCCAGGGGAGGTGACACAGCCAGGGGAGGTGACCCCAACTGACCACAGGCACATTCCAGACCACATGACATCATGCTCATTATATAAAGTGAGGGGAAGAAGGAGGAAAGGGAGGACATTTGGAATGATGGTGGGTGTCTTACCAAGTAATCATTAACACGTCATGGCTCCCTGGTGTCCCAGAGATGGCTCAACATCTTCCTGCCCATGGGAAACACTGAACTAATTATTTGTTTTGCTTTGCTTATGTGTGAATGGTTTTGCATTCCCTATTAAACTGTCTTCATCTGAACTCACAAGTTTTCCAGCTTCATCTGAACTCACAAGTTTTCCAGCTTTCAGCCTTCTGATTCTCTCCCCAGTACTGCTGGTGGGGGAGTGAGGATGCGGCCCTGTGGGGCTTGATTGCCAGCTGGGGCAAAACCACGACAAAAGTAATAAAGGAATCATTGTCAGAAACAGACAGCAATATTGGATGTATTAGAAAACCTTGTTCAAGAGGATTCAAGTTCAGTAAGTTAATTGAAATCAATACAGATTCAGTTTTCCAGCAGAGATGAGCCCTACATGGACAATTATGAAATTAAGTAAAATTAATCCCTTGTCTACTGGAACTACTGTTAATTGGGATCAAAGTTTGACCTATTGTCCAGCAAGCAACTTTTCTATAAAATCTGTACTAAAATGCATTAATAAATCAGCAATACAGTTTAAAAAAACAGGAGTTTTAATGGAATAAATAGGATCATTAGTTAACGAATGGAAAAACTCATCTCATTTGAAGTTTGACTTTATCACCTACAAGTGGTACTTGATACAGATCCCATAAATACAGAAACGTAATGGGGTTTTTCTGCTTCTGTAATATTTACACAGCATCACATGATAGTAACTGCATTAATGAAGGCATTATCACTTGATAATCTTGCACTTTTATTGAGATTTTGTGCTTATTAATGCTGCCTGTAGAAAATTTTCAGGGAAAAGAGTATCTCACAACAAGTCAATATGACAGAGCAGATTTTTTCAAGGATTGTCCATTTAAAACATAGCACCTGATTTTTATAGTCTTCAATAGAGAGCTCAGTAAAGAAACCAAAACTGCTACACTGTTTTTACATTAAAATAAACCTTCCACGGACAATATAAAATACATATCATACCAGTAGAAAAGCTTGGTTCAGAAACTTAACAAAGGCTTTCCTGCATGAGTACTATTATGTTTGAATGGTAATCGTACCCAGCTAGTGTTTTCTTAATGTCCTGGGGAGCCTGATCATTGTAAATTACCTGTGACATCTCATTAATCCTCTTTTTCCTCACAAACGCATAATTAATGGTAACATTGACAATAATACACAAATTAGCTAAGTGACGCTTTATGGTGTTGGTTTTGATTAACGTCAGGAACCCAAAAATGACATTAATGTAATGCAGATCCCAAAAGGCAACCTGCACTTTGACCTCAGACATACATTTTGTTTGCACCATCACAAAGATTAATCCTTCCCTGGATGAAGACAAGACAAAACTCTGGCCACTGGCATTGCGTGCTGGGCTGTCGCTGAAAAACAAACTGCCTCAATTGCATTTGTTTAAGAAGGAAATCTTAATGCATAGAAAACAACGGCTTAGTGTCATTTCCTATTGTCTTGTTAGGACAAAGATAAATGAGCTACTGTCATGATTTAGATCAACTGCAACTCTGGTAACTTCTATTATTTGCTTATTTATGGACCAGTGTTTAATTAAAAGCATACCTAGATATAAAACTGCACAATAAATTAAAAATGCTTTTTCACTTAATATGTGCTTATTTAGGGATCAACTTGTGTTTAAACTCTTCACGTGGTGTGATAGACACAACACTGATGTTATAGGTACAAACAGGTAGTGGAAGACTACTAAAATGAATCACTATCTTTATCCTGACTTGAACTAACAGGATCAAAGGTATCATTTATCCCACTAAGTTAAAAAAAATAAATTACCAAGTCTTTTAAAAATATATATTTATTGTTTCAGAAGATGTATTTATACATATATGTATAAGTCAAGGTATGTGGCACAAAAGAGTTAGAAGACCCATTTACCAATTTAACAGCACTGTTTGCAACTACCTCATCACCTTAGAAACTAAGTTTAGTTATGATTATATATGCAGATACTCCTTTCAATTATTTCATAAATTTTACCTTACAGAATTTGCAAAACCACAAAAAAGGTTGCTACTATTTTGATAGGCACAACAATCTAGATTTCCTCTAAAACAGTGTAGTCTCTCATCACTTTTCTCTCATTATACATTTCATTGAAAATTTTATCTGTAAAAAGCAATGACTGATTTAGTCAGAGTTAAAATTTTTACATGCATCAGATTTTGTAAGTAAAAAAAGCCATAACCAGACTTCCCTGAAAACTGTGGAACACTTTACATTTCCCATTGCAATAAAATACCAGTTTGTCTTCAATTAATGTGATAAATTTTTTTAATACCTCCAATTTTGGTTTTAATATCTCCAGTACTGGTTCATTAATATGGGCAGATGAATAGGTGTAGGTTTGTCTTGAACATTCCAGGAAGGAGGAAGTAAAAATTACACAATAATCTAAATCACAAAAAATATTTTAATACCAAAAATATAAAGAGAAAATTATAGTTCAAAACAGAATAATAAAAGATGTACTGGGTAGAGAAAACTTTTCAAACACCTTTAATGTTCTGATTATAATAATAAATATTCAATATAATTAACATAGATTTTCCAGCCTTTTAGCTTTCAAATGCCTTATCAGCTGATCTTAACTGCTGTACTTAAAACTGCAAGGGATATTTGAAATAACTTGTGTAGCTTGCCAGCATAATTTTTGAGCTTCATTTCTCATTAGTACAAATTTTAAAGTTTTGGTTTTTGGTTTGTTTTGGGGTTTATTTGTTGTTTTTTTTCAAAACATACTAAACTTTCTTTAACTCACATTTTAAAGCACTGTGGAATTTAAGGGGCAAAAGGGAATCCCATAGAGGCCATATATTTACTCTAACTAACCAAGACATAAATCCAGATTACTGCAATAAATTATTTCTATTATTTGAACAGAGTAAGTACAGTATCACATTTGAAAGACATTTGAGTTTAATTCATATCTTAAAATTGACAAAGATAGACAATCTCAGCTACACCAACTGAAATGTACTGATGAATATGGGATATACAAGCTAGACCCAGGAGCAGAGACAAATCTGTTCTTTATATCATCATTGTGGCATAAGGTCATTCAAAATGTAATTGTACTTCTTGGTAAAACATAAAAAATTGTCTGGTTGGAGCTGCAAATTTTAAATGGCTTTGTCTGTGCTGTAATTCTTTATCAGCTAGTATGAAGCTAGTAATACTTTGTTTCACATGCAATTTGCTGGCAGACTACAGTAACCATTTGCCACTTTTACTTTGCTGACTTAATATTCAGGCAGATACAACAAAAACATCCTAAAGATACATCTGGAAAGAAACCAGCCCACTTTTAACCCTTCCAAGTTAGCTTAATTTCCTCTCCACCACAGATATGATTAATATTAACCTATTAGCCTGTATAATTTTATTCTTTCAATTCCATGCCAGCCTTGTAGAAAGCAATCTGTCAAGAGATGCATTTAAATAAATAATTTGTTTCAATGTTTAAGTGCTGCATATTGACTTTTAATATTTAAAAATGGCCACAGCAAAGTAATTTTTAAAAGCCTATAGAATTTTGTGCATATGTGTACATGTGTAATGAAGTCAGCGTGTAAGGAAACAATTTTCTCACAACTCACACTAGTACTTTAGCAGTTTCAAAAAATCTTATTTGAAAACATAGTCTTATCAGGGTTGTCTGTCTATCTAAAATTTCTGTTTGTTGATCATACCTTCAAATTCAAGACCTACTTGAATTCTATGGCTTAGTGATATCTATGGTTAAGGCATTACCTTATTCCACAGTTTTACAGTAACCTGATGAATAGGACAGGTCCAGAAGGCAGTGTCAGTTTAGGTTGCCTTTATAGTTTAACATCATCAAAATATTTCCATAAATATGAAAGAGCACTTAAAATGGTTAAATATGGGTTTAGTTTTATCTCCTCAGTATTCTGCAGTTCATATAAATATGAACTATTTATTTAAAATATATGCAAAAGCTATGTTGTGTTAAACATACATACAGAGACACTTTGCCCCAGCTGGATTAAACATATATGTCTATAACTGTATTTCAGCATAGAACACAACAGTGTATTTTCAGAAAAGATACTCAGAATTTTGTAAGCCCTTTTATATATATATAAAGGGTTAATTCACAGCAAAATGGTTTTCAGAAAACACAGGATTCTACATTTCAAGAACTTAATACTTATTTCACCACCATAAATGTTTCTTGCAGTGATGGCAGAAAATTTTAGACATGTCAGCATTTACCTGTTGCTCTCTGAAATACTGCACAGTGACAACATGCTTAATTACTTAACCTAGCTCTTAATTGAGAAATTATTTAGATAAACATTCTTTACACTTTCATCTGCAGGTGTTTCAATTTGTTTTCTAAATACTAATAAAATATTAACATAAAATCCAAACAACATGATGCACATAGATATATGGATTTCGGCTGTTTTCCTCCACTTTTTGGGAGAGAGGTAACAACCCTATTGAGACTGTACTTTATGAAGGACTTTAATGAGATTTCTGACCATATATTTTTACCAAGAATGTCAAATAAGCTTCAAAAACAAAAGTAAACTGTAATGCAAGTGACACATACTAAAAATAACTCTATAAATCTGTTCATTCTGTTTAGATAGTCTCCTAAGTAGTAAAATGCAAGACTGTTTAGCTTTATTAGATGTTATAGAGAAAACTAATTTTGAGGAAGAAGGCCACTGATAGTCTTTCTCTGTTCTAGTGCAATACAGTGAAGACAGCTATTTTTAATCTTCTGTAGTATCTCAGTAATAATTAGGCAAAACCTTTTTCAGTGGATTTTTTAGAGCCATAAACATGCAAACTCCAAATAAAAAGGATAAAGATAATTTTATCTTTTAAACTAAGGTTAAGAATAAGCTATGTTTTGCTAAAACAAAGCTACACATCTCGAAGAAAAATTTATAATCTGTTTTAGCCTGTCAAAGCAGTTTCAGGGTTTCCTACAAACAGCAGCTATATCTTAATATAAATCTGTTTACTGAAGGATTTTAGTAAAAAATGAACACAAAAATTTGTGAAAACAGAGGCTGTAAAAGTTTTACACTTCAATTTAAGAAAATACTGTTTGAAAAATAAAATCAAAGAATGAATTTGGAAAGCTGTGCCACATCATATGAAAAACTACAAATAAAGGGGAACATATTTTAAGCCTTATATAATCTGAGAGCTTTAAAATCTCTTTTTTCTACATCTGAAAAATGATACTAAGCAGAATGTTAACATTGGTTGCATTTTTTTGTGTTTGTGCCCAAAGCGACAGCACTCCAGGGCTTTGTTTTGGGATATCTTAATTAAACCTAAGGATGGATAAACAGATCTACACAGAATTGCACTATGACTAGTGAAGACAGACAAGGCTCAAAAACTAGCACCAATCCTTCTAGTCTTTTCCAGACTATAAATTGTAAAAATTGTCATAGCACATTCCTTCTTATTTTTAAAACCAAGGCACACAGCATACAATGAACCATTTTAAGAAAATATGATGGCTGAAGGGTTTCTGCCTTTGCTCCAGTTCAAGATAAAAGTGTAAAACAGCAATTTTAGTGCGGCAGTTATTACAACCATAATACTCTAGTAGACAGTGCCAAGAAGTCATTAATGCAATATATATCTCTTTGATTCCTAAAATGCCGAGTTAATGGGCCAAATTTCACAATACCTTGTACTTGCAGTGCTGTCATTTTTTATAGCTATCAACTAAAAATAGTATGGCAGATATTAAACAGGCATTTCTTGTACTGACCTCGATTTTGTTAATCTTATAGAAAGCTAAAAAAACCTGAAAAATCCAACAGCTTAAAGAGGTTCTGATTCTTTTAATTTTGAATGTATGTTCAATGTATGTATTTCTATGTATATGCATGCATCTACAATTTTTTAAAATATCAAAGTAGGTTTTTTGACCTTCATTCAAAATGTTATACTAAATGAATCATCAATTAATTTTCCAAATCTGGGGAAGATCTTAATTCCTAAATTAAATATGACTTATCTGTAAAAAATTACATATAACCATCTGTATCATCCAGGCTTTTTCTACATATATATACATATATAAATTCAGATAAAGACACATCCTTATATTTAGTGTTAAATGAAATCTATTTTAAGCATGGGAGAACTAATCACTGAAGCTCATGACAGCAGGGACCGTAGTAGCTAGCTTCTGGTTGCATCCAAAATGAAAAAAAAATTAAAAAAATTAAAAAAAAAAACCCAAACAACCCAAAAACCCCAACCATACTCAAATCAAATACTAGGTTAAATTGGGAAGATGTAAGTGACTCTTACTGTGCAAGAAAATGTACACAAATACACCCAAAGAAAGAACAGGCAACTATGCATTTAAGAAAAAGAAACCTATACAATGTGTACATCTATACAGAACATATGGAAAACTTAAGAAGTCCATTTTCAATAGCTATCAGCTGAGATAGCTACTAATGTGGTACTTCTCTGTAATATATTAATATTTTATGTAAAAGTGACACTGTGGTGTATATTAAATTTGCTAACTATCTAATGGAAATGCAGCGTGAGTTTAAAGGGAAGAAAATAAAAAGAATAGCTAAAATGCATGATCATGCTAAGACTACTGACAATAATTCTCTAACCTCTCACAAATTACGTTTTAGCTACTGTAGGGTATGTATAGGCTCGTCACAACTAATAACATTTTTCTTTCATCAGGTTTGTGTTAACATTCTGCAAATCTGAAATGTTTACTGTAACAAAGTAATGCATTATATAGATAGCATATGGTTGCTGGCTTTGTTTATATAATTTTTAAATATCTGAAAGGACCGGTTGGGCTAAAGAGCAATGTTATTGCTTCCACAGTCAGTTGATGGGTTGTTTAATAGTATTTTAAATGTTTGTTAATGATAGTCTCAAGGAAACAGAAAAGCACAGAAGCAATGCAGAATAGCAATACCACAATAGTTACAAAGATTAAAATGCCACTAGGGGACAGTAGAAAGTCACAAAATGAGGTTCTGCTGAAGAAACCAGAACAAAAGGCCTTTCTTTGTCAAAAAAAGAAATCACAAATATGCATTTCTAAATAAAAATAATTTCACATGTAAGGGTTTTAAAATTCTGCATTAAATAGCAATGCAGAAACTGGGAGATACTTGCATGAGTCTATTTTTAGGTCTTTTATATTTATATCCAGGTATTTTAAAATATGCAGCACTTTCCCTTTAACAAGAATAAATTCATGTGTGAAAGAATTTATTTGCAGCACTTTTACAGAACTGTGATGTTCTTAAGCTCCAAAAGGTATTCACCATTACACATTAATGAAAACATACAAACTGGCCTTTGTAATACTGGCAGTTTATCTGGCAAAAAAATTATTAGATAATGTATGATATTGTGAGATTTATGAAGCAGTAGAAATAAATGTCTAGAATTTGAGGACTTTAGAAAATGGTTAGGAAAAATCTGCTCTGTTATGGCCTATGTATGGGCACATGCCCTTCACTCAAGAGCAAAGCAGTGCTCTTCAAAAGCTCATAATAGATTCCAGTCTTCATATGCCGAATCCCTGCAAAATAAAGCAAAATACAGCTTTACCTTTCCAGGGGGAAAAAAAAGGTATCAAGATGGAAATTATACATTATTTTTCTTCATTTAGATCAGCCATGGACTCCAAATAATATCTCGCAGATTAGAAAGTTTGGTTCAAATAATTGTAAACTTTCACAGCTTGTATAAAAACATTCAGAGGTAATAACACCAGAGAAATCTGCTGGGCTTATAGGTCCTTCAGATCCCATGAGCATAGGAAGTAAATGTCTATTTCAGAAACACTTAAAAATCTTTCATTTCCAAAGTAATGCATTTCAACCTAGAAATTTTCTAGGTTTTGGGAGCATCTAATCCTCAGCCATGCATTTCACAATACATAGGAGATTATACACTATCTACGGAAAATATTCTGAATAATATTTTGTTTTCCTTGATTGCAAAAACACACAAAGAGATTGCAATTGCTGAACGATTTCCCCATTCTAGAGTGCTAAAACACAGATTTAAAAGAGCATTGCAATTGTCTCCTCACAGCTTTATAACTGTAGCCATCTGATAGCAGCATCATGAGCTTGAGCACATAACAAACCTTATACAATAATATAATTAAGCATTTGTTTGAAAATAGTAAATCTAAGAAGTGTTGTTCTATAATAAGGGATGGGACTGTTTTCAAATGGAGAACTTAACTAACATATTTTTATGTGTGAGCAAGGAGGAGTGAGGAAGTCTAATGAAGTAATGTATGTAGAACAAATACACAGGACAGGCAAACACCCCGTGCTTTAAGAGACAACTCTTGTACTGCAGCACTGAAAGGAGTGTGTGAGAGAGAGATAGAGAGAGAAAGAGAGACAGAGACAGAGAGAAAGAGAGGGAGTTCGAGATTGGTGTGGGGGTTGCAGAGAGGGAGAAGATGAAAGGGAGAGCATTGGGTAGGAGAGAAAGGAGGGGAGGAGACAGGGAGGGCAAAAGGCAGAGAGGAAGTGAGGAGAGAAAGAAAAATGAGAATCATCTAAACTAACTCTAAATGTCTAAGAATTTGTATCAGACACCACAAACACAGAGAAGACAAAAACTTTAATACACACTAAAATTCATAGGTCAACAGAATAGACAAGGGACAGTCCAGAACTACTAGCCCATTTCTCAGGCAGCACTGTCAAAAAAAAAAAATTTAATTGGTGTAGCACTTCAATACCTGGTTTAATGAAGCAAATCTCAAGGTAAATACAGATACCACATGAATGAAAAACACAATACTGTCTTAGTCTGTGATATTTTTGTAATGTTTATTGTAAGATGGGATGTTTTGCTTTTGAAAAAAGGTTTCAAGGTACCTGGGTGATAGATGATTTAAAATTAGGTAGGGATGTATTCACTTGTATGAATTCAATAGGAGTCATTACTATGTCCTTGGAAACTTAGCTAAGATGTCTACTCTCAGGGAAAAAAAATGTATTTAGAGGACAAAAGGACTTCTAGAAAATTACCCAGGCAAAACACTTCCGCTAACAGTGTACTTCTTCAAGCACTTCCTCAAACTCTCTGTACAGTTGTATAACACAACAAAAATACTCTTTAGTGATTTGCTGAACAGCACAGACTTATAATGCATTCTCAAACTGTAATTAAACACAATTTTTACTAAATTAAAACACAAATCCTAAAAAGCGAAATATGCTCAGAAGTCACTGATGGCACTTAAATTAGTCACTAAGTATATAAGCCACAATAAAGAGAATAAAGTCTGAAACTACAAGTCACTGAAAAGCAAATTACTCTGAAGATTTTACAGTTTTATGTTGAAGGTCTCAATATTTTAGGGACACTAAAGAAGTGATACCTTATCGGTACAAATGTTCAAAAGACTAGCAACCCTGTAAAAGCAATTCATATGCAGGGAAAGAATGAAATCGTTAATTCAGGGTTAGTAAATATTTTTATACTCATTAAAAAAAGAAAGATTCAGAGACGTTTCAGAAGGCTGATGCTTGGATCCTTCTTTAATACTATCTTTGTGCCTTACTGCATTTTCAGCATTTTTTCACTATATTAGACTTCACATTTTTAAGCACAGAATGATTTGTATTCACTTTTCCCTTAGCTTCCCCCAGCCACTTTTTAAAGTGCTTTACTATTTCTTCCAATTGCCTCTCAAGCAAGACCATTCTGCTGCAATACTTCCTTCCTGCTACTCTCAAAACTCATCCTCCCACTGCTGTGTCCCTTCCCTACCTTTCTACTTCAAGATTCACAGTGAATTGCTGTTTTAACTTCCAATGGCTCATGTCTCTCTGATGTAAATTCTTTCCTTGCTCTTCATCTCTTCAGTTCTTTCATTATCTCAGAAAGTCACATAATAATGTAACAACTTGTGATTTGGTATCACCCTGTAGGTCAAAGTTATGTTTTCCTACATCAGGATACATATTTATAACAATTAAGAATCTTGTGCTTTGATATGTTTAGTTGTAATTCTCTCAGAAGGAATATTCCTTTACACATTCATTTAACTGTAGGCTGTAGTTGCTTTTAGCTGAGCTCTGAAATTTCAATTTAGTTTGTAAAAAATAATGGTCTATTCCTGTAAGAGGCACATTAAATGAGATGCTGTTGCCTGTCTTTGTATACAAAAAAAAAAAGGATTTTCACACAATTAAAAAATGACATTGTTTGCAAAAATACTTTGAAAATTGTGGCAATATCAGATTTTATATAGAAATTAATATTCAGTGTCCTATTACAAATTAAGAAAACTAGAATACCTTTTCAAAAAAATCTTTGTTAGTATTTTATTTCAGGCAAATCTATTTTTGAGATAATAACTTGCTTCTCCATGCTAAATACAGAAAGCAGTCTGGAAAAAAAAATAGTGCAAACATGCTAAAACTTAAATCTACTGATCTCCCATTTAATTCTTGGTACACGGAAAACGGTGGATAGTTCTGATACAGCACCTGATTGATATTTCCAGGGTGTGAAAACCTCCATCGTGAGATTAGGCTGATATTGCATATTCAAACACATACAATGATATATTTGTCATTGCTATTGACCTTTATCTCTCCAGTTTCCTGACAACCTTCTACAGTTATTGACATTACAAATACCAGCGACAACGTGCAGGGCAAAGTATAACCTTTCATTTACCTTCATGTCCCTCAAATGACTCACGTAGCTAGTTTCAACAAAAGCTGCAAACAATGATACTGTTGATTTTTTTTTTCTTAACTTGCTAAAATGTTTTCCATTTTCCTCTTGTTCTCTGAAAATCATGCCAATAACTCACTACAAAGGAAACGATTTCAAATGAATACAGGTAATTAGAAGTGTCAAGAAATCAGCAGAGTAGGGTGTCTGCCATCATTTCTGTGGAAAGAGTGCCAGATTCCCTTTCAAAAAGGTCTTTGTCATTTTTTAATAGAAGGTAATTAATGTAGACTACAGTAAAGTGTACAGGATCCCAGTCACTTGTCTTTCTTTCCTTAGAAATGGGACCATAAAGATGTTTTGATTTCTAGAAACAATCTTCTGAGGTTATTTTAAAATGACTTTTAATTACCAGCATAGTCTTTTTGGTACTTTCATTATTTTAATGGCAAGAAGAGGCAGAATTTGGAAAGGGCATATTTATAAGGGTGAAAAGAAAATCTTCCTTTAAAAATTCCTTAGCTAAGTAGTTTGTTTAGAAAGAGACAGCACGATTTCACATAACAGATAGTATCCACTGAGAAGAACACTAAAACCAGACCCGAACATGGAAATCTATCTACTTGTAGCTCAACATTCAACCATCCAAGTACAGAAACGCGAAACATCAATGCTTTTGTAATGAAAATTACAGATATTCAGCTTGCTGCATCTTATATACTAGTGGTAACAAAACCAATTATTTTGTCATTTTGATAACCATACCTCTGACAGACCAATGCAAATCATCTAAAAGCTGTACAAAATTTAAGATTTCAAACAAAATTGTGCACTTTATGGAAAACAATTTATTCTGAAATCTGAAAAAAAAATCAGAGAATAATGGAGTATGATGAGTTGGAAGGGACCCACAAGAATCATAAAATCCAGCTCCTAGCCCTGCAGAAGACACCTCAAGAGTCACACCATGTGCCTGAAAGCACTGTCCAAATGATTCTTGAACTCTGACAGGTTGGTGCAGCGACCACTTCCTGGGGGAGCCTGCTCCAGTACCTGACCACTCCTGGCCGAAGAATCTTTTGCTAATATCCAGCCTAAATTTCCCCTAACACAACTTCATGCTGTTCTCTCGGGTTCTGTCACAGGGCACCACAGAGAAGAGATCTGAGTCTCCTCCTCCTCTTCCCCTCATGAGGAAGTTTTAACAGCAGTGAGGTCTCCCCTCAATCTGCTCTCCTCCAGGCTGAACAGTCAAAGTGACCTCAGCTGCTCCTTGTATGACTTACTCTCAAGTCCCTTTAGCATCTTCTTAGCCTTTCTTTGGATGCTTTCTAACAGCTTGATATCCTTCTTATGCTGTGGCATCCAAAACTGTACATGGGACTTGGAGTGACTCTGCACTAGTGCAGAACAGAGCAGGACAATCACATCCTTTGATCTGCTGGCAATGCTGTGTCTGCTGCACCCCAGGACACAGCTGACTCCTGGCTGTCAGGACACAATGTTTGTTTAAAAATGTGTACAGAAAAAAAGAAAGTCAAATTATTGTACTGCACTGATCGGTAACTTTCCTTCACCAGGAGTTAATGCCTTGAGACAAAACAACTGACCTTAATAAAAAGTATCTAAGAATGCATCTAAACAATTGCACAATCCTGATATGCTACTATTTGCTGTCAAAATTATCCAGAACTTTTCCAATTCTAATATTTTCCTTATTTCCCTTCATGTTTCCTACTATATATTTGCCATTCCTGATCTTTGATAAAACAGAGAAATAACCACTGAATTAAGAGAGTAAAGTACTTCCTCCCTTTTGTTTCATTAAGACGAACATCTAGAGGGCCTCAAATTTATATTTGTATTGATACAATGAGGTACATCAATACAGGAATTTTATTTCAGACAAAAGACCATGTGTGCAGAATATGATTAAACATTTTGAAATAGAGACATCAAAACTTTTTTGATAATGAAAAAAGGTCTTAAGAATCTAGGAGACTGGTAACAAAGCACAGTGTATGTAAGAAGGAATATCACAAATTTTAACTTTGCATTTCCATCTGTATGTTCAGTAATAGAAAAAATTTATAATAACATTTACTAACACTATTTATTTGTGTTACAATGAGGTCATCCATTTGGATTTTAAGGCAAATAGACATCTAAAAGGAAGACGCTGACAACCTTCTGATTTATGTAAATCAAGCCTAACACATTTCATAGTCTGCATGTCACTGCCAACAGGAATTAAAAAGTAGTAACAAACATAAACAGCTCTCTGCTTTGTGGTTCAGAAAATAGTTGATAGATCTTAGGGCAGAAATTTCCAGTCTCCAGTTCACATCTTTTCTTCAAGCAATATTTCCTACTGCGCATGTAGTTTCTCAGCTTTAGGTGTTCTCTCATTCGGAATTGCTTGTGCTGTAACCTAAAATCACTGGAAAGACGTTCCCAAATTCCAATGGTCATGATACTATTTTCCACAGCAATAAAATTCAGAAGAGTTGCTACAAGAAATCATAAAGGTTCATTGCCCACTCTACAGCTCTGAAGAATGAGAGTTGGAGAACCACTGTTCTTCGCCAGGCTTAATCTGTGTTTCTAACTCGCTTGAGCAAGACTGGCAAAGGTTGGAAAGAGCAGACTCGTAAATATATTTTAATGTTAAGGAGTTCAACCTTTCTTTGATCTTGGGACTAATCTGGCAAAGCCACAAGAGTACTATTTCAGATCAATCCCTTGCAGAGAACTGTACTTGAGTATTATATTCACTATATAAAAGTATAAAGGCTGATAGAAGTTGAGGCAAAACAGTTGAAGCTTGTAAATAAGGAAAGAGTTTTGTCCTAAGAAGATATGAAATTACGTGGAATAGCCAGACAATACTTCTGACAACTTAAAATTCTTGTTCTCCTATTTTATTCTCAAAACAGGCAAAAAAGTTAGCTGGAACATGGCAGGACTCAATAAGGTGGCAAAATTATCTTAGAAAATATAGTAAAAAGCAACTACCCATATATCACATAAATCTACGGATACCACATAATTTCTTAAATGCATCAAAGTGAGCAGACAGCCTAGCAAGTTCTTTCTTACAGCCATAGCTTTGCAATCAGCCAGTGGCATAAAGTAATCCTAAAAGTAATCCTAAACAGCATGGCCATCACAGGCATTAATGAAAATCAATCATTATTGGTCTGGTGTATAAATTTAGAACACTCCTCTAACACCTATAAAAACAAGTTTGGGTCACTACTTTGCAATATCCTAAATGTGTGATCTAAAACTAAGCAACTCTTTATCCTGAGCAATTGTTGCAAGCTCTCTGTGCTTGAGCTATCCCACTGTGTGTAAGACAGCAGCTCTCTGAATGTAATGCATTAATAACAGCATTAAAACCTTTCAAAATTGGACATAGCTGGACATGATAGGTGGACACATCTATTTCAGGGAATGGGAATCATCACTGTCTATATAGCAGGTATCAATGGTACCTAGACAAATTCAGAGCTGCTTTCCTGACGCATCAGGTGAATATCTCACTATGGAACTCTATAATCTGTCTGCTGGACTAATTAGAAGTCAAATAGCTCACAGAGGAGCAAGAAAAGCTACTCCCATTCATGGCACTAGGTACAAAGTTGAGCTTCCCACCTTTGGGAAATAGCTGACACTGATTAAATACTCATATTTAAACAGACAGCAGGAAAACACAAAACCCTGGTCAACAGGCATCTGAATATTTAAAGGCCTCTGTTATTTTGCTAGAAAATTCTGCCCCGGGCTTAAAAAAAACCAATCTGTCATAAATTCCATTACAGCGGATATGTTTGAGAAAAAGTTTCTGCTGAATTCCATTTCTGTTCTAGTAGGGTTTTTTGCTTTACAAAAACACATTTAGTCCAAGCAAAAAGAAAAAAAAAAAAATAAGAAAATAAAGAAGACAATAATAACCACAACAGTAAAAACCAGCTCCATTCCTATTATTCTACTTATTTCTGTATATAATGAAAACAGTAACTAGAGCTGGGCTGAAATTTATACACACACAAGAGGCTCTGCACCCACTGACATTCTCATATTCTTGTCCATTCTTTACTTAGAGCAGAGAATACAAAAATGCTTTTATTTGAATTGGGAACTTTGACATAAGAAAACAATTTATTTTGAAAATTATTATATGATACAAGTCAAATATTTTTAAATTATGGCAAAGTGTATAAATTTATGCTATTTTTAGCTTGCTAAGCTAAGTATTTCAAAGAAAACATAAATATTATATGGAATATGTACAACAAAGTTATGTAATCAATTATGTGGAATAGTATACCAGGATTTCTTCTTCCAGTAGGTTCTTTTTCACTCTTAATAGATATCTTTAATTACTAGCAACAATACCAGTGGTTGTTTTTTAGCCATCTACTAGCATAGAGAAATAAACTGGACAGAGCTGGAATTGTGTGTTAAGCATACAATTCTTGTTTCCAATTATAGTATGCACTTGATAAACAGAAAGGAAAAGCCCTGTATTTTATGATAAAAAATAAACACAGTGAACATTTAGCTATGATGATTTCTCTGAGAAGCTAAAGAGCCTCATTCATGTGCAAAAAATCAGTGAGTTTTGCAACGATAACTTTTCTTCTTTCACAAAAAAAGGTCTTTTTCATGAAATCTATATAATTATTTTACAACTCAAGCATATTTAAACAACACCAATATTTAGAACCTGCATGACACAAAAAGAGTAGCTGGTCACAAGGATGTGAGTGTCTTTCTTCACACTGTTTATACTCATGCACCTCAGTAGGTGAGTTTGAGTTTTTGAAGGATCACAAATAAATTAAACAGGAAGTTGTTTTAAATTGGCATTGGATGTTCCCTCAAAACTTTTCCTAATTCTGTACTTGCTACAGAAGTACAGATTTCACTGTAGCAGAGTTCAGCATAGTAGTAAATAGTTTCCCCTTGTAAGTGTGCACATGCATGTAGATGTCTCCATACTATGTTGGTGGAACAAAAATTGCAATATTAACGCCAAGAAGGCAATATAGCTTAGTAGTGGTTATCCTATTTGCCCTTTGTGCAAGGTGCAGGAGCATTTGGAATATCAATATAGTTGAAAAACACCCTCCACCTACTACATGTTCATTTCTATCAAGCTAGTTATTTGGAAGACAAGAGAAGGAAATAATCCTTGAAGTAGCCAACAAGTTCTATAGATTCACCTGATTTAAGCCAATGTGGAATGATTCAAACATTTTTACTTATTCAGTGAGGACATCTCTTTTCGAAATGTACAATAAGTCATGTGTGTACTCTCTCCTTTTAGAACAAGAAACAACATGCAATAACAAGATAATTATTAATATATAATATGTAATTATAAGATTAACAGCTAAGAAAATAATAAAATCTAAATGGAAGTTTAAACAATAATAAAGAATATCTAAAACATAAGTTAACGTCTTAAAATTAATTTTGAAAAGGAGTTAATGAAACTGTGTTAGGGATTTCAGTTGCTGAGGTACCAAACTAATCCAATATGAATACAAAACTATGTCAAAAGCATCTTCCCACTCACATCATCAGCAAAACTGGTCCCTGCTACAATATTCTAAACAATATCAATCATTACCTTGTTAATTCCAGAAAATGCAGGCACAAATTACTGCCACTTGGTATCACCAAGAAATTTTTCATTGTCATTGATATTGTATTTATTTCAAATTTAATAACTAATTTTGCAACTACTCCTTGCTATAGCTTTCACATTTCCTTAAGCAAATGATGTGTAAATTCCTGGAAGGAAATACAAAATCTTTAACTAGGTAAGACTAGAGATATGAACACTGAATTTAGAATTAGTAGCAGAACAAGATTTAGAACAGTACCAGAATATCTGAATCAGTGTGGCATCTAGGAAGATCTTACCAGTGGTCTCTGCCTCTTCAGGAGTAATAAGGAATTATCTCTCCCATTTACCTCAAACTGTGAAAGAATTAATCACATGATTAAGGAAGATCTGAATTGCCTTGTACATGTACGTTCTCAGGATCTTTAAGCAGGAAATTGGGAAGTTTTACTTTTTTCAGGTTTGCATTTTTGCTTTTATGAACTAGAATATAAAAAATATTTTGGGGGTTAAAAACAGAATTCAAGCCCATCCACTTTCACATACCATTTTAACACACCTAGAAATACTCAAAATTAAACCAAACTTCTCAATGGCATTCCACTTTGATTATATTTTACTCAGGATCTATGCTCACTGTTTTGCTCAGAATAAAAAAGGGTCAGGCTTCTTTTCATCTGCATAACTGAAATACAGTGATACAGTCCAAAGCAATAGAATTAACAAAACAAAAAATTAGTATTGTTAAGAAACACTTAAGTGAACTCATGTTTTAGCTCTATTTTGGCTTACACCTAAATGCTAAGCTTATGCTAAATGCTAAACTTATCCATGTCCCAATACAGCTTTGTTGATTGTAAATAGACAGGCCAGATATATGTGTCTCTTCCCCACATCCTCTTTTGACACTCAAGAAAAAAAGTTGTTAATGGAACAACGGACACTAAATACATGAAGAACAACAAAAGGGCCATGAAGAAAGAAGGAAGGAGTGTAAGATTTTCATTATGAACAAACACAACAGAAAAAAGTCCTGGAAAATCCCATTATTCTTTTAGAAGTCTACAGCTCATAGCAACCTAGTCTAATGGATCAGAAGGATGAAGTTCCCCAAACTTCATGTAAAAATAAATGTGCTAATAATTTGAAGAATAGAAAAATAAAACTGCCTCCTACAGAATTCATTACTCCAGGTAAGCAGACCCTTGTGCTTGAACATTTGTGCAGCAAAGCCCATAAACATTTTTCTCTACATTCTTTCATAATTGTCAAATAAGAAATGCTGGATCACATAACTTTTTTCCCACTTAAAATCTATGTAACATTGATATTTTTTGCATTAACATAATTGCTATGCAGTGTAGCAAATGTGACTCATTTTAATGCTATATCGATATGTCTGACCTCATAATAAATATTACGGTCCTGATCTTTAAATGTTGAACAGCAATTCTTGGGTCAATGGCATATTAATTGGAGTCAACTACTTTCATGAATTGTTAATTAATTACTTTTGCTGTTTTGCACATTATACTAATTATAAAAGAAAAAAAAATATAACTTTTCTTCTACAAGACAGAAGAATAACATTTAACTGCTGAGCCAAAATAGAGATAATCCATATTGTTTCATTCTGTTGCATAGGTTCTAGTAGGAGCCTTCTTAAATATTATTATTAAGATGCTTTGGGTAAGAAACAATACTAAGAATATTTTGTAGTATAGTGGGACAGCTATAGAGTTGACACACAAGTAAGCAAGTTGAGTTCAAGCTCTTTTATTTCAGGACTTTTCACATGAGCAAAGCTGCCTCCAGTAGCTAGTTCAAGGTGCAGATATACAAAATTTGTATTACTTAAAGATAAAATTGTATTTACAAGTATGCAGCCTAAACTGTTGTAGCACTTGTGGACACTGAAGATTACTTGATAATCTATGTATCATACAAACAAAAAAAAAAAGCAGACTGTGCTCCCGTATAAAAGGACAACATTGTCTACTTACCCTGCAACTTCTCTAAAACAGTGTAATTTGATGAGAAGTGTGGTTATGTTAGTCTAAATTCTACAGATTGAAGACTCAGACCTACAAATCTAATTGTACTCTTAAAATGAAGAGGTTACTGAGAAAAACTACTTGAAACACTCTCAACTTCTTAAGGGAACACTACCAAGAATGTGTTAAAGTTAACTCTTAGGAAGTCAGGAAGAAGCAAAATTCAAGTTAGCCAAGTAACATTAAATATGAAGTGGTATATTTCATAGAATCAGAGGATCATAGAATCACATTGTCAGAAAAGACTAATAAGATTATGACATACAACCATTATTCCAGCACTGCCAAGTCCACCCCTAAACCATGTCTCTAAGTACCATGTCTACATGTCTTAAATACCTTCAGGGACAGTGACTCAACCTGGACAACCTGTTCCAATGCTTGATAATCCTTTCAGCAAAAGAATTGCTACTAACACCCAATCTAAATGTCCCTGGCAAACTTGAAGCTTTTTTCTCTGGTCCTGACACTTGTTACCTGGTTGAAGAGACTAATGCCCACCTCACTACACTCCCCTTTCGTGTAGTTGTGGAGAGCAATTAAGGCTCCTCCTTCAACCTTCTTTTTTCTGGCTGAACACCCCCAGCTCCCTCAGCTGCTCCTTCTATGAATTGTGCTACAGACCCTTCCCCATGACCCCATACAGACATCAGTGATCTTCTTGTAGTGAGGGACCCAGTTCTGAACACAGGGTTTGAGATGTTGCCTCACCAGTGCAGAGTACTGGTGGGACAGAGGGACAATCACTGCTGTGGTCCTGCTGGCCACACTATTGCACATACGGACCAGGATGTCATTGGGCTACCTGGGCACACACTGGACCGTGTCCACCTGGCTATTGACCAGCACCCCCAGGTTCTTCTCTATCAGGCAGCTCTCCAGGGAAGCAGACCATGGTGCTTTACCATTGGTGCAGCTAAGCCCGTAAATTTCTCCACATACTTCTATAATTGTTATATAAAGAATTCTGGACCACTCTTCCCCCAGCCTGTAGCACTGCCTGAGGTTGCTGTGATCCAAGTGCAGGACCTGGCATTGGGCCTTGTTACATCTCACATGATTGGCCTCACCCCATCTACCCAGCCTGTCCAGATCCCTCTGCAGAGCCTTCCTATCCTTCAGCAGATCAACACTCCTGCCCAGCTTGGTGTCACCTGCAAACTCACTGAGGCTGAGTTTGCTAATAAGGATATTAAACAGAACTGGCTCCAATACTGAGCCCGTGGGAGCATCACTTGTCACTGCCTACCAACTGGATTTGATTCCATTCAGCATCACTCTCTGGGCTTGGCCATCCAGCCAGTTTCTATTTACTATATTCTATTGTCCTCAAATACTTTCTTTCCCTTTATTAAAATCCACATTCTATAGCTTAAGCATTTTATATTTTCCCAAATTGCTTATCAACAAGCATATTGTTTTTAATGCCATCATAACCCTTTGTATTGATACATGGTTAATATTTTTTTTTTTTTCACCAAAGGTAGAGTAATTCACACGCTTAATTCCAATTCAGTTACTTTTGCACTGTTTACTGACAGTTGAGGAGAAAAGACCATTTGGGACAAATCAGCTTCACATTTAGGTGGCCTAACTGAATGCCTGGAAATTTTCATTATCAGTATTTGTTGTGATATTTATCATACTAAGTTTGGTGTAACACGTAATATTTTCACATTTCACATATGAAGAGTATGATTACAATTGTTTTGTATGCAATGATAAAACCATAAACATTTAGCATCATCAAGCCATTTCAGAGGACTCAAGGTTGCCCATGAAATTGGTATTTTAAATTCCTTTGTTTTGCTATTTAACAATGCCATTTGAAAAAGGATGAAAAAGTTTTGATTAAATATATGATTTTTAAAATATAAAAAATATACGTCACAGACCTTGCCCAACAGGTCCAACAGGACTTGCTAAACAGCCTCTGAATATCCTATCTCATTCTTCCTCAGACTTGGTTGAGTGCAACCTTCCTGTGTTGAAAAATTACAATTAAAAGATCCACTGATACTGCTGAAGCAGAAATCCCTTCCTGTTTACGTGTCAGGACTGCAATTTGTCAAGGGTTTCTGAAGATCTCCAGTTTAGTTATGAGTTATTTAGTTATGACTTATGAGTCAATTTTACTACACTTCTAAGTAAACACCATGGTACACAATAACAAGACAACAGGATGTGCAGAAGGAACGTATTTAACAAAATAATATCTTCCAGAGATATTACATTCGTAAGTTCAGCACATATGATTCTGGCACAGTTTTTCATCAAAACAGGTAGTGGATAATGTAATAACAAAAAAAATGTTCACAGGAACATTTTGGTGTCATGAGATGGGTCGAAATCAATTTTAGACAATAGTCCCTTTTCTCATGAATGGGACCATAACATATATAAAAAGATTAGCTTTCTATGGGAAGTATTTTGAAAACAATGTTAAGGTCAGGGACAGAAACACTTAGCTAACAAGACTCTAATTCTGACTCCTCCTAAAACTGCAAGCTAGTGGAATATTTTTGTTTAGACTTTCAGCAAAACAGCTCAGTTTGACAGACATTTTCAGCCAGCTCTAAGTTTAAGAAAAATCAAACTAACCCAAAGCAGGGTTTCTAAAAATTGTTGGGAAATTAACTGCAGTGGTCACTACCATTTTGTGAAAATGTATTACTCAACCAAAATACAAGAAGTATTTTATGGTTGGTGAGTTATCCTTCTGCTCAGTCAGATTACATGCATTCAATAATTTTTAGAAAATCATGCGGGCAAAAGGAAAGTAAAACGAAAATGCATATATTATCTATGACCAACATAAGGTTTTTCAGAAAGTAATTTGGAAGTGTCTTACTGTATCCTGTTTAGTTTTTTTTAAGCTAGGAAGCAAGACACATCAGACAGAGTGAAGAAAGAAATCTATTCCACTAGCAACACACTATCCAATCACAGCACATCTGCTTTTCTTCTGTGGTGATAAGGATGCACAGATGTTTTTTAATATCCATAAACCAATATGCTAACTATAAAAACAAAGGAACACATACAATATACTGCCAGTAATTCTATTAATCTAAGATAAAAACAAAGATGAAACCGGAATGAATCGGTTTCTTAAAACAAACTTCTTTCTACTTATAAATCAGAGTACTAAAGAGAAATAAATACATATGTATCCTAGTGATCTAACACCCATCCCAAGCTAGCCCCATCTTGTGTCACTGCCTAAGTCATGCAAATTACACCAGAACTGCCAGTTGACTAAGATTAATGACACTGCGCCAGCTTCTTTGTTTCTCTCTGCGGCCGTTTAGTGTGAAATACTATCCAAAAACATTATCTATCCTCTATTAATCCCACAAATTTGTTCACACCATGCACATTGTTTAGGGCAATTTACAACAGGAACATACTGAGCACAATTGCATTTAATTACTTGGGTTCTAATTACATTCATTAAAGGCTAATAAAATAAATGAAACAGCTTTAAAAGCTTCTGCAAAACACATGGGTCTTGTCTCCCTCATGAAGCATGCTATAGAGGTTTGATGTGAAACATAGATTTCAACATATATGTCTGGCTATTTTGTATCACTAATATGCACAAAGACACATAATGTGTATTTATTTATTTATTTATAAACCATATGCATTTCAATTCTGAATGATCCTGAATATTGCTGATATTATGTATATTACCAGTCATGATGATGCCAGGCACCCCAAACTACTCTTTAATGTGGTATGTTGAGATGGAGAAATATCAGTTTTAGCATTCTGACCCAGTTAATTTAACTCTTTCCATCTCTTCTACGGAGTTATTCCCTCATTTTCTCTCATCCTATACCTGCATTATGAAAGATACAAACTGACACCAGGAAGAGAGTAAAACAGTAAGAAAAAGAATAAGAAAAGAGCAAGGAAAACCACTTTTTTATTTTTTATATATTCTTAAAAATATTTTGTTAAGGCTCATTTCTAATGTTAATTTAAGGACCTGAATTTTTTCTCAGTAGCTATTTACATTTAAAAACATATTCTGCACACTAGGCAGTCTAAATAAATCTCCCATGGTGGTTAAAAATGCAGCCGGTTAATAACACAATTTCCTAATTCTTATGTTTTTATGCTATTTCCATTGCACTTAGAATGCAGTTTATGGCAAAAGACTGAGCCTGGAACATGTAGTTGACAACTGTGCCAGAGAGAATTCAGCACTGGATATTTAGGAAAAAGTGCTTATGCTGAGTTTTGCAGTTACAACTGTTCATTGTTCTTGGATTTACAAAAAGATGATCCTAGTAATCAGTAAAAGAAATAAAGTTCTGTTTTATCATCATAAACCTTATACTATATATGTATGTGGTCTTAGCTGAAGATCCAACTTGGCACACTTGGAAATTTAAAACTCTAAATATTCTGCATCATAAATACAATGGTAATCAAACATGTCTGCCAACAATTAAAAAATATACAAGCTTACACAAGTTGTGCTTTATGAAAAAATTCAAATAAAAATTAGAAAGAAAATCAGCCCTGTAGAATCTTAATAAATGCTTTTAAGTGCCACGAAACACTCAAAGATTTGGTAGAGATTCTGTGATGTAAATCAGGTCCACCCACCTAATGTATCTTCCTCTTATCATTTACTAAGCATTCTCTGGCTAGAAATTTGTTACTTTAAAAATATTTTAACACTTTCTGTAATTTTAGTCCATTGCTGACAAAATAATCATATTTTACCTTAAAATAAAATATAAACCAATTTTTCTGTTTGGAGTATGTTTCACAAGAAGCAGGCTGTGCTGGCACAGCACTTCAGGCAGTTTAACTGAGAGCAATAAATTAACAATGGCTATATGCACCATTTTAGAAAGTCCACCTTAAAATTATACAACTTTGCCACATACATGTCTCAAACTGTTTCTTATTATGACCACAGGATCAATTCCTTTTGCAAAGTATTTAAAGAGCAGACATTTAAAGAAATCATATTAATCCCTCATTCAGATATATAAACCCCTCATTCGTGAATCAACATTTGCTTTGGAGCAGGGAGGAGGGGCACCCATCCTGCACAACAAAGCGGCAGCTCAATACAGCTGCCATCTGGCTTCCTCCTGCAGTTCACTTCCCATAGCAAACAAGATCCACAGTTTAAGGAGTGTTGGGGAAGGGAGAGGGGGTGCAGTTTTAACTTTACAGCTTTATGATGAGGCATTTTTCCACTCTATAAAAACCCCTCTTAATACAGGAGAATGGAAGGCTCAGGAAATTGTTAGTAGGATAGAAAGCCTTTCACTTCTGTGTTTCTGGTTCAGATCCATACCAACTCAGTGGTAACCAAATACAACTGCTACCTAAAGGACTTCTTAATGAAATGAGTTAGCTGATCTCAGTACAATACCTAGAGAGCATGCGTCCATATCACTAGAAACATCAAATACAATAAACTCATTCCTCCTCACTGTGAAGGAATTGCTTCTCACCAGTAGCAGCTGACAACATCCAGGCATAAACCAAACTATGTTAACTACAGCAGAAGAAAGAATGTTAAAAGCTTGACACAGTGAAGAATCTTCTGTGTGATATGTTGTTTCTGCTGAAGTTCATAAAAGCACAAATTTTTCAAATTTCAGGTTATGGGCTAATGTCTATTGTCTTTGTGTTACCTTATGTAGGAGTGAGGGAAATCTAAGAATCTAACTGTTTAGCTTTGCCTTTATAGTGGGCAGCTAAAGACAAACTGATGGCCATAAAATCTCTACTTTTCTTACTGTTGTCTTATAGTGAGCATTCACCATTTTGCTACATTTACAAAATAGTAATAGAACCAAAGATTCAGGCTGTGTGCTCTGGTGGTTCTGTGAAAGAAAGAGAAATATATGCTGAAGCAATGACAAAGGTCCTGGTTTAAGCAGTAATATAAAACCTAGCAGTTTACTTGTTGCAAACAGTCCTTTCCCAATAAATTATCATTAATAACAATGAAATCCCTAAAAGGTTTCATTGACCTCACTAGAGTTTTTTTATTCCTTCAGTGGGATCTGATTTTATACACATTACTGTTGAAGTATTCAAACTGATATACAGCATAATGAAACGTGAGATAATTTCTTCCCATATCAAAAAAGTAGTATCCAATTTATAGTCAAAGTAAAAGAAACTTGAAAATTAAACCTTCATGTTGTTGGCAAGGTCAAACACTGTTCTAATACCATACAGCTGAATGGATAATATCCATTAACACTGATCAGTGAAAAACACCAACAAAATGAATAAATAGAACCCAAAAGCTAATGACCTCAATCCCTAGCAGCCCCTTGACCCTTATTACTACAGCTGCTGGTGTAGGAAAGGATTAAAAGGGGCTAGAAATCATTGGGTTAACATACGAGGGTCCAGAAATTTGACCCTGGTTACTTACAACACATATCCTCTACTAAAAATGAGTATATAAGAATTAGAAACAGGGCTAGCAAAGGTCAACTTGAGTGCAGATAAACTAGGAAAAAGAGGACTTGAAAGGCAAAAGGGTTTTCTTTCTCCCACAGCACTTTGTTGTAATCAAGACGGTCTAAGGAGAGAAGCAGGAGTAAGGTAGCTGGCATTGCTGAATATCCTAGATAAACTTTTAGGATACATAAACTTTCCTCATGTCTTAATCAAAAGCAGCAGCTTTCAAAGCTAAATAAAAGACAGCTACTCACCATTAGATATGTAGCACCAAGTCCCTACTCCATTAGACATATGAATAACATTTCCATCACCATGACTAGAAAACTGGACTTCCTCATTAATTGAAATCATGCATTCAATAACCATAACTCTTTTCAAACTGTCTCTGAAATACTACTATAATAAAATCCTTTCTAGGTACTCAGGTCAAGATCAAAAATGGTAATCTACAAACAAATACACAAAAAATCCCACAGACTTACAAACTTATCTCCATAAACCTGCAGCCCTGATACACACACACACTCACTCATTCACATTGGGCAACCTTAGATGCCATCCCATCCAACCTGAAAAAAAATCTTGTGATACCATCCACAGAACCATTAACTATACAAAGGAGGCTTTTATTAAAAAGTACACCTCTACAAAAAGATTGTGTTTATTTGTGAGAGGTACCTGAGCACCACAGAGGAAATTACAGCTGTCAAATAATGTCAATAAGGTGTTTGGCACTTCAGGAAAAAATCACAAACCAATTATATGCAATTCCAGAATATGTCATTTTAGAGATATTTTCCGAGAACCACCCTGGTGTTCTAACAGTCTCTAACCTCAGAAAACTCACCATCAGGAACATTTTAGGGACAATCCAAAGACATGGAATGAATGAAGACCATATTTGAGCAGAAAACATAAAATCTCTATTATCACTGTAGTAAATAATCTCTCCACAGAACCACCACTATCTTTCAATTCTACAACTGCACTTTCAGGAATATAAACAGTTTATTCCAGTAACTTGCCATTGCAAGACCTATGATCAGTGTAAAACTACTTGGAGTGAACAGACACACTCTAGAGAGGATTAAGTACCCATATGTGAACACCTCTCAGTAGCCACTCTGTTTTTGATCTTTCATTCCTTCCTCTCTGATGGCTCACACACTGTGCCCCTATGCTCAGGTGAAAACCAGAAACACTTTTCAAATTCTGGTAAGCAAAACCTACTGGATGCCAAATAACATGGATGCTGGAAAGTTGTTTTATAGCACATTTTAAACTCCCTTCCTTGTCTCTCAGATTAACCAGTGTTTTGCATGCAACAAGCACCTTTTTTCCCCACAGATAAGTGTAGGTATTTCTCCCCTGTTCTCCCCTAGCCCCATATTATCCTGTCTCTTCCACAAGTACCAACTGCTTTTCTTTCAAAGATAGCTGAATTGATGCATGTCTGCTATCTCTGAGCAACTGTTCTCAACTTTTATTTAGCTGCTATTTCTATTTCACACATGGAAGAGAGACTTCTGTGCCTGTAAGCATAACTTTTTCAAATATTTCAATTGGTGTAACAAAAGCTAATACAGAGAGACCTCTTCCCATATTTCTTTAAAGTCAAGCTTGTTGAAGACCAAAGCAAAAATCTGAGACAATTCAAAAGTAAATCATGGCATAATAAAACTTCAGATTCCTTCTACTTTCAAAATTCTGAAACTTAGAGCAATTTTCAATATTTTAAAGAATTTTTCAAGCATAACCAGTAAGCTTTCAATAGGTATAGGTATGCCTATAGTTCTGAATACTCAACAATGTTTAATTAACTTGTTTTTTTGAAAACAAACGAAGTTTGTTTTTGTCACAGATATATAAACTCAACAAGAATTAAGAAATAAGTACTTCCTGGAGATGATGTCATGATTCACACACAACAGAGAACTCAGGATAGGGACAAGCGTGAGAAGACATAATATTGGGTCAATTGTATTGTCTACATTTTTCATCATTAATTTCTTGCATGAAACACACCAAATACTATGAAAGAAGTAATTTTTGAACCATCTGTGGACCTAAGCAATTACAATAAGATGAGAAAGAAAACAGTTCATCAAACAACAGGGATCAGATTTCACTGAGGGTAGGTGAAGAGCCATACAGTAGAAAAAGAATTTCAAAGCCCTCTGTGCCTTACCTGAGAAAACAGATTGTGCATAATTTTGTGATATTTATGAAAGAATGTTGAGTGGTGTTTATCTACTGAAAAAGAGAAAAAAAGACTGAAACAAAAAAAACATACATGAATAACTAAGAAACCAAGGTGTGATGAAAGAGTCTAGTCTCACAGTAACTTAGGCAACCACATCTAAAAACCTTTACATAAATTTATTAAACTTTGTAGGGGAAACTATCTGGTTCTTTGTTGCATCTATTCATAAGGCAGCTGCAATATCTCATTTTATAAGCAGAAACATAATTTTTCAGTTCATGTTTAATAATAGCCCAGTTTATGATAAATTGCTCTTTTGATAACTGCCCTTTACTTTAGAGAATGTATTTTTCCTGCCTTGTGGTTTATTTTCCATTCATGTTTTCATGGGTAATATAGTACCACCTCCCAGTATCTGTTTTACTAGACTAAGCAAACCAAGCTCTTCAATTTCCTTGAGGTCTACCTTATTCCATTTCATCTCAGTTGAACTCATCTTTATTAAAAGCAGATAACCAAAAATGCACCACAGTATTCCAGGTGAAGTTCAGACATATGAAAGTCTTGCACAATGCATTTAACACTCGCCTGTCTTAACTATAAATACTTCAGATCCACAAGAAGTTCCAGCTCTTTAAATGTTTACAGTCAAAAAAGTGTAACTTAAAGCAGAAATTGTTGTTATTTTCACCTTATCTTACAGACTTTCATTCAACTTTGTACAGAATTCGTATTTTGTATTACTGCATGCTTCAAGGTTACCCAGCAGTAAGGTATTTTTGCATGAAATCTTATCTCTTGTCTGCTGTAACACCTACTACTTTTTTAGCATGTTTTGTTTTGCCAGTGTCATTAACAGAAATATTAAATCCAATATTTCCCTGAAAAATTTCTTGAAGAATGCTATTTCAGCATGATACTTTCTTTTTCAATAACATCTGTGGTCTCACTACATATTTTTTAATCTTAATTTATAAATGCTTTCATTAGTCTACACATTAAGCTTAAGATCAACATTGTAGTCTATAAATTTAGTGAAAGGACAATGAAAAAAGTTACCCATCACAAATATGTAACTGGATTCTGACATTAACAGTAACATTTGTTTTCCATTCTGTATCTGGGAAGTTAATTTCCCATGGTTACAGAAGTCCTAGTAGGGTTTCTCTCTCTAATAATATTTCAGGAATCTGAATGTATCTAATATATCTAAATATATACTAGACCCCTGAGTGTTCTTCCAGTAGGATCTGTTTAAAAGCTCTTCTGTAAGTGAAACAGCATTTACAACTCTAAAAGACAAAGGTAGGCATATCCTCTTCCTTAAAGCACAGCACCGTGCTAATACAATGTTTTTCAAAAACAACATACACAGGCACATCTTCTTGGCTTAAGAAGATAAAAAGTATGCATACCTCTGAAGTAAAATAACTTTGAAGGAAAACAAATATGCACTAATGCATGATTCTTTGTGAAAGATAAAAAATCACACACAATACTCTGCTGAATTGCCTGGTTTTCTTGCAAAGAAAACCACAGCAGACTCTGAAAGAGCAAATCAATCAATTTTTCTAATTCCAGTAAGAATCTAACTTGGCAAAATTCCTAAAAGATTTATAGTTACAAAGATATTTTTAAAGTAATAAAAAATAACAAAATAAGGCATATTATACTGCTGTATCAGTAACAAAATGTACACAGAAAGCCTGAGAACTTGAAAGCTGAAGTCTTGAGTTTAAAAACCCTACCAGGAAGCTTTTGGATCATTGGATTTTTGGACCAAATCCCATAGACATTCTTGGACCGAGTCCCATGGGCTGTTAGAATAAAGTCAAAACCTCCACACTTAATCATACAGAACAATGGAATGGGTCTCATTTTTTCAGTTCACATTAAATCCACAATGAAGTCACAAAAATGAAGAGCTAACTACCTGTTACTGGACAAATCGGTATTGAGATATACTAGAATGCACAATTATCCACTGATTAAACCAAAAGGTTTTAAGAAAAGAAAGAAGTACACAAATATTTCTCCCTTGGCTTGTTTTTGTTTCTACTGCTTCATGGCCAAAAAGTGTGACATCAGTAAAAAATAATATATTTTCTCCACATTTTCTGCTAGAGTCAGAAAAATGCCTTGCCATTCCCAAGCTGTCTCTATTTAACAGTTTTGTAACTTTGTACCAATTTCAAGCAAGTTTAAAATTTAACTCTTTATATATGACACTAAAAAATGTAGTTAATAAGAATTTGTTTTTGAATCAACACAATAACAAAGTCTCTAAAAGAAAGCTGCATCTACACCCCAAAATTGTCCCAGAATAGCTCTCCACACTTCTGATTTGTAAATCCTCTTCTAAATGAATTATAGTATTTTGCTTGTCTTTAATGGATTAGAAAACACATTAATACTATATACATTTCACTGTGCTGAACTTGTAAAATACAGTGTTACTGTATTTAGTAATGGTGAATACTTTTATAAGCAGCACACAAATACATTACTTTGAAGCTGGTTTACAGATACTGCTATCTGTTAAAATATGACCTGGCTTCAAAGCCATTAATCCAAATCAGACTGTAGCATACCTCTGATGTCCAACAAGCACTAACTGGTAACATTTCCCAATTATAAACTTCATTCTTATGAATGTAGCAAATGAAGACGTGGAAGTGGATGAGATCTCATTTTGGATAAGAGTCTAGGCCTTGTTAAAATGTTATTACTGCAGAGCTGGTTATACATCATCATTGATATAACAATAACAGATGTCTTACTCGTGCATTCCATTTCTGCCTGCCTTTCAGCTATGATTTTACAACTTGTAAAGGATTAAAAAAAATTGCCAAAGGATTTACAAGAGACTTCTGCAGTATTATTTAGAAGACAAGTGTCATATTGTTTTTACAAACTCGTCAACTAACATAACTCTCATTTGAAGGACTATATAATGTTTTACTTTCCTGGTCTGTGAAATTATTGATTAGGGGCTAAGTTTATCAGTAAAGATTACTACATGTGGTATCACTGACAGCTAAAACCTAGTGCTAACCATGAGGATACTGCCTAAGAACACTCACACTTGCAAGAAATTGCATATAAGGAATAGCATTATATTCTCCCAATGTTTTTATGAATTATGCATTGATTAGTGACTCTATAAATAGTTTAAAATAGTATGGGGAATTGATTTTAAGCAGTTTCCTTTTCATTGTTCTTTCTTTTACTTAAATAAACAGGAAGATTATAATTACTATTTTAAACTTCCTTAACCAAGGAAGTTTAAAAACTTGATCCATATTTTGTCATGAAGATTATTGTCACAATTCAGGGAAGGGCTAACTTTTCAAAGGTATTCTTAGAAAAGCCTTGTGGCATGGAAAAGACACATTATACACACCTATAAAGTAACAGAATAAATATTCCAGTTAATAATGAGCCTGCGTTGTAGCTAGAAAATAAGGAACAGTTCTCCAGTTCCCCAAATGAGCACTCTGAAATAGCTAATAAAAATGCTGAAGCCCTAGCATTTAACTTTGAACCATGAATGTTACAAATAATCATTCCAGAAATTTTAATTTTTGCCACAAATATTTACTATTATCTCCACTGGAAACTTTCTTCTTGTGAGGATTCCATAATCAAATTCTTAATCTATTTACATTTTCAGTTTCAGTTTACAAAATCAAATTTAATGCAAAATCTTTGAGATGTTGTTCTTCAACTATTTTTTACCAAAATAAACTCCATTCCATGCCCATTCAGTAACTAACTCATATTTATGGCAATTCAGAAGGGTACAGAAATCACACATCCACATCTGAGGTAGTCAGGGGAAGCCACACAATGAAGCTTGCTGGATTAGCCCAGCAAATTAAAATAGAACACTGATAAATGTACCACCACACTAGCACAGCATTCTGCTTTCTGGACCCAAGCTGGACTCATCTTGACCATTTCAAAGCACAGAAAGAGCAGCTCACATTCATTTGCATCACTCTGTATAGATAAGAAAGTTCAATTCATCTTATTACACAGTTTTTCTAAAGCTCGACCTTTTTTCCCCTAAAAATTACTTTATCAGTTTAAAAATTCCTAGTCATGCAAATTATGAATTTCACTTAGATGTGGTAAATCAAAGACACATAAAAACTTAATCAGTTTCCATCTTTAGAAATTAGGCCTAGGTAGCACACCAATCATGACCATAAGAAACATCAGTTTAAAGATAAGGGATAGATAGTATACAATATTTTTGCAAGAAAGCCAAGCATTCTATCCAGTGACAGTATACAAGCCTTTCTCTGATATCTCTAATCAGTGGGAAAAAAGGACAAAAAGATTATTTCTGGGAGTCATCAGCTGCAACCATAAGATGACAATCTACAGCACTACTCACAACTCAAATCAAAACTTCAGTTGTTTAAAGGCTGAAAAAGACTTCAGGAGACAATATATCAAACACTGAAGACTCTATTTTCCTCCATTATTATTTATTTATTTTCTGCAGTCAGCGGGCAAATAACTGCTTTAAGTACATCAGTGTTTACATAGAAATTATGTAAACATAATTACATAAAAATTAGTTTCAAGGTAGAAAGAACCATCCTTCCAACTGGTGCAAAGTGTCCACAAGATACAGGAAATATTTCCGTGTCACCACTATTTCTGGAGAAGTTTCCAGTGCAGAGAAAATGTTATGTTCAGCTGAGATTCTGCTACAACATTACTGCCAACTACTACAAACAGTATTCCAGAGTCAGCCTCACCAGTGCTGCTGAGCAGAGAGAAGTCAAGGACCTGCTGACAATGCTCCTCCAAATGCAGCCCAAGATACTCTTGGCCATTTTTGCCATGAGGGTGCATCACCAGCTCACAGTCAGCTTGCTATCCACCAGGACCCCAACATTCTTCTCAGTGAAGCTGCTTTCATAACAATACATAAATTTAGCCTGATTACAAAACAAAATGCTTAAAGAAGGCCTTTGAAAAACATCAGCAACAAATTTAGTGTTTAGAACCTTAGCGAACGTCATCTGTTTAACTTCTCAAAGTTAAGTGTAAGAGGTGATCTGAGCAGCAACACTCACTTTATATCGATATATTTACTATTTAACTGACCAAAATCAGGAAAACAAGACACAGCAAAACTAAGTGATAAAAATATAGCTGTACAAGTTCAAATCAGGTTACTTACAATTGACACTAAAAGTAATTAACCACAATGAATTTAGTAAGGTTCTGTATTTCTGGATGATTTTTAATTAAGTTCTAAATATATTTTTGGGTACCATTTTGTCTCAAAATGATGCCTGCTAATTCAGGTGCTGAATTATAAGCAGTAATTAATGAAAGAAGTATCTAAAATATATATTAAGCAAGAAATCAGACTAAATGATCATGGTGACTTTCCGTCCAGCCTTGAATTAGAAAGAACATTTAAATGTTAGAAAATTAGATAAAATGTTAAACTCATCTTGAATGCAATTGCTTAAAGAGAAACACAGGAATTAGGCCTTACATATATAACACAAATACTATCAAATATATTGTTTACAGTACTAGAACTAAATGTGGAAATCATAAACTCTTTCAAAAATACATTTTTATCTCAAATGGCATAATCTAGTAAGCTCTTGTATTGCTTTGAGCAGTCTCATCAACTTGCCTTGAAAGACTGCCATGCAACATGGCAGTAGCCTATGTTTTAACTTACCCTTAGGGACTACTTAACCTCTTGTTTTACTTTTTCTAGAACAAAGCAACAGTAAGGATAACCAAGAGATGATATATATGTCATAACTATGTAAAGGTCAACAAGGTTTAAACACATTGGGTTCTACTCATAAATATTTGACTAATAGGAGTGTATTTTTCATCTTAAACCCTAAGATTGGCATCTCAGTATGTTGCAAATTATTCTGACTGAACATGTACAATACATGGTTCTCAAGTTGAATTTCTCCAGATATGTGCTTCAATGCCAATGTCAAAAATCAAGGACTGGCAATAATTCTTCTCTTATCATTCCTTACATTATAAAGATAATTGACCACATCAGCATGAGTCATATAATATGCCCAATTTTGATCCTGCTCACATTAGCATTCAATGATTCTGGATTCACACTAGAGTACTTCAGAGCCTGGTTTTATACAACTCATTATTAACCAAGTGAAATCTTCATTAAGTTTGTAGATCAGAAAGAGCAAACTAGTTTTATTACAAGGGAACAGCCAACCTTGGTCAGGACTGACTGAGGCAGTTTAAAGTATGTGAAGAGGCAGTGTAGGTTGCCTAAACTTAGTCAGTCTGACTAAGTTTAGGCAACCTACACTGCCTCTTCACATACCCTTGAATCAACTGGCTTTAGTGCTGCTGTATACATTTGCATTATAGAAATACACTCAAAAGTTTTCCTTCCTGACAAAATTAAAACGAAACAACAACCAAGGAAAAAGAAATAAAACAACAACAACAAAAAAGCACCAATAATCAATAAAAATATTTTTATAATTGAAAAGAAATTTGCTTTGATGTGTAAAGAAGTAATTAATGGCTACCTACTTACTACTCTATGGAATCATATACTTTTGTATTTCAATTATTTAATATTTCATACATCTGTATCATGCAGCAGTATCATATTCTCTCTTAATTCTTGAACTTAAAAACAACAGATCTGAACAAGTATCCATGTGATTTCAAAGAGTAAGTTAATATTTTCCTTCATAAAAAAGAGAGATGAGGGGGAACCTAGACAAAAATTTCATACATTTACATGTTTTGCGAGCTGTTGGATTAAGCAGGTTTTTCCCCCCAAATTGGTATGGCTTGAGTTAGATTTAAAATCTGTTCCCAGAGGAGGCTGATAAATGGATTAAAGTGGAACATAAATTCCCTGTGTCACCCAGTCCCTTAAACCTTGATGTCAGTAACATGCCTAATAATTCCATTATTATAAACGTCAAATATGTTTTACATGTGTTAGAAAGAATAAATGGGTAACAGAAGAAATGGAACACTCAAGAAACTGTAATGCTATTACTATGTTCCATGAAAAAATATCTAATATTTAGATTACAGTGTTCATCCACTAGTATTTTTGAATCTTATTTTCTTATACTTTGCACACTGAATTCCCTCCTATAGGAGACAGACCAGCATATTCATTGTGCTACACATAGTTTGCTTTCCCCTTATGGTGCTATTTCTATACACTAGCATAATAGACTGGAGAGTGAGCAAAGGTAGAATAAAAAACTCACACAGTGATTTTTTTAGTAGTTAATATGAGAAGCAGCACATAGGAATCTTGCTTAGAAAATATGAGAATTTTTATTCTACTCAGCAAAAGGAAATGCCTCAGCTGAAGCAGTGTTTGCACTGGATTTTAAGAAAGATGTTGCGAAGTATAGAGAGCAAAAAAATGACAACCCTTTCAGAAAAATTACTTACAAGAAAGAACTGAAAGAACTGGGCTTGCATACACTTCCAAAGAAATATGGGAGAAGTGGATCAGCATTACAATAACCCTGAAACAAGTAAAAAACCTAGTGATTTATCATTTTTCCATTTCCTCAAAGTACACAGAGAAAAGTGCTTTCATTTGCAATCCATAGGCTTGGAATTAAATACTAGAAAGA
This sequence comes from Passer montanus, assembly GCF_014805655.1. Classification (NCBI taxonomy): domain Eukaryota; kingdom Metazoa; phylum Chordata; class Aves; order Passeriformes; family Passeridae; genus Passer; species Passer montanus. The sequence continues at coordinate 4,573,580 of NW_024365381.1, forward strand.
AGCATTCCAAGTTCAAGTAGAATAAAATACTGGAACATTTTACCAATGGAGACAATAAAAACCTCATTAGGGAAATCTACAATACAAAATTAGAAATATTTTGGTATGATACTGTTATATTTGATACTGTCATACACTTGATCAGGTTGACTACATGATCTCAAAGTCAGTTGCATTCAGTGTTTTCCTGATTCTGTGATAAAACGTTTAAAGAATACTCCAATCCTCTAACAGTGAAAATATTTGATATTTAATGAGGTAAGAATTTTTGAATAATACACAATAAAGCATTACACATTTTAGAAGAAAAACAGTGAAAGAAACCTCAGCTATTTAATATAATTCCATAAGTATAATATGGAATAGAAATTTCGTAAGTATAATATACAATAGAAATTTCACTACTAGTGGGACAGAAAAAAATCACCCTTAATCTACTTCTGTGTCCATCTTCAAAGCTTATGTAATCTAAAATAACCCAAAGTTCCCTAGAAACTGTTATATGCGTAAAAGTTCCATACTATGTATAATAGGGTCCTAATTTTCAGGCTGGCTAATCATACATGGCTCCTACTGAAATCAAAACGTCATTGGTCACTCACTGCAAGCTACCTCTTTCCTGTTTTATTTTCTTTGTGTGCGTGTGAAAGGAGGAGGCAGAAAACAAGACCCGAATGAACACAACAGCACACAATTCTACAAATTTAACTTTATATTGCCAGATCTTAGGTACTGGATAAATCAGAGAGTTTATGGGAATCTCTTCTCTCTTTCACAACTCATTCTTAGGCAGAATTTGCTCCTGTTTCAGAGATTTTGATAGAAAGTAATAAAGCACAATACTGGAGCTAGTTTTAGCCTTGTACTTACTTTTCTATTTGAAATCCTTCTGGCTGCAAGAAGAGATATAGACAAGGTACCTAGTTACTCTAAGGTACTATGTTTCTGTGAAGTTAATAAAAATAATGAGGCAATTCAGCAGAGCATTGCTGTCTCATAACAATGCTTCAGAAATATACTACAAAATTATAAAATGTTGCTAATTAACAAAAAACCTTAATGCAATCTATTAGTAAGTATACTTTTTATTTCACTAGCTGTATTAATAATTTTGTACTTTTATTTTTACACCATAACACCATTGTTACTATGTCAAAAACTGTGAAACTTGTACATTATACCACACATTTTGATGTACAACCTCATTTCAGTCCTTTACCTGTATTCTTTACCTGTATTACAAAACAGCTCCTAATTCCTAATTCTCCCCTCTTTTGCCTTACTTACACAGAAAATAGTGCACCTCTTCTGTACTTATTTTAACTCTTGAATTCAAAATTTGGCCTCACTCTTTACTGCCAACTGTTCATGTCAGACATATTAAGTATTACAACAGCATCTTATTGAATAAGCACAAGCAAAAAAAATATACTAGTATATGTATTTTCAAAACACATTCTCCTCTGTCATGTATATTTTTGTATACTTCTGCACATGTGTATATATTTTTAATTCATGTATATGTGGATGAGAGAAATCAACTTGAAAGATTTAGCCAAAAGCTGTTCACTGATTTGGGCTCTCCAGTAGAGTACACCCAGGACCTGATTTTTCAGAGTACTGTGCCAGTATGTTCAAGGTTTGACTGTCATTAAATTCAGCTCCATTGACAGTGCTTAGCATTTAGTGCAACGACACTCTCAAATGTAAACTTTTAGCAGAACATATGCAGGATAATCATATTGCTTAATGACTGGCACCTAATTTAGAGGTCTACATTGTGAGGTCAATCCCTCAAGGGTCGGCTACCATCAACAGAGAGAGGTAGCCTTGCATCCTTATTTCCACCCATATGTTGGCACTTCTATTTTTAAGGCTGTCCAGTGAGTTGAATTCACAGTTGATTTAGATGAAAAATAATAGTTTCAGGTGGTTTTTTTGCATGTTAAGTTTTCAGCTGGATCAGCTGGTCTGTCTGACCATGAACACGCACAATCAGCAGTACTACAAGTGCACAGGCATCACTCTGAAACTGGCCAGAGCCAACTGGAATCACCTCTTTAGACAACAGCTTATGACATCAACGTACTTAAATTAGATGGCTGGCAAAGAATAACATGAATCTTGCGTTAAAAAAAAAAAGAAAAATAATACATGGAAAGAAAAGAAAATTCCATCAAATTACTTCTAAGTTTACATAAAAAGTACATAGAGGCAAGGACAGAATCCGTATTCATTGAGTAGCAGTCCGATTATCTTTACACTTAAATTTTCTTTCTACAGTTCCTGCTTCATTCAAATGGTATGTGTTCCAAATTTTACAACAAATAAGGCAGGAGTTTTTCAGAAAAAAAATCCAATTCATCATATGACTACAGAGGTTTTTTCCATACAGTGAATGAACCTGAAATCCTTCCGGGAAAAAGCAGTATACAGCAGTTAATGCAGTGTCTTAACAAATACAGACAAAGAGGGGAAATGACTTCAAATTATTTAAATAATTATAACTTTAACAATAACTTTAAATAATTGCATTTGAAAACAGAAAGGTATTTTCATATAGGTTTGTGTATTTGACTACAGAGAGGTTAAAAGGGCAAATCCAAGCTCCAGAAATTTCATCATGTGAAACTACAGGAATGTCAAGTGCTAGGGTAAGAACACTTTGGGCATGTTGCCATCTCAGTTACAGAAAATTGATTTTTAAATAACTCATCATTTTCAACAATCTTTTACATCTTCTTACAGAAAATACATAAACATGCAGCTAAGAACCACAGAAGTGGCCCAAGTCCATTAAAATTGATAGACTTTCTATGGACCATAGATCAGGCCCCATGAGTATAAAGTAACATCCTCAATATGTGGCAGTGCACTTTTCCTTTTAAGTACTTCAACAGGCAAATAAGTATTCTATAGAAACATATATATAGTAAAACAATAGTACAGAAAACTAGATTAATTTGCTTCTATGACTTCTATAATTATGAGGAACAAATCTGTAGACGCAGAAAGAAAACACTGTCTTCTCTTTTTAATTGGTACTCTGCTATGTATATCATTCTATTGCTTCTATTGATGTCACATACTTCACTTGTTGTGGTATCAAACAATCCCATGTACACTTTTAGAAAAACAAAACAACTTAGGGTGACTTACCATCTTGTGAAATGGCAAAACATTTGTGATGCATAGACCAACTACTCCTTTTTTGTTGTTTAATACACACTGAAGATATCATGGTTTGTTTCACAATACAAGCACTTTTAGAAAGTACATTAAAACCCATGGATATAAATTAGAACATAAATTGAGGTTTCTCCCTTTTTATGAGGTAACAACAGTATCCTGTGGAGGTGTTTATTAGACCAAGTTAAGTGGAAGCATTATCAAGTTTGGTTTTTTTCCAATGAAAAAATGTCAAATAGGAAGAGCTGAATTCCAGAACACACAAAAAAAAAATCCCATGAAATAGATTTAACAACTGAAAAATACTTGTAGAAGTACACGTACCAAACTGAATGAAGTGGGATTAAAAGCACTAGACAGTTCTAACCAGCACCCCAGTTGGTGGCCAGTGAGACTAGTTTTAGCACAGCTCCCAACATTAGCATCTACAATCAATAGATTGGAAATATATATGAGTGCTAGCAGACTTTTCATTAATTTTGTTACAGAAAGCAACATGGACCAGAGATTTTGTCTATGAAGAAATGGGGTGATAAAGTAAAATGACAGCTGCACATAAGGCCATAAAAACCAAATCAAAATTTGCACTTTGTGCATGAATGGACTCCATATTAATATCATACTCTAATTATCTATTCTCAAAATACAGTTGTTATTCTGTGGAGAATAATGAATGGTATTTTAACTCTGAACTTAGCTGTAAATCACACTATGCCATCATGTTAAAGTAATAGGAGACACATACTAATATCACACACTACCAGGTAAAACAAAGCAAAAAACCAATGGAACAAAGGTCCTCCACCAACTGTGCCCAAGACTACCTACAAGTAAGGATGGTCATTACTGGAAATCCTCTGCCAAGGGTTTTGCTCTCTCTCCCTGTCCTTACTTTCCCCCAGTAGGTGATATGTCCTCTTCGTTTTTTCCCTCAGCTTGTCATTCCCAGCTGTTTGTTTTTCCCATAGTTTTTTTCTCTTTACTTTCTTCTCGGAAGGAAACTTTGTTTATAAAACAGGCAGACTGGAAACCAACTTCAAGGCAAAAATCAGGAGCAGCTGCCTCATGCAGATACCATGGAAACATCTAAGAACAAAGCAAGTACACAGTAACTACTTCCTGAGAACATTCCTCCAGCATCCAACCATTTGCCACTCTCAGTCTCTTTAAGCCAAATGTAAATTTAAGTTTTTCCCACCTTTTATTTTTCTTATATATTTCATCCAGCTGCTTATCTGATTTATGCAAACTTCCACCATCTACATAATCTTACAATATAGATTAAGTCCACAACTTAATTACACATGGTCTGATGTTTATTTGATATAGTAAAACTGGAAAGGCAGTTTGATTGATGGAAAAAAGTATTTAATGGACTTTCTGCTAGGAACCTCTCTATTTTTTTTTCTTCACTGCATTTTTGAATGTTTTATTTCAAAAATTCTGTATTAACTAATTTAGGCAAAGAGTGATTTATACTTTGGACACAGAACTTCTCATCTATGTTTTCCATTGCACCATGCAAAATGTTTCCCTGCAGCAGTTCATATCTGAGGACTGTTACCTCCTATGACAGCATGGTATTAGCTCCTCTTGGTTTCAGTGAACCCTCATGTTAGAAAGTCATTTGCGTTTTTTTAAAATTGATTTTGGAATCTACAAAATCTTGATCCACTAGGAGAGAATACAAAATATATGCAATATGTACATAATACGTAGAGAAGATGTTTGTAGTTTGGTCCATAGACTGATAACTTTCTATTGCAGTTCTAACCTATTGTTCTGTACATTCTAGACTGAAGTGTCATTTGATTTATTTAAAAAAAAATCAACATGTACTAGTGGATAAGTAATATGAACAGAGATAAAAGTTATAGATAGCAGCATTAAGATATTTAAAAACATCTTCACTGGAAATTATGCTACAACAAAGACTGAAAAATGCTAAATGTTTGGTTTTTTTTTTAAAGAAGCACTATTGATTGTTTCTAAAGAAGCAGTAGTAATGGTAGTGAAGACTATTTAATTATTTTCTTTTAAATCTATCTCTAAAGAAAAAGCCATAATTATCTCTGGAAAGATAGAGGAAAATTACTTTTTCTATGTTTCAAGAAAATTATATCCTTACAGGCCTTTAAAGTGGATATCAGATTGAAAGAACACCATCTTCCCTCCCAAACATACATATATCTGACGACGCTTTTTGACAGAGCTAAAGAAAATAAAGTATATTTACACTAAATAATACTCCTCATTAAAAGAATGCTCTTTTTTTCAATTTCACCTGTTATTTTTTGGTCTCAGCATGAGGAACAGAATCTGTAATTTGGCTTAGGTTCTCTGCACTTCCTTTTACTGTGGAGTAAATGAGTTTCAAATAACGCTTATATTTAGGCCAGAGTATCAGAAACAGCTGATCCTATGAGGGCTTCTGGTTCCAAATAAAACTCACCAAAATTCATAGGATATCAAGAGAGAGGATTCTTTGAGCATTATCAATCAGAAACCTTAATGACTGACCCTGCTGACACACCCATGCTATTTGCTCTTCATTGAAGTTCTAAATTTTGTAGTCTTGTCATAAACAGTAACATTTCTAGCTAAGATACTGAAAAAAACCCCTCAGAATGTGATCCTAAAGCTTTCAAGAGAGAAAGCAAGGGAACCAAATCTAAAACCTATAAAAATAAGAAATTCAGTTCTTAACCCATAGTTTTAAGTGCCTGAAACCTCAGGACTAGGACACCACTAACCTTGTAGGTAGCTCATGAATGCAATTAAATCAAGCTCTATAGGGGTACTTATATTTCTTGGTCACCGGCATGGCCAATTCTCTTCATAATCGCTAGCCTTTTTATGTTGGTTTCAGGAGAGTATATCTCTCTTTGAAATTATAATTGTTACTAAAACCAGCCAGCACAGAAACTAAGACTTGCAGTATACTTACTGATATTTAAATACTGTTTAATAATATTGCTTGCCTTGAGTCTTAACAAACTTTGAAGGAAATCCAAATACAAACTAAGATGGTTTTCTCCTAAAATTCAGCAGGAGCCTTTACCCTGTGCATATAAAAGGCTGCATGCCATGTCCGCATCCTCAGCTCTACTACTACAGCTTTTGTTTTCCCTTTGAACAGCAAGAAACAATCATTTCAGCGTGACATGCGAAAAAGGCCTTGCAAATTACACTTTCAAGGCGCTTTGCAGGAGAACCCGCGGCCCAGGGCAGGCGCCCCTGCACACGAGAGAGAACCGGCACCTCGGTCCCCTCTGCCGGGCTGCGGGCCGGAGCCGGAGGCGGGGCCGCCCGGCAGCTCTTCCGCCCTCGCAGGCACCATGGCGGCCGGCAGAAGCGATCTGCGGGGCACCAAACACGGCACATCCCCAGGCGTGAGGCTGCCGGCGCCCTGCTCCGCCGGCAATGCCGGGCGCTCCCGGCGGCGGGGCCGGCCGGCAGCCGCGCACCCCGGCGGCGGCTCGTGGCTGCCTGGGCGCTCGGCTGGTAGCCACGGGTGCCCCGGGGTTGCCGAGGTTCTCCGCCCCGCCATCACTGCCCTTCTGCCTCTCGCCGCCCGGCGTGACCCGCGCCTCTCCTGCCGCTCCCGCGCAGCCCTGGCGGTGCAAGGCATGAAGCTGAGCAAAGCCCAGTACGATGAGATAGCCCAGTTCCTGGGGCACGTGCAGCCCACCCGGCAGAGTCTGAGGAAGCTGAAGGAGAAGTTTCCTAGGTAAGTGCATCCCGCCTTCCGGCGCGGGCCCCGGCGGCGGCCTGCGGCTCGCTGCGGCCGGGCGTGGGGCCGCGGGGCCGCCGTGCCGGCTCCACGCGGAGCCCCAGTTCAGGCCCCACACGGTACAAAATCACCAGCACACACACACAAGTCGATGGCAAGCGACAGCTCGCTGAAGCTGCCGCTGGGAGCAGGATACTGCTCCACCCTCCGTGACCTGAGAAGTTGGCACAAAATAAAGAACACTTCACCCGACACACTCCCAGTGAAAGCTCTTGGGGCCCTACACGAACTTCTTAGACAGCAAGGAGGTCTTCTGATGTGAATAAAGCCTTACGGTGCAGGACGAGCCTCTGTGGCTGAAGCCAAGTATGAAATACATCCTGCAATGCCATTGCCCCTGTTTCTTGGGGATAAGGAACTTTATGGATCCATAATTCTGTGCTTGCTGCTGCATTCCAGTTGAAACTGGACAAGGGATCATCTTTTTACCTGTGGTCATTCATGTGTTTCTTTGCCTGAGCTGTGTTGAAAATTCTCAAAGACATTTGCAAATGACCATGGGCTAGCATGGAAAGGTATCCGTGACAGGATGTTCTCCCTGCACCAATCTTCATTGCTGAAATTTACTTGCTACCAACTACAACAGAGTTCTAACGATGTTGCAATGTTTTCACTTTCCTTTCACGTTTGGGAGAAGGACTGCTATTGCTGAATAGGACAGGAAAGCAAATTGGGTTCTGTGGGGAGAAGAGTGATGCTGTTTCTAAAATCACAAGAAATAATACAGAAGAATTTAGGGGGTTAGATATTGTACTAAGTTTGGTGAAAGAGAGAAATTAACAAAACAGAAATCATTCACATACTTCCTGAATGAACCTTGCTAGTCTTAACCACAAGTGTAGTGGAAGAAACTGACACTGTGTGTAACTTACAATAAGTGGATGAAGGGCCAACATTAACGTAGGCTTTTAAACTGTCCAGTGAAATCCTTTCCTTTTCAGGAAAGTGTGAGAGAATTGTCCTGTTACAGAGAAGTAGTGTTAATAAAGCATTGTGGTTGGTTCAGGGAGTGCATTGAGTTACGTTTTGGGAACCCAGCTCACCTTGCACAGTACTTCTGCAACTTGGAAAAGCACTTACCATAACAACGTGTGTTTTAGGAGCTTAGTCTTGGCTTTATCACTTCAGTGCTAATGAAATTAGGACAGAGTATTTGTGGGTATTTGTGTGTGCATGCACACAAATACCCACAAATGTGCATGCATGTGAACATACACATGCACATGTTCTCTTTTTCTACTCTCCTTATAAAGTTGTCTTGAAAGAAGGTTAGAATTTGGGTTGGTTTTCCAGGTCAGTCACTATTTTTAGGGACCTGCTTCCAAGACAGATCCATAGGCACATGAGTATTTGTTAATCAAATTTGTCCCAAAAAGACTGGGCTTTTCTGTTATATTTTGCTTCCCAGTCCACTCACTTGGTGCTGCAAAAGATCCATTGAATCCTCTGTTTCAGAACTTGATGACTCCTGAACAACCATGTGAAACCAGCAGTATAGGATTATTTAGGAAAAGGATTCTGTGTGTTTTTCTAAAGGTCCTGGCTCGAGTGTGGTGAACACTGAAAAGCAAAGGTTAGTTGTAGTAGTTGCTTCCACAATTAAGTGGCTATACCCTTATCTTGTTATTCACATTATGACATGAGAGTGGTGTCTTCTGAATTTTGTTTGTAGATCTCTCCTGAATTTTGTTTGCCCATGCTACAAGAAGGCTAAAACCTTCTATATGAGCAATGAATTTTTAAAAATACCTGTCTTAAGTGTATTTTGAGGAGCTCTGTACATCTTCTTTCTGGAAGTGTGATATTTCTTTGTTGTCTCTGTTTATTTCTCATAACAGGTCAGATATAGAACATAAACAATACATTCAAAGGCCACTGCTTTCCTTAGCAGTAAGGAAGGTGTGTTGAAATAGATACATGTTAGGAAGTGGAAAACAGGCATTCTCTATAACCCTTATGTTGTAAAAGAGGCCACAAGCTACAGAGATTTGTAAACTTGTATGACATCTTAAGGGGGAGGCTTTTTCAGTGATTTGTTTGATAACTGTGGATTAAGTTTTTCTTATAATCTGGAAATTTTGTCATTCTCTTCTAGGACAAGAAGGGTCTGACTGTACATTCTGGCTGGATTTTTAAATTTCTCTTTATGAAAACCAGAATGAACTAAAGCCCCCCACCCACCTCAACTTTTTAATTCAGTCTTTTAAAAAAAATATTCCAGAATCTGTCATGGTATCTGCAGTGTGATGAAGGTGTCCATAGCCAGTTTCTCATTATTATGTAGTAACAGTTGGTGATTCAAACTGGAAGGTAGTATCATCCATAATAGCTGCTTTCACCTTGCACTTTCAATCTTTCCCTGGGAAGGATTGGTATTCCACTGGTAATGTAATACATAAATTGACAGTTTTCAAATATTTTTGGTTCCTAGTGCCTCATAGATCTTGTGGGTCTTTGGATTTCTGCATTAATCTGCTCAGTTTTTTTCTAATACTGTCTTATCTCTTGGTTCTTCCCTCAGCCGTTGTATTTCCTGAAGCCTCGCATGTTATGCTCCTAAATTAAAATCTCTTTCATGCTATGTGAAAGGGCCTACTCTTGTTCTACAGTTCCTCCCTAAGAATAAATTGTAATTTCTGTAAACAACTGTCACAGTGTAATGCACAGGTACGGTGGGTGGTAGCTGCCACCCTGACCTGTGAATCTAAGAAAAATTTTAACAGAGTAGTTTGTGCTTTACTATTACTGAACTACTTCACGAGGTGAGATTATGATTTCAAATGAGTATTGTCATGTGACTTATTAATGTCAAAAAGTCAAAATTAAACTGCTTCTCAGACTGTTTATAAGTATTTTAGTACAAGCATTGGGAATTCTTATATTTTACAGCCCTGTAACTTTCCATACAACATGGATTTAGTCTACTTTGCTTAAAATCCAGTTATTTTGCAAAAACTTGGATATCCAATTGCTGTTCTTTTTCTGTTAATGCTGTGCTTTGTATTTCATGCCTGGCAATTACCAATGTATTATTCATTTCTTTATTCTTAAGGTATTTGTTACATCCTCAGGAGTTGTCTCCTAACATGTTCCCATTTAACAGCAGGGTATTTGGATGACCTGAGGATTATCAAAATGTGATTTTGAGCACTAAGCACAATAAATCTCTGCCAATATTGGATCACTGATCCGTAGTTCCTTTGATGTTTTTCACACATGGACTGATAATTCTGTATATTCAATGTTGTGCTTTTCTGTTGAAGTGTATCACCTTTTCTGTTTAGTTTCTCATCTGAATTTTTCTATTTGCTAATTATTTGTGGTTTTCTTTATTATTTTTGTATTATATTCTTCAGCTTTCCCTTCAGCTATGGACTCATGTTCTTCTGAGATACTATTCTTCTCAGTGACAGCTAATGTCTAAACTGAATGAGCCATTTTAGGACTGGTTTTAGGCCATTGCAGGAAATGTTCTGAGAAAGTTAAAATCCTTTTTTTCAGTGCATGTTTCTCTCTTAAATGGTAGTTAGGAGCTGCCTACAAGTAGAATGTTCTAGATACAAATCACCTTAGAACTACCTGTTTATAGTTATAAGATGTAAGTTAGACCTTTAAAATTCTTTTTTCAAAGACTTGTTCTGAAAAGTCCAACTTCTGAGAGTTAAATTCATACCCAAACTGATATTCTAGTACTTCAGTTTAACTATTTACTGTTTTAGTTGTTTCAGTTCTTTTGTTCTTGGCAGAATACATTGTTTCTCTCAGGAACCTTTTCTAAACCTTCTTATATGTAGAACATAATTGACTTGTGAGTAGACCCTTCTCAAATATATACCTGGCACATGTTTTGCTGTTTTTCTTTGTATCCAAGTCTGATTGAATATTGTAATTTTCTTGACCAAATCTTTGTCTTAGTTTAAGACAGTTTAAAGGGGAACACTCTTAAATGAGTTCTCCTTTGTTTTCACCAATCCCTTTCAATCAATAAGGAGAAACACAATACAAGTAGATGTAAGTGAAAAAAAATAACAGTTTACTAACAAGTGAGACTGCAAAAGGGAGAAATAATGGTAAATAACCACTAAATAGAAAATTGCTAGATCTCACAGACTCTGCTAGAACATAGAGAGACCCAAAATAGCAAAAACACCCTTTCCAAGACGGTGTCCGCCATAGGTGACCACTGTAGGGAGAGAAATGAAAAATGGTGGCAGACCCTGCCCCTGAGATGGTGCCTTTGCAGGCAATTGTGTGGCCTTGGAGACAAAGGGAAGAAAGCCCTGGGGAAGGCAGGAGCTTACGGAGCATTTCTAGTGGCACATGAGAAGTGCTGGCACCTGTGGGGTCAGCATCACTGCCCACCAGACCCTGATGACGTTGGTGCTGATGTCTCTGAACTGTGGGTATGTTGCGGGGAAGAAAACTGGTCTGTCAGCCCTGGCATGATGTGACTGGGCCCCAGCAACCAGCTGGCTTGGCAAAGTTCACTCCAAAACAGTTTTTGATTGTAAAATGCAGTTTTCCCGAATGGCTACTATTGCAAGCCCAGGAAAAAACTGCAAACAACCTCCCAAAGTAACCCCTCCAAAGCGGAGCCTCCACTTTCAGCACATGCTGCCAGCAGTGAGTTTGTTCCCCACTTCCCAACTCCAACTTAAAAAGGGACTGCAGCAATGCCCCCTCTGCCCTGCGGTTCCAGTTCTGGATGCACTGGATCTTAAAAAAGGCCAAAACAATTTTTGGGCATGGATAGATATGGAATATAGTAACATTTTGGGTTACATGACAGTCTTTCTTCAGTCTCTGCCAAACTTTCTAAGGATGTAAGCTTTGGTGACCCCATTCATGATGATACTGTCTTGTTTGTTTGGGTTTTTTTAATGTGAGGTTTTTTTCTGGTTTGGTTCTGTTCTGAGTGCTTGAGTTTCTTACACCAGCTTGTGCTTGAATTGAGGATGCAGAAACATTGTAGCCTTGAGCATCTTTTAGTGATTCCAAAACCCATGCTTTTCAAGTTCTCGAACTGAACTGTTGTGAAACGTGTTTCAGTCCATTTCAGGAGTGCTATATTTTTCCATAGCACAATTTGTGTAGTCTGTATTGTATCTCTTCCTTTTTTCATGTTGTTAAACAAACTTGGTGCCTCTAGCCTGACTTTCCTTTAGGTACCTTCACTTGCATTTCTTTAAAAGAAGCATTAGTTTCTGAGACTATTTAAGTGCAAACTGTGTTACGGAGATTTTCAAAGTACTAGTGTTTTGAAGTATCAGCTGACTTATCAGCAGCTATGTGCAGTTCATCACTTTTGTGCATCTATTCAAAAAAGTACCATTCTCGTGTGATCAGGAGGATCTTTTTTCACAGCAGAAAGGTAAGGGAACCTGGCATAAATGTAAGAGAAGTACTTTTAGAATTTTTTCTTCCTTTTTTTTTTTTCCCAGTAAGCCAGAGGAAAATGTGATGCACAGCTTCATATTGATACACTTGAGTATGGCTATTTGGTTTTAATGTATGTAACTTCATATTTGATTGTTGGAATGTACACACTTGGTTCCCACAACATATGGAGATGGAGATGCACATTCCTCTACATTGGTGACCTCTACTCTTCATTCCGTAGTATCATTCAGTTTTCCACACATTTACAGTAATTGTTTTGCTCTTTCTCCAAATTATTTCTCCAAATGACACCCGGCTGGAAAGCATCTCAGCAAGTTTAATTTTAAAAAAAAATGTATCTGCACAGTAATGTGTTACAATGTAAGTTGGAAAAAATAACCTGTTTATTATTTGCTCAATTTTATCCCTTTCTCTGTGGTGATTCGTATTGAAACAGAGGTCCTAAAGAAGCTTAAATGTATGGTATGAATATTATTTCTTTTACCAGCAGTTTAAGAGTGAGGAAGATTCTTTCTCCTCTTTTCCATTATCTTTGTTGCCTCTGTTTTTTTACTTAGGGTTGGGGGTGGATGGGCCACTCGTTTTCCTCTTGAAGCCAATTTTATTTACAGAGCAATATATTGCTTCTTTGTGAATAATTTTATTCTGCTTTCATGCAGTTGCTTAGATTGTTAAGCAGTACTGATGAGCCCATGATGGTTGTGGTGAGAAACAGGAGGAATTTTTTTTCTTTCTCTCTTTTTCTTTCCAGTTCTGTGTTCTGGTGTCTGGAGCCCGCAGATTGAGTCCAAGTGGAAGGAGAATTCTTTGTGCTTTGCTCTAGTGCTCTTTGGAGCTGCTGTTGCCTGGGAAGGCAGACTGGCAGTGAGGCTCATGAGCAGAGGGCAGATAGCTGCCTCCCTGGCTCGCAGAGTTCGAGGCTCTGAACTCGGGCACAGGATTATTAGACAGGTATTTATGAGCAGGCATCCTACTGCTGTGTGCCACTTCACTTGCACTCTCTTCTGCCTAGAAAGGTTCTTGTCATAGCAAACCCAACATTATTCTTGTAACTTCTGCTCTCCCTGATCTTCTGAATAGTTGATTAATTACTTTGAAAAGCAGAACAACTAGGCTATTTTTCATTACTTTGCACACACTGATCTAGCAAATCTCATTTGGAAGGTTAGCTTTGTGCCTGTGAGTGATAGAAACTTATTCTGGAAAAAAAAAGTTTAAAGGCACATTTTAAACTCCTTTCTCTGTATTCTCAATACTTAACAATGACATAAATTCATGCTCTGCTTATATAAACAATCCCATCAAGTGGCAAGTGCTTGGTACCACTGTACCGTATTTAAATGTTCTAGAGTATTTAAGAAGAGTATCAATGAAACAGTAAATTTTCAAAGTTTTATACTTCCTTTTATATTAGATTTCAGAATAAAGTTTGACACAGAGTTTGTTTTTGTCTACTCTATGTAGAACAAACCTAATATAATTTAAAATTTGTTATGTACTTGAAGCTGCAGTAAACCTCACAGGTAAACAGATAGATAATAAGAGATGAGAAAGAGGTCTTGGGTCATTAATTGAAAAGAGAATTAGCAATGTTCAAGTTTCAAGAAGTGACCCACAATAAAATGTAGCATATTTTAAATAATCCTAAAATAGAATAAAAATTAACTGTGCAAAGTAATTATGTGAACAACTGATAATACTCCCTTTGGAAAATGTTCTTGTTATTTGACCCCTTGGTAGAAAATCTACTATACCACAGCTTTGATAGGCTGAACCAGTGGGCGGTTTCTCTTTTCACTTAAATATCAGTGAACAAGCGTTAAAGAACTTGTAACTTGTTGGATTTGATATGACTTGCTAACAAACTGTTTGCTAATGTTATGACAACTGGAAGGGTACCAGTGCTCTCCTGTAATGTGAAATATTGTGAAAGAAATCAACAATATCAGTGTATAACTCAGAAAAACTTTATGTCCTTTATTATTCATTAAATTAAACAGAAGATACTGACTTAAAAGCCAGATATTGATAGCAGTGGGCGGTTTCAGAGTAGAATGGAAAATAGTTTTGCTCACATTTGTGGCTTTCCCAGCACCAACAGACAATATTTAGGCAGAAAAATTCCACTGGCACATGTAAATACTAAATTTTGTGGACATGAGTGCTTTCTTTTTTTTTTTGGAGAGATAGAAGGGGCTTTTTTTGAGTTGTTTGCATGTTACCTATTAATAGAAAAGTAGGTATAATATATGTGTATGCCAGCATGACAGTTAATTTTGAAGGAAGTCCATTGTAGTTTTCTGTCAATTTTTTATAGGTGTAACCATTTTCTTCCTTACATGCACTCCCACATATGTTGTCCATCCTAGCAAAATACAAGCCTATTTTAAATGCTAGTCTTGAAATTTTGTTTGAAATACACAAGGAAAATTAAAGTTTTATTTTCTGAATTCTTGAGTACTGATAAATCTCTTCCTTTTTTCTTAATGTTTTCCCCTTCCAGTTTGTGAAGTGTTACCATATGGGAGTACACTTCTTTTCATAAAAAAAAAAAATTACATAGAACAGGACTTACTACACTTGTGAAATTCATTTTGGCTGAGTAAAGGGAAACCTTTTTTGGCCTTGAGGAATTTATACAAACCACTTAGAAGCCAATCCTATATCCTTTGAAGATTTGATGGTGAAATACAATGATTGGAGGGGGTCTTTTAAAGCAGATGTGGAAATTAGTTCCCTGTAATTTGAAAATGCGTTCTGAATCTGTTGGAGCTGTGTGTTAAGTGCTCTTGTTTAATTCAGAAGAAAATAAATAAGAGAGAGAAAAAAGAACCAGAAAAAATGCAGAGAAAGGAGAAAACAATAGGAAGAAAAGAGAAAAATATAGACAAGAAGGAAAAGAGAAAAAATGCAAGAGAAAAATAAATAAAATGGAGAAAAAAGAGAGAAAAGAAAACAGAAAAAGAGCAGAAGAAAATTTTAAAAGGGAAAGGAAAAGAAAAAAGAAAGTCTTTTCTTATGTCAAAGCTGGGAGAATTGTCTTGGTCACCATGTACACTACTGTGTTGATTTGTCAGGTTTAATTTGGTTGTACTTTCTGTCACTTCTTAAATTCCTTAGATGTGATAATCACTGGTAGGATAGGAATATAAGTCTTGTGACACAGTCTTTTTCTATGTATTTCATTCTGAAGTAAGCTTGATGTCATCAGACAGACCAACAGATGTCTGTAGATTTAAGGGCAAGATTATGGTGGTTGTTAAGGGAGGATGAAGTGGAAGTTTTAACACTGACCATATGTGCTTTTTAATTGACTTGTGGATTTTAGGATACCATTATATTCATGTTGCTTGTATTTAAGGAATATTGTGATAGAAAGGTAATTCTTGATTGTATTTTAGAAACAGCTCCATAATGTATCATTCTTCTGAAGCCTGAAAACAAGTCTAGGCTCAAGTTTTATGAGCGTAGGCAATTTGCTACATCAGAATGGAAAATATTTTATTCATGCGTTGTTTTTTGGACAGTCATATTCTGGGCTATATTACAATGGCACGATAAATTGCTGAATACACTGTCTGCTGAATATGACCTCACCATGAAAAATTTGATGCATTAGAGTAGGAAAGGTTGGAATATATCAACCTTAGCTGACAAGGGATTTTGAATTTTGACCTAACACAGATGACCTTTGTGTGCAATAAAAGTGAGTTTAATCTCCAGGTCAAGGTTGAGGTGAACGGTAGGGCAATGTGGATTGGCTTGTACTGGCTGTGTCTGGATCACACCTAGCAAGCAAAGAAATCCAAGGTCTTTGCACTTCAGAGTAACTAAATGCTTGCTTACCTAAACTTTACTCATATCTGTTATACCACATTTAAAAACTTGTTGTGCTGTAGACAGCTAACTCCTCAGCAACTGTGGACTATTTCATTTGAAGCTCAGTGTTTCAGAATAATAGGCATGAGGTATGTATATTCTGCTCCTATAGATCACTGAATAGGTAAATAAAATTTCTCCTCTAGCGCGCAGAAGAAAGATTTTTCATGATATTGTCTTGCTATGAAACGGGTGAAATCTAGAAGCTTTGTTTCTTTGACAGCTCACCTGTCTTTTGAACATCCGAAGTTTATTCCTAAGTGTCTTATGCTTTTAAGAGGAATGTAATTAAGAGGGTTCTGATATGTTTCACTAGGCAAATACAAAGAAAACAGGTCCTTTTGAGCACTCCTTTGCTGTAAAAGGTATTTGATCAGAAAAGCTAAGTTACAAAACGGTTTGGGGATTGTCTAGGTTACATAATAAAGACATATAGATGAATTTAAATAAAATATTGTCACATTTATAGTAGTCACAAACAAAATCCATCTTTTCAACTGGCTCGTGTTCTAGGAGTGCTATTTCACTGAGGTATATTTGCTGAATACTTTACACATTGAAGAGTGGTAGCAGTGGTGCTGTTGGAAGGAGCGAGTTCTCTTTAAATCAGCCAGAGGAAAAAAAGTTTGAGACTAATGGAAAGAACCTCTACTCCTTTAATAGAGCCTGCAAAATATATTCTCCAGGACTGATCAGCTCTGAAGGCTCTAGAGGTTTGATGATTGGAATGGCAGGAAATCACGCTTTCAGGACATAACGAATTGACTGGGCCATCCATCATTTGTTAGCATGCGCTGAAACACAGGGTTTGTGTGCAGAGGTCTGTGATTTAGTAAATACTTGGGAGATGAATAGAGCTTACACACAAGGGAAGATATTGCTGTCCTTCAGCAGCCTTAGACACAGATCCCTGCTGAGAAGGCCGTCTGACAGCAGCTCATCAGTAACTGGCCTGTCACAGTCAGTGATGCCCACCAGCCATCCCCAGTATATTAAATGCATTTTTAATATCTGCTTCAGTAGATTTAATGAAGAAAATTTAGTTTCCATACTCTGATCACTGCTTTCTCAAGTGTTTTAAAGCATTGACCAAAGCACTTCCAGGAAAGGAACTGTGCTGATAACAAGAGGAGTTCATTGAAAATCAGAATGAAACAGGAGTCTTATTATCCAAATAGTTTCCTTAAATCAAAACAAAAATGTTTGGAAAAAGCAGTGATGATCTTAGAAACAATTGACCCTCCTGCAGAGGGACCTTATGCAGCAGGCTGTGCAGCAGCGGAGATGCAGGGCTGGGAAAAGTGTTTGCACAGTGGTTCTGTCTAGTGTGGCAGAGCTTGCCAAAAGGCAAAATTGCATTTCTTAGGCTGTTGTGTGTCAGTAGCAGAATTAGATCATCATTCTGTCTGGCTTTCAGGGTCCAGAGAGAAGGGTGGCTGTGAATGGAGGAAATGGAATAGATCAAGTTTTTAATTGCTAGCATAGATTTTGTTTTGGTTTTGGCGTTTTTGCAAGCGATGCTTTTGGTGCAAATAATTGTAGCATTACATGGTGTTGTATTAACTGATGTAAGAAACAAATAATAACACACAACTGAAAATAAAACTGCTGTTTTTATAACTTGGCAAACTCATTGAGAGCAGTTCCATATTGACATTCTATGTGTATGGATTGTACAGAATTACATTTTAACTTCATGGCAAATGATAAGATCTTTTGCTATCCATACATATAGACAAACTTCATAGTTATTTGATTTTCCTTCCAACTTTCAGGGAAAACTTCTGTTTGCATAAAAGCAAATAAGTTGATTTTTGTTTTTTAATGAGATTCAATGCTTATGATAGTTACTTCAAGACAGCAAGATAAGCAACTTGATTTTGTTGGAAACATCTATTCGAAACATTGACTTCTTGAGCTTTTTCTCTCTCAGGAATCCATTCTGTGTTCGCAGAAGAGAAAGCAAGTCCTGAATGAGACCTACAAATTTGATTCTTGTATGTGTCAAAACAGTAATATATGAAATGCTTATTATTATAAAAATTTAAGAAGTGTCCTAAATGCTTACATTTTTATAACACATAACATATTAAATAATACATTTTCTTGTTAGCATCTGTTTGCTGTCATTTTAGCAGATCCTATGATTTAGTACTTAAATTAATGACTACAACCATTTTGGTGCTGATATATGCCCGTTATGGCTTATCACATCACTTTAAGAACCAGCATATATGCTTCTACGAGAGTAATTTTTTAATTGTTCATTCCTTTAAGTTCCTGGTGGAAGTAACATCCCGTTTTCAGTGTGAAAGTTTCAGAAGCTTGAATTACGCTCTCAACTGAGTGAAATACTGCTGAGCATTAATTTCTGTAAGAAAAGGCAATACAGGAACTGACCCTAATAAAATTGCCTTCTAAGACAAGCCTTATAGAGTATTGTTACCAAGAAAAACCAACAACATTGATAGAGGAATGAAAAGATAATACCCTGTGTTCTTCTGATCAGGTGATGGTTAAAAGCCTTGTTTGTTTTTTTGTTTGACTAATTGGTACCATACAAGTAGAGTTAAAACTCCCATAGGCATGCTGTGTTACTAGTTTTCAGCTTGTATCTCATGAAATCCTTGTTGTCCATGGACTTCAAGTGAAGAATTCGAAGTAAATTAACTTCTTGTCAAAATGCTTAAATTTGCCAAACAGGAGCCTGTGCTTATCATGGGAAAAACTTTATGATTTGTGAACAACTTAGGATGAAAACTTCGGTTTTTAAGCAACTAAAGCATTTTTTTACATATCTTATGTTTTATTTGGGTACAAACTTTTTAAAATATTCTTGTGTCTATAACATGAGTAATGATAGTGATTTGAGTAGAAGATACTATCCCTGCCATTGCATACACCAGTATACTCAGTTGCCTGATTGATAGTGACAGTCTCATTGCTTTGTTTTGCAGAATTGTTGAACTTTACTATCTTGCTTTATCCTTTTCATCTGAATAGAATGTTAAGTGTTGCTGTCTATCCAAATGTGGAAGAAGGCTTCAGATCAGGATGTAGTGCTGAAGAGGACTTTATTGTTTGGGTGATTGTCCTCTATTTGCAGGTCTGTATTTATGCCTTCTAAGTCTTGGAAGCATTTGATGGTCTAGTTTCCCATATACCTCCACAAACTTCAACACGGAACAAAAATGTCCTAAGATAGCACATATTCTTCTTTCGCAGAAAGCAAAATGTTGTCAAATATTCCTGTGAACAAGACATGTGCAATAGCAAAAGTATTCTTTTATGCAATGCAGCCTGTCTGAAACAGTTTCAAAGGAAACACAGAAACTGTGACCAGGATGGAGGTAATACTTGCTCCTGTGACTGAATTGCTATATATAAGGGTCTTTTGGAGTTCCCTGTTGTTAATTGAGGAGACAGACAACAATAAAGACATCATGTATCTCTATTTCTATTTGTGGTTGGCTGGGAGATGACAGAACTTCTTATCAGTCTTCTGTTGATGCTGTTATACCATCAAGTCCTTTACTGCGTCTCTTTGGTGGAATACAGATGCTCATTTGGAGACTACAACTTGTGGAGGGTACGGTAGGCGGAGAGTGTGTTTCTATATATGAAATGGCTATTGAACATTAGCCATTTATGGCATTAGTTTAAAGTGCGTGTTGTAAATGCAGCTCTCCTTCAGTTTTCAACACAGCTGAGTAATATGTCCTCCTAGACAAGTGCATTTTCTTGGGGTATACAAAATACAAAAAGAGAAAAAAAAAACTTGAAAGCTAGATCTCTGGTTCTTATGGAGCTTAAAAAGAAATATCTGCTTTGACCAGTTGGCAGGTACTCCAGTAAGCCAAGCAAGTTCCAATCCAAATGAAGTTCAATGACCTTATTGCAATGAGTGATCTAACACAGGAATATGTTTTCCTTTATCCTGTTATTAGGAACAGGAGAATATAATTGTTGACCAAAAAGAGTAAGTTGGGCTACATTTATTATCTCATTTGTATTGTGTTCCTTTAATATCAGTGGCCTGAGAAAGAAAGGAAAATGGTCCTTTATGGAATAAATGCGTAGTTTCAGTCTAAATATTTTCCTAGCCATATCTGTCTGCTTGATATGTCGTCATAAAAGTGCTGAGCATTTTTTTCCAAAAAAAATTCCATTGATTGCCCAACAACTATTATTCACAAGCTTCCCACTTACACTTTTTATTTTAATTTGCTATTTAGACACAGACCTCAACAGTGACAGACGATCATTCTTACACATTGTTATTTTTTGTGGTTTCAAGTTTTCTGGATAGAGAATTTTGTCCATTTATCTGCAATAGATGACTGTCATTCTAACATTTTAAATCTCAGTAATTTAAAGATAATGTTTCAGCTACTGTGTAGAAATGAATATATTTTTATGTAGACAGATTTAAGGAGGTCAGCATGTATCACGTATTACTTGTTTGTGTTAGTTTGTTTTGTAATTCTAAGCTCTTTAGTTTTATTTTCAAGAATATCTCTCTCTCAGTGGAACTTTGCATTAGTGGATCAGGATGTTTACTGAAATAACCAGTTGAAATTATTAAAATATGCAGTGGAAAGCAGCGTGCTTAATTTAATGTGCCTCTGAATATTAAATGCAAGTAAAATGTTATATAGACATGAAGCCAATTGTTATAGTATATGAAGCAATAGCTGTGTAAACCCTAACCTCGTAATTTTGCAAGTTCTACTTTATCATGTGGCTGTAAAAGGCAATCAAAATAAATCATGGAAGATGAAGAAATATTTTCTAGGGCTTTCTGTATGCTTTCAGAAGTGGCGCTTGATCCATGAAATTTTAGTAAGCATATTAAATAATACAATGTGATGTGCGACGTGTCAGGGCTGATAAATTATTTTGTATAGGACATTTATACAACATATGGTGAGCTGCTATGTGAACAGCTTAATGACTAAATTATGTTAATCTTTCTTGCCATATTTATTTTTCATTTAAGAAAAGGCATTTTCAAATTTTTATTTTACTTTTTTTATCATGTGTAGATATAAGAAAGGTGTAGGTCATCTCTGAGAAGCCGTGACAGTGATCCAAGGTTCCTCAGCTGTGCAGTGTACATAACACAGATGTTGGGAGAGTCATCTGTCAGCTATGCCTCTCCTATGGAGTTAAAGTTCTAGGGGGAAAAGAATTCGACACAGTGCTGTCACTGTTACATTTTCACAATAGAAGAGCATGCAAATAGTCAACCTCCTGCTTAGCAGTAGTGCCCTGTCTAATGTCTGTGGTGGTTAGAATAAAAAAATAGTGGGTGCATCTAGGGCTCATAGATCTGACAAAGGTCATGCTATGCTGGGCATTTGAATTGGAAATTGTCTGGACTTAGATTTTATAAAGCTCCCAGTGTTGTCGGGGAAAATTTCAGCAGGGTTTTGTCCCTAGAGAGGCCTCTTAGGCCCTTTTCTGTCCTATGAATGAATTTAGATGTGAGGGTTTCTCTTGCCTTAAAACTGTTAAGTTCATTTTGCATACATCCCTAGAGAGAAAAACTGGCAGATGCTTTTGTCTTGGAAGTGTTTAAAAGAAAACTGCAGAACGGGAACAAGGGAGAGAAGGGGCCCTGTGTGGAGTCCCAGAACATTTTGGAAATGGCCAATATGCAGTTTTCATCAGTACTAAGGCGGGGCGCAATATGGTGCCTGTAGCTCACCAGGGAATATGAATGTTGATTAAGCATACTCCCAGGCTTTGAAATCCTGAAAGCAGTGTCAGAATAATGGATGTTGAGCAAATGTCAAGCATTTGTTAATTTCGCTGTTATTTGGAGTTTATCTACCATGATCAATCAAATAAACTAGTGCTTCTCTGTTGTGGCATGTGTCATTGATATGGTGATTAGGTGGATAGAGAGGCCTTCTGCCTTTTTTTTTTTTTGGTTAATCCAGGTAACAGATTACATATGAACAGCCATAACTTTAGATTAAATATTTCTTTGCAGTTGCTTTAGTGGAAGGAGTTGCATTAACAAAATACTTTGGGGGTACAGAGAGACAAAAATATTTGCATATCTGCTGTGATAAAAATTACATTTATGCCATTTTTTCCACTTTTGGCCTTAAGGTATTACTGTCATGATGAAGGAGAAATTGCTTCTAAATAAAAATTGATGGAGGGATCTTTTGCTTGTTGTTAGAAAGATAAATTTGAAAACAAAGTGCTGATTTATGGCTTAGCTTCCTTCTTCACTCTAAATATTTTGGTTTCTAAAAACTAGAAACTTAATTTCAACATCCTCTTATTGATACCCTTTAGTTAAAAGTAGAGATCTCTTTTATAAGAATATGCCCTCTAAGACATATCATGCATAATGTATATATGTAATTTGTTGGTTACTAACATGCAGACATGTAAACATTCCAGTTGAGAATATTTTGTTCTTGTTCTCATTTTCACTATTTTCTGAAGTCCTAATTCTATTAGGTTGCTGCTCTTAGAAATTAGGTAACATATAAAATATTTCTATTTACATGTGAAGATGTTTAAATGTGAAGAACAGGTTAAGATTAATCTGAAAGAGAAGAAGGATCTGTAGCCTTTACTGCTTTACTTTAATATATTAAAAGTGCAAAATATGAGAGAATAGGGTTGGATGTTTTGTGTGAGACATTTTTGAAAGCTGCCTGAAAGATATTCTCAGTCAAATTTCAATGAATTCCAGTGAAGTTTATTTAACACCCTTCTCACTGACTTTTTTTTTTAACTGTAGTACTTATGGACTTAATATAAAGATGGTAATGTATATTATTATTATGTTTTTGATAAGTCACAAAAATTGAAAAAGTGTCAGGGAGTCATGCCATACTATTTGATGCATGCTGAGGTCATCATCAGCTTATTTTAACAGAGAGCTAATGTTTGTTCTTCCTTGGGTTCCACATTTATTTATCAAAGCCTCTAGGCTCATTCTACCAAAACCAGTGACATTTTGGTGCTTAGTGAAGGTGATGTTGTACAGTCAATATTATTGACTGTTTATATCAGATATGACTCTGTTCTATTTGTGTTCCATTAAATTCTGTTCTATGGAGTAAGAGTTCTGGAAAGCCAGCACTTCTTGCAGTGGCACTGTGGGAAATGAAGCTTATAGTAATTTTATGTATTTTCAGGGCAATATAAGGATTGCCCTTATAGAAAAATCCTCTAGAGAGGAGAGGAAGGGGAAGGAAAAAGAAAAGCCTGTTGGTAGGAGTGGAAAGAGTTAGAGAAGTTTTAAGATACACTAATGTAAAGTTTTGATCAGCTCTTGTGATGTTCCCTTCATATTGCCTTCCAGTTTTAGGTAGATAGCTTTTTTAAAAAGAGAATGCTGGAAGAACAGTAGTAAAAAGAGATAGTTGGATTTCCTTCTTGTGCATTTCTGCAGTCTTTCCAAAGGGAAGTAAGTAGTGGCATTAAATGACGTTATTCCCTCTATGGCATAATAAGCTATATTCCTGGGGCTGAAAGTAGGCTTTTAAATATATGCATGCATGATACAACAACTTAGATATGCAAGACAAAACACTGCACTGTTGGGTAGGTAGATGTTCTGGTTTAGGGCAAATTTGAGAGGAAACTTTCAGAGGACCCTCTAGTAAGCAGATTCAAGTGGTCCCTCCCACACTGGGTCAGGAAAAGACAAGAATTATTATCCTTTTTTTTCCTTTTTTTTTTTTTGTTCAATAATTACAAATAGCTTTAAAATTGTAATTTTTAAAATGATAAACACTGTCTAGGGCTCTGAAATCTCAAGGGAACTAGCTATAAATAGATTAATCTCTTGCCTTGAATCTGCATCATAACCAAAATAGAAATTTACTAAAAACTATCACTTCTATATCATCTGTATTTGATTCTTGAAATTTTATCCTGAATATATTTTAGATTATATCCTGAATGGGAAGCATCAATAAGTTCCTAACTTGTTTAAGGAATTAACAGTTTTGATTGGATAACTGGAAGTTTTTTTGACTTAAGATGTTCACTTTGTACCCTGGAGAAACCTATGCAACAGTGTGTGTGCTTGACATGTGATGCATGCAAATGCTAAATACAGTAGCAGCATGAGGCAAGTGTCATTAACAGTAATTTATGTAATGAAAGCCACCTGGCTGTCTTTGTAATTAATTGCTTCTAAATAGTAAATTTTAAATGTAGTTTATAGTTTTCTAAATCTGATTATATATTTTTAGGAGCAAATTGTTTATGGGTGTTTAGGGATTTATTTAGTGCTGAACCATGCTTTTTGCATGTAGGCTAATTTTTTAATACAAAATGAACAAGCTAATTAGCTGAATTACGATTCATTCATAGAAATGGTTTTCTAAACTTAAACACCTAACTTGTACAGAACAATATAGTTTTGTTAAAAAAAAAGATATAAAGTAGAATTATTTTCCCTTTTATCCACAGTGAGCAAATTTGAGATTAAGGTCTGCAAAACTTACCTTCTGATCTATTTCTTTTCCTGGGCATAAGAGGAAGTAGCACAACAGGCTAATCCAAACAAAGTGAGGGGATGAACACAAAATAAATATTTCCAAACTGAGTATATTTTCAATGTGTGGACCTTGGCCCTATCAGTAGGGCAGATAAGAAAGGAGAAGGATAAACCCCTGGTTTAAATTTAAATTTAAATTCTTCACCTTAACTGCTTGTTGGGGTCCATTGCTGTTGCATCCTAGGAACATCCTTCTTTGCACAACCAACATCAGATAAGGAACTACTTTAGTGTATTTTTGTCTAACGGTTCAATATTTAGATTGTGCTACTAAGATAAAAATGTCAGACTTGCAAACATGTTTTTGGTACAGTCTTAAGTGAAGAACATTGAAGTGTGGATGATGTACACTTGAGTGCAAATATTCACAGATGTTTTGCCTTTTTCCTCAGTCTCTGGTGTGCTGCTGTATGCCTCTGCTTTGGCATGTCCACTGATTCTGTCCTGGATATGAAGAAACTTTTTGCTAAGTAACTTGCTAAGATTTAACTAAGTAGTTGAAATGAAGGATATAGCAAATCATCTACTTTTGCTAGTCTCAACTGCTGGGTTGGTTTTTTTTTTCATTTTCTGAAAAAATTTAATGGTAGAGTTTAAAGCAGAATTCTTGAGAATACCAGGAAATGGAGATGTGGTGGACAAGTACTGATATTATCAAGGTGTATGTGGAGACAAACCCTGTTTGATTCCTCTCAGTTTCTTTTGTCAGCGGACTCCCTGATTAGATACTTAAAGATGGGTTCTGCTGTCTGTAAGGTGAGGACGTTCAATAGTCATTGAAGCCTGATGTCAGAATATTTGGGAGTTTTAATTTCACATTTTAGCACTGACAATGTATTTCTTCATCCCTATTGTGAATATATATTGTTCTGTATTATATGTTCAGATATATCATGTATATTATATATTCTGAAGATATATTGTTCTGAAAGTATTTTCAGTTTGAAAATGTAACCTTACAAAATAATTTTATATTTTAATAGAAGCTTGAAACATTAGTGAAATAATATTTACTTATAGAGGTCTCTCTGTGGGTTTGGCATTGGAATAGGTTCCAAACATTCATGCAACAAGTATTGTTTAATTCCAGAAAGAAATTATATCAGAACAATATCTTAGGCAAATTACTGTCCGTTTTCACTACTTGCTTACTAAGATTATAAAACTCAAAAAGTAGTTTCTTTTCTTATGGACCTGCTACTCTTCCATTGCTGTGATTGCTGTATTTTTTTAACATGTTACTTATTTATCCACTGGTAAAGCATGTTGCTGTTCTGCTCAACCATATATATGTGAATGGAAAACCAGCATTTTTGTTCATAATTTTTCAGATTGGGAGTTTGATCACACTTCTCTATCATTTGAATATGGAGTATTTTTAGTTACACTTGTATTATTGCTATTGGAAATCAGATTTTTGTGGTGTAGGTGAAAGAAGGTGTAATTTTTCTCTGCAAACAGCTAGGATTATTTTGGGATCATTGCATGTATTGGTTATTTGCACTTACCTCTGCAATTTATTTTTTTCACATCTGATGCGGATTGTTCATAGTGTGCAGTTGTTTTGAAATATATTGGTTGTTACAAGAGACACCAAAAAATTAGGTGTCTCCAGGAAGAATTGGTGTTCTGTTCTTAAAGGAACTTCTGAGTCTTCCTAAATGAAAAATCAAACAGTATCTAATACTGGCAATTTTCCTCTGTCTGCTGCTAGAACTTATTGGCCAACTAGGTCAGACATTATTAAAGTTCAAGTGGCCCAGTGGGAAAAGTAATGGCCTTGCGCTACTATGAATTTTAAATGCTGCCATTTCTATGTATTGCACCATCATCTGTTCTTGCACATCACTAAATTGTATAGAAGTTGTGGAACCAACCACTGTCAAGGTCATAGAAGTGATGACTCTTCTCAAGTAGCCTTCACTGAGCTTTGTCATACAGTTACACTCATAACCCTGGCTATAAGCATCAAAGTTGTATGCACATGCCTGAATTTAACCTTTTTATTGTCATTGAATAGTGAAACCTGCAGTGTAGGATATCTTTCTCCTCAAAATCTTTGTATTTTATTTTTGATCCTGCCAAAGGTATGGAATTGACTTTGAGGCAAAAGCAGTTTTTGGGGATCTATTTAGATCTTTTGAGTTGAGCTGTTGTACAGCTTACTGAACTGGATATCAGAGAATTCTAAAATTGATTCATGTTATTGTTTTTCAGATGAGCTTGAATTTCATCTTGATTTTAAATTTAATTTTACTAAGTCTGAAATGAGCATATCATCACGTACTTCTTGTCGTATATGTATGTATATCTACATACACACAGCATAACAATAACAACAGTAACAACAACAACACAATAATAATAATAATAATAATATATTTGTAATGGGAGTATTTCCTCTACAGAACTGTATTGACTTGATAGTTTCCAAAGGATTAGCTACCAATAATGCTTCATTGTATGGAAGGCTTCTTATGCAGAAATAATAAAACTGGTTTTGTATTCCAGACTTGAACTGGTGTAGCTGGAAAGCTGGAAAATTAGAAGATGGACACTTTATAGAAGTCAGCATTGTAATTAAAGACTTAGATATATCTATGTTACTTAGTAACTCTAATTCAAACTCACCTATTGATTTAAAAATGTACACTCATGTATATAGGCAAGTATGTTGATTTAATTTAAATTGGTAATTCATGGACTTCTGATAAGTCATTGATAGATTTGTGCATAATAAAAGTACAAATGTGTACAGAGACAATACTCTGCTTTTTGAGAATTTTCGTTCAGAGAAGTGACCACAATCATACTAACCTATAAGAAAGATTGTTGTACTAGAGGCTACAGTGAAGAAAGATTAAAGCTTTAACTATTGTAGAGGTCAATGTGCCTCCTTTGTTCCATGCTCTTCAGGCATATAAGCCTAACAAGCTCGGATAGGCCTTTGGTATTCCTGAGCCTTCCTGGATTCACTTGTAGAATCATTCAGACTGCTAAGAAGCCTTTTTGTTATCTGGACAATCCTGACCGTGGAAGAAATTGTGAGAATCCTCAAGTTGTCACCTCCTATCAGGTGGGAAGTTGACCATCAGATTTGCGTTGGGTGATTTTCAGGTCTAACTGTGGTGCTTGCTGCCCATGCGCTGTAGTTGTGGGAAGCCACTGAGGCTGTATGCCTCTGTGCATGTTATGCATTTGAAACAATGCTGCTAGATCTATTTGAAATCCATTACTAACAGAGTTTTTACAAATTAGGGTGGACTGGTTAGCATGTTAGCATAAACATTGCTTCCTTTAGGAGTCCCTGTTCCAAATCATTTGCAGTATGGAAGATGAGAATTTGGCTGTTTGGATTTCTTTCATGTCTTTAATAATGTAACAGGAAAAATATGTTTTAGACACATGCTCTGAAACTTCAGGATAGATGTGAGGAGAATTCCCCTTTCACCACTAGTCTTTTAAATTTTTTGATTTATATCTTTCTTTCCTCACTTAGATTTTAAATCTGGCATGGCAACACCACACAGTTCTAGGCCTATAACTTTTATTTCAATGCTCAATATTGTGCCAGTAAAAGTATTTTTAAACTTACTATACATGGGAAGGGGAAGTTCTTTTCCAGTTTAAAGAAATGAGAGACTCTTGCTATCTACTTTGGAACTTTAGAACTTTCATATCTTGAAAGATATGAGTAGCACTGCATACTCACTAGAGATTGTGGAAGAAACAATTTTCCCCCCTTATTGAATTCCTTCTATAGCTAAGTGGCAGTGTATATTCTTCAGGGAGAAGGTTTGTCACTGCAGCTTTGGGATTTCTCATGTAACAGCTTCTGAATTTTGGAAACACAGCTCCTGCCCCTACACTCAGTTTTTAACCAATATATTTATCGTTTTAATAAGGTGGAATATTCCATTTTGTGAAAAGGAAACAATGAAGCTATTCTGCTTATGTATAACATATTTGTCTTATGGACTATGCTTTCCCCCTTCTTGTCTCCACTTGTGTGAAATCTCTCTAAGTACTCTTCCTTTGTTCCATGATAAAATACATTAAATGTGAAACTGATTTTTTACTCTTTGTACTTTAGGCAACAAATGTGAAGTTAAAAGTGAGGGAAAGGAAAGTCATTATAAAACATGAAACATTAAACAAGTGAAATCTTGGTTTGCACCTACAACTCCATGTTTTCAGTAATCTCAGAAAATAAAGTAAAAACTGTAAGTTTCATCTTAACTGTAAAGAATTAATGATTTGCAAGGGCTGATAGTATAATATTTGCATAACATTTGCTATGCTTGGACTTTCTCCTTGTGACGCTGAAGTAAGTAGCAAATATTAAGCTGGACAGCACTCCAAATCTTGGTTGCATCTGCAATTCTGTTTTGTTGAGGTGATGATCTGGTACAATTAAATTGCTTTCATCATTACTAGCTGCTTCTTAGCCAAAGTTTTCTATCTACTCTAGCTACAAAGCAGTAAACTGCTTATATGAAGTAGTAACTTATTTGTTACTACTTTACATATGAGTACTCATTGCAAACCAGAACATTTTTGAAAGACTCTCCAGGGATTATAGCATTCCTTGTCTTCAAATTCTGAGATTCATTAGAAGAGAATGGTCTAAATTTTATTCTTATTTAGTAATTGACCAAAGGGCATATTCTTTTCCCATCAAGCTCTTTCTAGCTTAACTGATATCTAAGTTCTTAGAGATCACTTCTCTTATCCCTTTTTCTGGACTGTCTTGGGCATCCCCTTCTAAATGTTGGATTTGTGTATTAGAAGTAACTTTGATAACTGTAATACTATTTTCTTTATGGTAAGCAAATTTTTGTATCTTTATATCATTTGTAACCTAGAACTTACACTTCATTTTATAAAATAAAAGTATTTTTATCATTAAAAAATGGGCATTTTTAGCCAACTTTAGATTTCAGTTTTCTGCTCAAATCCACTTAAGTATTGACAAGAGCATGAAATACATCAGGCATTCAGATGGAAGTATGCCGCTGACACCAACCCAGAGTAACAAAAGGTAAATTGGCGTCATTGTGGATGCCAGTGTACAGGAAAAGAGGATATCTAAAGAGTGAGGCTGGATGCTTTGAACAGAGCTCTGGGAGTTAGACTCATTACTGTCTAGAATTGCAGAAGAAAATGTTTCCATGAAAGTTGTCACTACTGAACTGCGGAACTGAGAAAAATTTGCTTTTTTCCCTGGACAATATACTGAGTTCTACAAGAAGGATAACAGGTTAGAATATTAAATGTTTAAACGCGGTAGTACTCAGAATTATGACTTCTGGGTTTTTGTTCATTTGTTTCAGAAAATCAGCAATTATGTACCATGGCTCTACAGTTGTTTCTCAACAAAAGTGTCTGCTTGTCACAAACATCTATATTCCCAGTCTTCAAGTAAGGCATGAGGCTTACTAGATAGGTTATTCCATGAAAGGCAATAATGCAGTACTCAAATGTTATTTTGAAGAAAAAGCCACTTTCAGTGTTACGTTTGTTTTCCTGGATAGCTCGGTGTGATTACTTGTGATAGCTCACAACATTTGTGTGCTCATTTGTTGGTTTGAAATCTTGTATAGAAGTATCAGAGGATGGATGCAGCCCTAGGAATTTAGCTGTTCCTCTAGAAGTAATGGTAACTTCTATGGTAGTATTCCTGCTGTCAGTATCAGCAGTTGTGATTGTGCTGTTTTTCTATTAGAATTCACATTCATTACTTCTCTTCCCTCTCCAAGTACATAGTAGTGTCTTTTTCGGTGCTTTCTGAAACCATGATATTTCAGTTTTCACTCAATAGGATCTTGCAATATATGCTCCATCTGTGTTTTGAAGAGCTACTTCATTTTGCCAGGAAGTTGTCTCAATGAAATTGTAGCAAGAAAACACTGAGTGGCAGATGAGTGGTTTTAGTTTTTAAGTAAACGATGTTAACCAAAAGAAACATGGAAGCAGCCATGTAAAGATATAAATCCATTTCTCCTGGAGAAGGGGAAAGATCATCCAGTAATAAGGCTTGTAATTATTTGAATGGTGTTATTGAAATAATTCTCTTTGCCCCAGTGATAAAGTTTATGTACTGCAATCCAGTATATATCCAATTTGCTCTGTTATTGGAATGAATTTTTTCAGTATTCGTGCTAGGTCCTAAATTATCTGAACAGTTGGAAAGACTGTTCCATAGGAGAGGAGTGTTAAACTAAATTGAAGTAGGTCAAATTCCAAGGACACCAAGGGGACAAATATAATGGACAAGAATAAGAAAAACATTTAGTTTTGAGAAGACCTTGAAGGCCATCATGGTCATTAACCTAGCATTTCCAAGTCGGCCATTAAAGGTGGAGTGTAAAGGGAGGGAGGGATAATGGTCTTTGTTTTTTTTTATATGCCAGTGTCAGTGTTTAATAGGATAATGATAGTTTAAGTATAGTTAACATACCAGGAATAGCCTAAAACCACAAAAATTACTATGTCAGTGGAGGAGAACTCAAACCAGAGATCTAGTCAAATGCTGTCCTGATCTGTTCTGGGATTTTTCCCACATCTATCTCTAAATTCAGTTCTACCATTATGACCATGTAAATCTGCAAGGTAATAATAGTTATGTGGTGAGCCATTAGGGGGCCATATGTATCCAACTTATTTATAGCCTGCACGTTTGGGTTTTTTTTTTAGATCAACTTGAAATATCTTAGCTTTCTGTATGTGTGTAGCCTGTGTAAGTATAATAATCTTAATTTCTTTCCTTTGTTCACCTTCTAGTGATTACATGTGCAGGTTGCAGGTTGTCATAACTGGATTATGCACCTTTTGGAGAGGCTTTGTGGTATGTAACTCCTGGCCTCTATGTCACGTGTATATTTAAATAAATATTTATTATTTAAATACTGTTTACTTTATTTGACTAGAAACTATTAAAATTTAAATTCTTTACTGTATTGGACTTATTTTTTCTGTAATCCATTAATTTAATCTATATATTAGTCCACTTCTGTTTCTATCATTTTTCTACTGTTTTAACATTCAGTCTCAGTGAGTACTCAGGGTGAATAGTCCCATGTGTAAAATACCAAAGATCAAGGCTCAGCTTACTGCTGTCACGCAGATGTTGCGCTGGGCAGACAAGCCCAACTACAAAGTTATGGCAAAAAGCCTGGAAGCACAGCTATGGATAAGATATACTTGTAAGTTCTTTATACAACACTGCACTAACCTAGTCACTTTGTTTCTGATTCTTCAGCTGCTTGGTTTAGAGGTAACTTTATACCATGCTGCATATACATACTGTCTGTTTAACTCTGATCCAACCATTTAGTTGTTTTGTGCCTCATTGTTCCCTTTTGAAAGTGAGAGTAGGACTTCCTCATTTTAAATTAGTGTTTCTGAAGTGTGACAGTTGGAAGGAGAAGGGTCATTTATGTATGGAGAGAATATGTACTTTTAATGTAATTATGATACAGGTGTTAAATTCACAGACAAGAAATCTGACAGAAGAGTGAGACTTTAGATATTGTGGATTCTTTGAACTACCTATGCTGTGCCATAGTAAGTAAGTTCATGGGAGGAAAAAATGTTAATTATTCATAATGCTTTGCTGTGCCATAAAACTCGATTTATTGAGACTATAATTTGTTCAAGTTGCATGTAGTAGAAAAATATATCAGGAGTAATTAGTAGTACTCAGGATGTGATGAGGTAGATATATCCACAGAGGACAATTGAAAACAGTAGCGGTGTGGTATTGATTGCCTTTCAGAGGAAAAAAATCTTGTCTCTTTTCTAAATGTTAACAATTCAGAGAGAAAAATTCCCACTTGGGAAGAATGCTTTCCAGGTTGCTTCATTGCCAGGTGTTCGACATTGAGTGGAGCCTTAGATGAATGAAGCTTATGGCAGCTTTTGGAAATGACCGACTCCGGGGAATCTTGGCTTCCTGCTGTGAAAGTTTCCATTTTCAAAGCACATCAGTTTCAGTGGGAATGTTCCACTGGTCCCATATGCTACTTCTGACAGAGGGGAAGTTTTTAACCTGAATATGAGACAGCTACTGAAGAAGTTCCCTTGCTGCTAACAAAATGAATTTCAATATGTTGCCAATGAACAAGCGGCGTGTTCCCAACTGCTGATGGAATTTAACTCCATCAATTTTTAATGGAAATTTTGCTTTAATTTCCTTTTATCCCTGTTACCTTTTAGCTCCACTACTTGCTCCTGGTAGGACTTTTGAGTTCTGAAGTTGAATCACCCAAACAGTATGCTAGTTTGATTTGAAGTTCTTGCTATATTTTCCTCCCCTCCCTCATACGCTCTCTCCTTGACCTAGCAGCAGGAAGCCTTTGTCTGAGGTGTTCATCTGGAACAACTTTTCCACACTTGTTTTCATGTTCTGTTAGATTACAGGGCAGCAGGCCTACCTTTGAAGCTCCCTTCTCTTTTGTTTCTTTGCAGTGCACTCCAGTAATTAACTTTGTCCTTCTTTTATTTGTTCCAGTCAATCGCAGTCCACTCTGCTGAGCATCTTCTCCCAGGAGTACCAGGTTAGAAGTTTTCTCCTTTGTGAGGGTTGACAGGTGCCTAATTGAATGATGAATGTCCCTTTATTTCTTTGTAATTGAACTGCCAGCTTTCTGATTGGTTTGGAGGATGTTCCTTTTTCCACATCAAGCACCGCCTGAGTCTCAGTGGATGGCTGCCAAGCCTACCCATCCATCTGTCTAATAACATCTAGCCTTTGCTTATTTGGTGGACCTGTAATAAATTATGCTAAACCATTATTATTCTGACAATAATAATTTCCCTGTGTTGCGTGGTTCCATGTGCTAAATGTTTGCTGACTTGCACTGTCAGTGCTGCTTTCCATTGCTGACAGAGATGATGATAAATGACCATTGCCGGAGTGGCAGAAGGCAAGAGAGGCAGAAAATGGAGTCATTTATCATGAGATGACAGGTGTCAGTCAAGTGGCAAGTCTCTATGGAATTACTTTTTGTAGTTTTTCAAATAAGTTGTTTTTAAGCAATGTTCTTCCTGGTTAAAAATGCCAATTGAATTGTAAAACTAGAGTGCACCAGACTTAGATGGAATTGAATTGAGGGAAAATTAATACAAAGGTTGAAAGAGAGAACAAGTTTTTCTTTGCCCTCAGCAGCCTTCAGTAAACTTATTTAGATTCAATTATTGTGACCTTACTGGCTTTTACATATGGTACATTGCAGTACAGTCTGAAGACGTTCAATTCAATAGGTAGATTGAATGTCATTTCTGTATGGAATCTAAAAGCATGGTTCACATCTATCAAAGTGTAGCCAAGGATCGCGTGTTTGTGTAGTCATGATTTCAGTGTTTTAATCTATGACACCTTTGTAAAAGTCCTGGGTTTTTTTATTTTTCCAGAAACAAATCAAAAGAACACATGCCAAGCATCACACTGCTGAAGCTATTGAAACTTACTACCAAAGGTATGACCTCCCCACCCCAGTTAAGACTCTCATCATAGCTCCTGATTTTTACAGCAGTTGTGAGTAAATGAGCTTATGAAGCTAATTTTATATAACAATAAATGAAGAATTTGGGAATACAGAATGGTTCACCTAAAAATGTTTTTCACTGGAAATACAGAAATTTTTCAGGATTTGGTCATTCTGATTAAGAAAGAGTTTACTTCCCTGTCTCTAAGTCAGGATAAGCAAATATTTTTTCCAGTGTATGTGATGACATTTATTATATATTGCCTATAGTTTGTAATTTTTAGGATTTCTGTGTCGACTGATTTTGATGACTTCCTTACAGCAAGAGAGCTTGTTCTTTTACACTTGCTTGTTTAAAACAACATTTGTGCTACATTACAAAAAGTTACATATTCATGTATTGCCAGTTAAAGCACTAATTTTTAGATCATTCCTGTTTTATCAACAGAAGTGTCAGAAATAGTTTTTAAGGGAGGATGAAAACCTTTATGTCATTTTACAATTGTTTGCATCTTAAGCTAATAAACTGTGCTTGCTACACCTTGTAGTTTTTCTGTTAGTTCCACAGGCTTTACTAAAAATATTCCGTTGACATAATTGGGTCATAGTGATAACAGGTAAAGATATGCAATTAAAATATTACTTAGTAGACTGACATATCTGAAGAGCATGCATGGCAAGTGAATTCATACTTGTGATGTATGATATTTGTGCTTAATACTAATCTGTATGAATCAAGAAAATAAACAAAGAGCCTTCATTTGTAAACAATTAAATGTGCTTCTGCCAGAGTCATGTATTTAAAACTTAACCACAATCTGATTATATCAAACACTGGTTTAGAATATCTAGTGTCAAATGTACTAGTTTGGGTGTTTGATTTCATTTTTTTAGTAGTTGTATTGTTTTGTAAAATTTGTACTGGATCACATCACACTTTTCCTAGGGTTGATTCTTGTTTAGGAAGAATATTGGCTTAAAATTTTGTTTTGTTAATAACATGCGTATAGAGTACTACTTCTAATTATTTTTCACTAGCACAGTTTCAGTAAAGTGGCCTGTGGTAATTGTAACTGCTGTGTAAGTAACCCTTTTCTTAGAGTATGTGCAAATCACTAGTTCCAGCCTGAAACTTCAACCTGAAACACAGGAGAAGATTTTGCTTTATGCAAAGTAGCAGTTGTATTGGTGTCAGTAGGGTTGTAGGTATGATTAAGTTTGTCTCACATCAGGTAGGAGGATTTGGTCTCCTGTCTTCTTCTGTAGTCTGAAGTATGATAGCAGTACATAACTAATGCATTATGTATGAAGCTGTGTGGTAGTGGTAGGGAAAATCATTCTTTATGCTATTTCTGAGTATGTCATTTTGCAAGTGTATTAACATGGCTGAGTAAAATGCACATGTTTTTAAATCAGAGATGTTCTGGTCAATAGCTAAAAAACTCATTTCAGTCCTGTTTTAATAGATTTACTGTGTAGTATGTTTAGGAGGCTACAGAAGCAGACAACTTGAGATAGAAGCCACTTCGAAATACTTCAGGCATAAATATGACAAACATGTCTTCTCCTCCGCTCTTCTGTATCATCCACTTTACTGCTGTAAATCCCAGACTGGGTGCTATGCTCCTTAGTGTTTCTGCCAACATACAAGCAGGTAATTGTGCTGTCATTGCTTTCTTAGGTCAGAACTACCAGGTTTTGAAGGTAGACATTTCCAGTGGTCCCTGTTAGGAGCAAGTAAAATAGCTGAGTAGAGTAGTGTCTTCCACTTTACTGAGACTTACTAGTCTGAAACTTAGGCAAGCACAAAGTACAAGAAGGATCAGCAGGTTTTCAGAACAGTATTGCCATCAGCATGTGAGACCTGTTAGTCTATAATGGAGTTGCCAGAAGCAGTAGAAATATATGACAGAAATTTACTTAATTCTCACTGTTGCTGTTAAATCATCTAGATGCATGCTTGAGAACTTTAATCTCAAGTACATTTTCCTAATTGTGTATTTTGTGTATGATATCTCATTTTTTTCTGTTATAAATTTACAATGTTTGAACATGTTTTGTGGGGTTTTTTTTTTAATGTGGAACTGAAATAGTTTAAAGCAAGAAGCTTTTTCAATTTCCTTAATTCGTTAAGCTTCAGAATAATTTGCAAGCAAAAAGCCCTCTATCAAATCTTATGTGAAGGAGTTTATAAAGGTGTGCCACACATTCCACAGAAAGGTAAAATGATAAAGAATTTTAATGCCTGTAACTAATGAGCAGAAGAGTGTCTTCTGATGGATAGATAATGATAGAGCTGGAAAAGCTGTGGCCTTCTAATGATGTCAGTAATGATGTGCTGTGCGAATACAGATAGGATAAACGAGCAGGTTCAAATGTTGATAACTATTGTTCTTTTCCACATGGCTGCAAAGCACAAAGTGGCTTCCAATATCATAGCTCCTTCCCATCAGCTTCTGAAGACAGGTTTCAGGTTTTATTGAAATCTGAATATCAAGCAATGAAAGTAACAGAAGTGAGGAAAGCGACATAGTGTGAATTGATGGTCAGAAACATCATTCTGTAATACCCTCAACTAGAAATATTAAGCCTTTGCCACTGATAGGATAATGACTTTTATCAACCTTTATTTAATCCTAAATATTTCTTGTTTTCTTTGTACAATATTAATTGTTAGACTGATTTCACTAAAATAAGCCTTTAGTATTTAAATTACTGTTCAGCTGATAAAATCTGGAATAAATTTGAGAATTTAGGTTTTTGTGCTTACTAGGGAATTGGGTAAGATATACACTGCACCTTCATAGTTGAAGCTCATGTGGAATCAAAAATCTTTACTGTGAATAATAGAGGTTTATTTGTCTGTGATGCATCTTTAAGTAGTACAGGTATAATTTATTTGTGTGTCATTAAGCCACATTTTTTTAAATTTCTTGATATATTGAGTTTTTTACCAGTGTCTTCATTGAGATGGATATATTTTGCAGATGAATAGAATAGAATAGAATAGAATAGAATAGAATAGAATAGAATTGGAGACAACCCTGGAAGTTAGAGATTGCTTAAAATACTTACTTCTTAAAAGATTTCCCATTAAATGAGGTATTTCCCCCAAATGAAAAATATTCACAAGGGATGCTGACATATATAAACTGGCCTTTTCTTGCCACTGCAAAATTACTGGCTTTGTCTTGTCTAGGTACCTGAATGGGGTGATGAAAAGTGCAGCTGCCCCAGTATTACTGGACCTGGCCAATGAGGTAACCATCTTTCTTTTTGCTTTAATCTTCCACTGTAAAACCTGAGGGGCATATCTATAGTGACTTTACTGAGAAATGTAATTAACCTAAAAAAATGGTTTCAAGGCACATTAGACATTTAAAATGGTTCCCCAGTCTGTTAGTACTTAAAATAATTAGACAAAAAGCCACATTTATTAATAAATCAGTTCATGTAATTAGTCTTTTAACTTCAAGGCAAATGGGTAGGATACCCTGAATTTGTATTTTGCTGAAAATTTCTGACAGACTGAAGGTCTTTATTGCATAAACTTGCTAAAAAATTCTCACATTGATTAAATGCAGTTTCATCAGTTTGATTTCTATCAGTTTGAAAGGAAGGCTTAAAACATAATTTTCCTGACTCCATTTATTTCTGTTCATACAGATTAGAGGATGGCTAATGAAAACTGCTTAAGATAAAGCACTTAAGCAGAATAAATTCCTCAGTGTATGAAAAGTTCTGTACGGATGCCATTAAAGTCTTGACAAATTTATTGATGCTGTTTATTAACTAGAATATGAATTTGCCTTGGTATACAAGGTGTTATTTGTATTAAAAACTGCTGTCTTAGTACTACATTAAAGAAGAGGTAAAAAGTTTGGACAAGTGGCAGGGAGTTTCCTAGAAAAAAAGAAATTGATGAAATACCTGTTTTTTAAACTCTAAAATATTTATTTACTGTAATAGTAACAGTACAATAGCTGATACTCCCTGGAACTGCTTATGCAATCCTCAAAGGGATAGAATGAAATATATGCTGTTTTGTGTTGCATTTTAATAGAAAACATAAGAAGGAAGTAGAAAATGAGTGTTTGCATTAAAAATGATATGGCACTGTGAACATTAAGTGTAGCAATAGCAGCAAGTTCTACATGTTACATTAGTAAAAAAGAATGGTTTTTCTCTCATGTACATTGCTGCAGCCAGCAAATGAGCGATTACCTATCAATTACTGG
The DNA here is from genome assembly GCF_014805655.1 of Passer montanus. Taxonomy (NCBI): domain Eukaryota; kingdom Metazoa; phylum Chordata; class Aves; order Passeriformes; family Passeridae; genus Passer; species Passer montanus. The sequence goes on from NW_024365381.1 coordinate 4,612,106, forward strand.
AAGATTTTAATGGTCTGTGAAGTGTCTGTGTAACCTGATCGTACAGTTAGCATGGAATCAAGAATTTATTTCATATTAGTGGTAATGTGTAGCTTCTTACCATTTCTGGAAAAGACAAATCCTGAAGTAGTGAGAATAGAATGTACTTTACATAAATAAATACAATCTTACTAAGAATTTAGGTAAACATCCCAATGGATGATCTATTGCACCCATATTATATGGGAACTGTCATAAAAATATTTCAAGCACAGAGTAATATATCTGTTACTGGTTCTTTGTATATTTTTCGCATTGATTTAGAGATGATGCATATAATTTCTGACTCGAGTGAGCATATCTTTGTTTATTTTTCACTAATGCATTTTTGCAGTTCAGATCAAAGATACCTGCAGTTCAGAAATAAATAAAAATTAAGTCTAAGAGAAAGGGGAGATACATAAAAAACTTATTTGTTTCTGGTTTTGTAGTAGCAGGTATATCAGAAAGGCAGTGCATTTTGTGACTGCCACCCAATGCATTAGGGAGACGTGGCAATAACAAGCACCAGATTACTGCTTCCAAACAATCAAGCTGCCATTTTTATATGATAGTTAATAT